>NC_091806.1:2905535-3226428 GCF_041296235.1 Equus asinus | reverse complement strand
ACTAAGAGAACACCTAGAAGGTGCCAGAAGGATCCAGAGCCTTCTCTTTTTTCTGGAGCTGTCATCAGTGGGGCCAACAGGCAAATACGAAGAGAAGAAGAGGGGTTCAGGGTGGATAAGAGCCGGGGCCCGGAGGGAGCAGTGTGGAGGACCGGCACAGCACCAAAGCCCACTGCCCCAAACAGCATTCTGAGACCTCACATGGGAGAAATTCCAGGCCCTTCCGGGCACTTCTTTAATCCCAGGGAACGAACATCTCTCCAAAAGGCCCCGCCCACATCTCCCTGTCTCCCCTCTGGGAAGCAATGAGACCTGCCACTCAGCCGAGCCCTCTGCTCACAGAGCAAGCTGAGACCCCTGCAGCAGCTTTTCCTCTAGACTATGACACGCACACACACAGGCCCTTCTGGATTCAAGTCCGGCAGCTTCCAGAGCTGCAGCCCATGAGCCCTGCCTGCACGGAGGACTTTCCCCTCACCCACTGCCAGGCTCCGTTTTTAGGGGCGTTGCTTACTTTTTAGTCTGAAGACATGCCCCGTTGGAAATAAGCAGTGCAAGATCCTACGTGCAAATATTTGCAATTTTTTTTTTAAATGATGCACATTTAAAAAAATTCAAGTCAAATCCAGGAACAGACTAGCTGGTTGGTAGCAGCTGGCCCCTCACTCACACTAGGAAAATGGTCAGTTTCTGAAATGAGGGAGGGAGGAAGGCACCAGCTACGCCACCGGGGAGGTCAGTTCCTTGAGCTTGGGAAGAAGCCCAAGAAGGAAATGCTGAGGCTTGATCGGAGACGGGCTCTCCCCACCCTGTGGCCCCCCTGAGCCAAAAGCCAAAGGCAGCATGGAGGGTCTAGATGGAGGTGAGGGTGGCCCCTCACCCACAAGGCAGGCAGCTCTTCCCCAGGAATTCTGAAACTAAAACAAGGAAGGCGCATCCCCAGAGCCCTGCTGTGTAGGGCTGCAGGCTACCTACACTCCACTAGACGGGAGCAGAGGTATCTCGCTGTCACCCGTAAGGCTCCGCATCACTGGAACCCAAAGGAACTCTGAAAGCCAACACATCCTGGATGGTTTTGCATGTGGCCCAGACAAGCTCCTGCTATGGGAATGCCAGGGATACGGGATATATCATTGGGAGTATGAGGCAGTCCAGTATCTGAGGGGAAAAGGCCCGGAGGTGAGCATGTGAGTTAGGCAGGCAAGGCTGGAAGTCAAGAAGTGAACATTAGCAGTTGGGTCTGTGTGTCTGCAGAGCAGCGGTCACAGTCATGAGAAAGGGAGGCTGACAACAGGGATTTACCCAGCGCACTCAGACTAGGCCCGAACCCAAAAGGCGAGAAGGCAGCATGGCCCAAAGGAGGAGTCCCTCAGCTGCCCGGGACGGGGCATCCTCATCCTGGTGGGCATCCAGGCAGGAGCTGGGAAGTCCCGAGGTGGGCCTTCAGCCGAGGGAAGCACAGTTTAGCTCCGAGCCCTCCTGGCTGCCCGCTGCCACCTCCCCCAGCTCCTCAGTGCTGTCGGTGATGTTGGGCTCGCTGGAGCACTGCCGGTGGGGTGGAGAGAAGCTGGGTGGCAGGAGCAGGTGCTGGTCCTCAATGCCTGGCTCCTCGCCCAGGCCTGAGTGCATCATGGTGGCCATGGCCAGCAGCTGGATGTCCGAGTGGGCGTTGGCCACCGTGTGCCGCCGGACACTGCCACACTTCTCCAGGTAGGCCTCCCCCTCTTGCTCCGTCAGCGGGGTCAGGGCCATCTCGTTCAGGGGCCGGCTGACGGTGGTCACTGGGGAGGCGTAGTTCAGGAGAGTCACCTTGGGGCGGACCCGGGAGTGGCGCCTGGCTGCAAGAGAAAAACCAGCAAAGGCTGTAATGGTGGAGAGAGAGCAGGAGTCCAAAGCTCGGGATCTGTCGCGGGAGGAAGGCGGTGGCAGCTCCACCTGCAGGACCAGCGTTGGGTGCAGCCTGCGGCAACGCGAGGGGCGACCTTGGGAGGGCTGAACTTTTCTCTTGCAGTTTTATCTGTTTATGCCAGATGCTGCCCCCGACCAACCCTCCCCACGTATTAGGGGTCACCAAAGGACTTTCCTGATAGACTGGGTTCAAGGGCATCTCTCTCTCCCCAGCTGCTCCCCAAGCTTCACTGGATTTGCCCTGAATTCCCTTTCAACCAGTCTCCTCTGAAGACCTGGGCACTGGCTGGACCAGCTTCTAAAAGAAGTCTTCTAGCTCCATTCAGCTAGAGGTAGCTTCTGCAGGGTCAACCTAAGATTAAATCCAGAGGAAGAGGTAACTGGGGGCCCCTCAGCCATCAAAGCTAGCACAGTGGGACATCCCCCAAATCCTCCTGAGCCAGGACCATCAACGCTCCTCTCCTCCAGCCAGGACGACGGTCTGAGACCCACGTTCTGTACAAGTCAGTATCTGGATTCAAACAGCCTTCAGCACCGTCACCGAACGGGCTAGGCTCCAGGAAGGCAGACAGGAAGAGCGAGGGCCGGACACAGATTATTATGCTGCTGCTGCTGCTTGAATCCTCACCACGTTCCAGAAACTTGACATACATTCATCTTCTGAATCCTCCTAAGAACTGAACCTAAGTCTTGATGCATCATTAGCTCCCACTTTACAGGAGAGAATGCTGAGCCTAGAGAGGTAACAACTTACCCGCGCTCACCCAGCTAGAACGTAGGAGAGCCGGCCTTCCAGCAAGGTCTGTCTCTGCAGACGTTGCCCGGCCAGCTGCCGTGCAAGCACACAGACACCTATCACCAGCGAAGTTCCCGAGGGAAGGACAAGCCATGTGTGTGAGGTTCAAAGAGAGGAAAAAGCTTGCCGCCGGGGGACAATCGGGAAACTTGCCAGGGAGGATGTACATTGGAGATGGGCCTTCAGAGTAGCAGAGCTCCCAGAAGGGAGGGGGTGGTGGCGTTTTTTTTTTTTTTTTTTGAGGAAGATCAGCCCTGAGCTAACTACTTCCAATCCTCCTCTTTTTGCTGAGTAAGACTGGCCCTGAGCTAACATCCATGCCCATCTTCCTCTACTTTATATGTGGGACGCCTACCACAGCATGGCTTTTTGCCAAGCGGTGCCATGTCCGCACCCGGGATCCGAACTGGCAAACCCTGGGCCACTGAAGCGGAATGTGTGCACTTAACCGCTGTGCCACCGGGCCGGCTCCCCGAGCACCACAGGCCATGGGCTGGCTGGACCCAGCACATACGAAGAGAGGAGATGCACCCCAGCAGGTGGGAGGGGCCGTGCCAGAGGACGGCCCTCGAAAGCCCCAGGGAACCACCTGTGAGCAATCAGAAGCAGGCGGGGTGGGGGCTGGGCCTCAGGGACACTCACTGGGCAGGAGCCAGCAGGGCTGGAGCCTGAGAGGCCAGAAGTCAGGAAAGCCAGCGAGACCACGTATAATTTTCTATAATGAATATGGATTACAAGTGGAAAAAAATCAGCACTAACATCAGAATCATGGTGACAGGTGACCCAGACAGGAACCAGAGATGGGGTGGTGATGGGGGCCAGACGAGGAAGAGGGTGGGCTGGCGATGCCAGAGATGACACGACAGACGCCAACAAACAAGAGGCCGAGGGCCGGGGAGGATGCAAGACGGCGGCAGCGCCAGGCCGGGGGCAGGACCACAGGGGAGGGGCTGGGACAGCCAGCGGACACGCCATTTTGAAGTTGGGGAAAGAAGTTGCAGTTGAAGATAGAAATTTGAATATATTCCCAAAATATTGAAGCATGTAAGAAAATGTTCACAGAATATTTGGTGACAAAAGCGGAATATAAACATTCTTATTATTATAATACGCATTTTTTTCCTCTTTTAAACAAAACTGGGGTTATACCAGGTGTTGCATTCACACACATACATGCACACGTATGTATAACACCTGAGAAGTTTATACATCAAAATGTTAATAGTAGTTATCTCTGGGTAGAAGGATTACAGTGATTTTTAAAGTTTCTCCTTTATCCTTTTAAAAAATATTTTCCACATTTTATTCCACGTGCATGCATTTCTTTCACAATGAGGAAAAAACATTTTGGGATATAACAACTCTGGAGTCCCCGATGGCTGTGGCCCTCAGAGAGAACATGACCCCTCTGAAAATGAAGAGAGGGGTCAAGGGTTAAGTCATCTCTCGTATGCCTGCATGCAGCGGGCGGACGCTGCCAGAACGACGATTAAATCACTGACGATAACGCAGCCGGGAGCACTGAAGAGGGGCGGGCGCTGTTCTAAGCACCTTGCTGTGACCCCTCTCCCCCCGGGGAAGGGGGTCCTGTTACCATTACTGCTACGTTACAAATGAGGAAGCCACAGCACCGAGAGGTCACGTAACCTGCCCAATGTCACTAAGAGGAGGCAAAGCTGGCCTGGAACACAGGTCCTGACCTCCAGAAGCCAAGCATCTTCACCAATGAGCCCCCTGCCTCTCCAGGAGGAAGGAAACACTAGGATGGGCTGGAGAGGTGGGAGAAGAACTGAAACAGTCAAGCAACTGAAGCCCAGGGAGAAGATTCCAAAGGAGGAAGCATAGATACCAGCCACACAGCAATTCCCAGGGCCTCTCCTCTCCCCTCCACGAGAAGCTCCCTCTGGGGTGGCTCCCCTGGAGGCACCTGGCTCTTCCACGCTGAGGCGCGTGTCAGCTGCGTGAGCTGGATGAAAGATCCCAGCGCAGCGGAGGAGGCTGAGGGCGTAGGGTAAGGAATGCCGGGTCGGGGGGCTCTGTGCCAGGCCTCTGCTGCTTTCCAGCTGCCCTCTTCCTGCCGGGGCACTCCTCTCCCAGCCTTCCAGCAGCCCACCCAGTGCAGGGTCCCTGAGACCCTGAGGACCCCAAAAGAAACCCACTCCCTCTCTCAGCAGGGGACGGAGCAGGGAGCAAAGGAGAAGGGCCTGAGCGCAGACCAGCCCTGGGCGCTCTGACAGGATCAGGAGAGCACGCGGTGCCGCTATGGACGAGCCTTGGGGACGCGGCCTGTGTGCTTTAGTTTACTCCTGGCTCTCTACTTGGATCTGGGGGCCCTGACACACACTAGGGTCACTTCCAAAGCTCCCCTGCTGGACGGACGTAGCAGCGAGACCTGCCACGTCCCTCTGTTCAGCTCTCAGCAGGGCCTGTCACCGGGCGGTTTATACGTCCTGTGCATACACATGTCCATCTACACACGTATGTACATACAAACAACGACGAGAGAACAAAACCCTAACCGTTAGGAATAAGTCGCCAAGTCTGCTGGCTCGGAGCCCCAAGGGAGCTGTTTGGCAGTAGGACAATATGTTGTCATGCCCGTTGTTCACTGGGGAAGACTGTGGCTCCACCAGCTCCTCGGTTCTAAAGGGCAGTGCCCAGACCCCCACTACATGCCCTGTGTGCCTGGCCACGCTGCTGCTGCCGGCCCACCCGCCGAGGTCAGGTGACAGCAACCACGGCCCCCAGCAGGCACCAGACAGGAGGCTGTGTAGTCTGGGGGAGGCTGGCCACTGGCCCCCTCGCTGGGAAGAAAAATAGGAGACAAAATGCCAAGGAACAAGCAAGACAGAAGAATCCACGCCAGGCGTTCACAGAGGCTCTGCCTGAAGCACGTGTGCTCCAGCCATCCACGCCCCGCATTTCTATCACGTTCCCACATCTTTACAAGAACTATGCATTGCTTTTATGATCACAAAAATCGATAACTATAAAACAGAAGCACTGGAAGAGTTCAAAGAAGCAGGGACCTCATTAAAGAACCATCCTTAAAAAAATGCCCTTGAGGGCCGGCCCCAAGGCCAAGTGGTTAGAGTTCTGCGTGCTCCGCTTCACTGGCCAGGGTTTACAGGTTCGGATCCTGGGTGCGGACCTACTCAGCTCATCAGCCAGGCTGTGGAGGCATCCCACATAGAAAATAGAGGAGGACTGGCACACATGTTAGCTCAGGGCTAATCTTCCTCACTAAAAAAAAAAAACAAACACACACCCTGGAAAACAATTCATTTCTCTCCCACTGCTGTTAAAAGTCAACACTTTAGATTGGTGGGAAACCTGTGCTGTGGCCCGAACCCTACACCCAGCCTGGCCGGAGAGTGGCCAGACTGTTTGGTCTGCGTGCAGGTCTCTGTGTTAACGAGACCAGGTGGTTGCGGGCAGGAGCGGGGCGGGGTCTGTGTAGATGACAGGGCCACAGGGGCAGACAGCATCTCCACAATGTCTACTGTGCACAGAGACTCCAGTGATGTCTTACGGGAGTGTGGCAACCCAGGGAATGATTCTGCTTGGGGACGGGTATCTGGAAAGGAGCAGGACTAATGTTAGGCTTTCAGCGTGGCTAAGACCTGGGCCAGGCAGACATGAGGGGACACACAGTCCAGGGAGAGAAAAGAGCTGGAACAAAGGCAGAGGGGATACAGGGCAGCTTGAACGGGGCAGGTGTGCACAGCAGACACATGCAGCATCTCTGGAGGAAGTGAGAATTCATTCCATCACTTCCAGGGGCCCCAGCTGGGTAGCAGGAGCCAGGAAAGATGTCGCAGACAGGTGCCCCCACGTCGTCCAGCAGCCTGACTGAAGCTCTTGGAGGGCTCAACAGGGCAGCAAACAGACAGGAGCGGCCACTTCAGCTGCTACTGAGAGCTGGAGCCAGAGTGAGGGGGGTCAGCCTCAGGGAGGGGGTCTCAGGAAACCCATCCCTCCTTCAACAAACATTTCCTCAGCTACTATGTGCAAAATGCCGTGCTTGCTGCTGAGAAACATAAAGCCGATGTGGGGCCTGGCCCAGGGGGTGGAGCCATGCCAGATCAGAGTGTGTGTGTGTGTGTCTGTGCGTGTGTGTGTCTGGTGGAGGGTAGGGTCCACTGTGTGCTTGGAACTGTATCCAAAAGGGAGGCACCTCACTGACGCTGACATCATCTCCGGAGCATTCTGCAGAAAAGGCACCTGAAGCCGAGATGCTAAAGCACCATGACAGTCAGCGAGGAAGCCAGGATTCCAGCCCAGGGCTGACAGCAGAGCCCAGCTCCTGAAATAACTGTTAAAACCCAGCCCACACGACGACTGTTGGGGCAGAGATACAGACGAGGGCACCTGGGGGTTCAGAGAGGAACCGCCATGCAGAGGGGTCCTTTCAGAGGGGCCTGCTCCCTGACAGGGACTCAGCGACTGACCCCAGCCTGGCCACTGGCTCACTCACTCCCTGAGAGGCGAGGGGTGCGAGGCCTGGGAACCGGGGGCCCACGCGCTCCTCGCCCTCAGCAGGCGCACGGTCTAACGGGGAGACTGACAAATAATCGGGCCAGGACTACCCAGCACAGCAGGGCCCGAATGCTGTGTGGGGCCCCCAGGAGGCACGCACAGCTTCTCCCTGGAGTGGCCCACGCGGCTGCCTCCGCCGCCGGGGCCACAGACCACAGACGCAGGGGTCAGCCTCCTCCTCCTCTGAGCGCCCCAGGCCCAGAGATGTGACTGCAGGCCACCGCTGCAGCGCTGCCGCGGCTCCAAGGCCGGCTGCCCGTCCCGCCCCGCCCCTCTCCTCCGCTGGCCCCTGCCCCGGCTCAGGGCGAGGCTGCGGCTCTGCCTTCTGCTTTCTGGTGGAGTGTTTTGGCTCCCAAGACTGGGTGTGGGCAGCGCCGAGACCACAGGCCCGCCGGGCTGTGCGAGTCCCCTGGGCAGGCAGTGCTTCCTCACCAACTCCCACCAGACTCCAGAGCCAGCCCCAGAAAGGCGTCGGCTGCCTCCCCACCGGTTGGCCGCTGGGCCCCTCGGTGGCCTTCAGACCCGCACTGGGCCCACAGAGCCCTGCTCGCTGTCTGCACCAGCGGAGGCCGGCGCCTGCCCCTCAAGGAGGGGATCCTCCCATCAAGGGCCCGAGGAAGCGGTGGGCACCCCCAGGGCCTAAAACCTGCTCCCTCCCTTGCTGCGGGGCCCTTTGAGCAGGGGGGCGCTGGCTGACGCCCCAGCGAGCTGCACCCACCTCGGGCCTCCCCCTGCCTTTCACTCGGCGTGGCACTGGGGGGGGGGGGGCCGCCCGAGGGCTGCTGAGCCCTGGCACTCATCACCCTACACGGGGCCAACAGCAGCGGCTCCTTTCAAACCCCCAGAGAGAAACCAGGCGTGGACGGGCGCTCTTCAGGCGGGAGGCCTGCAGGAGGCCAGGGCTTTGGCTGAGCAGGCCGGGCGCCCGCTGCATGAGGACCCGGCACCTGGGCAAAGTGGGGAGCAGGGGACCCAGGGAGGGCGCACAGGCCTGGCGTCCACATGTTCGTGATATCACTGTCTCCCTCCTCACTCGCGCTCCCTGGTCCCTAGAAAAGTGACAGCTTCGCAGGGGAGGACACACACACTCACTCACTCCACTATGGCCTCGGGCTCGTCTTTTCTCTGGAGCAAGCCCTGCACATACAGGGCTGAAGCTCACTCCTCATGCCCATCTGCCGCCTGGCAGGAACAGAGACGCCCCCAGACTCCCCATGGGGTCAACACGACACAGGTGGGCACCTGGTGCAGCGAGGGGTTCCTGTGAAAACCACTTCTCTGGCTCTGGTCACCTCCCCCATGTGTGACCCTGGGGACTGTTCTTAACAACTCTGAGCCTGAGGAACCCACGCCTCAGCAGGACGGCAGCGAGCACAACATGAATCCACGCCAAGTGAGGGCTCAGTAGCTGAGAGGTGACAGGCGTTTGATAAGCGGTGGCTTTGGAGCCCATCGGCCCAGCTGCCGTGACCTCTCCCACCCCAGCCAGGCCCAGGGCGGACAGAGGGGCAGAGCCCACAGTGGGTGTGGGGCTCCTCAGGTCCAAGGCATCTCCTCGCTACACTCATTCCCACAAGCGGGATGAACATAAACTTATGCTCGTCTCCGCTTTACTGGGGACGAGCTTTTTTACTTTCTCCTGAAGGAGTGTCCTCGACGAGGCAGGCAGCACAGCGGCCACCTTAGCTTTTTGGTGCCCAGAGGTTGGAGGTGAAATGTCTGGCCTTCAGTGCCTCTTGGGCTAAGGAATGAGAGGGACGGACTGCCTCCAGGAGTGGGTGGGCTCGGGGGAGGCTGGAGCCTGCAGGACAGCTGGGGAAGTGCAGACCTGGGGCTCCGGAATCCTGGCCCCAACAGCCCAGTGACCTCAATCCTCATCTGCCTCACCCATGAAATGGGAACAGCAGCGCCCCCGCCGTGGCCTGGAACCCTGCCCACCCCACACAGTGCCCAGGACGTGATCTGTGTCCAGTGGCTTCCCTTGCCATCGGCCACTTGGCAGCTCTGAAGCTCTTTCAGTTCCTCCAACACCACACCCTCCTGCTCACTGTTCTTCCCACCCCGAAAAGGCCCCCAAAGATCCTTCGCTTTGCCTGCCTCAGGCTGCCCTCCCAGTCTACTTGGCTAACTTGTACTCATCCTCCAGGCCCCATCACAGATGTCACTTCTTCCGGGGAGTCTTCCTGGATTTCTGGGTCCCCGTGCCGCACCCCTGCCGTGGCCCCGCTCAGAGCAAGCGTATGCTGATGAGTCACCATCTGTTCTCCGTGACCCCCTCACGGGACAGACCGTGTGCCCAAGGGGCCAAAGGACTAGTACACAGATACACCGGCAGCACCTCACAAGGTGCCAGGATGGGGTTTCGGAACACATTTGAGGAAATAATAAAATCAAAAGAGGGCCATCCCCTTCCCTCTCTGCCCCTACCGAGACAGACGACGCCCCAGAGGCCAGGACTGCCCTTGGCTCAAGGCCTCTGCTTTACAACTCGACTGAAGTAGCCATTATTTGTACTTTCGCTGAAAGCTGAAGGCACCCCCTCTTGGAGTGAATCTCCTGTCCCGGGCGCCAGGCCCAGCTGGTGGCGGAGTCCTGCCACAGCCCAGCTGGCCGCTGGCGTCCGACATCTCCCTGGCTCCTCCCGCCCCAGCCCAGCCCCAACTCGGAGCCCGAAGAGCAGGAAGGTGGCTCCGGGGAGGGAGGGCAGGAGCCTGTCTCCCCTCAGCTGTCACGTCTGCTCTGGCTTGTTCCAGCTCTCAGTGGAATGAGGGAGGGACGGTCGGACAAGGGGGACCCGGCAGGCAGCAGGCTGGGGCCAGCACCCTCTGACTTGTGGCTCTGTCTCCAGAGAAACTTGACCGAGAACCCCTGGTGCCGGCCTGCCCCGTGTGTCCGCAGCCTCGAGGCCCAGGAAGGGGCGGAACTCCACTGGCACGGCTCCTCCCCCAGCTCTGGCCAGGCTCAGCCACAGCTCCGTTAGGGCAAGAGGGGGGGCGGCGGCTTCCACATGCGGGCATCTCCTTCTGCCCTGCACCTCCCTGTGGGTGCCGGCCCCCTGGCCTCGGGTGCGGGGCCTGCCAGCCATCTAACATCTTTGTTTGAGTGCCTACTGTGCATAGACACCATTCCAGTTCCTGGAGAAAGGGCAACAAACAAAAGTCCCAGCACCTAGGGCTTTATTTCAGAAAGTGACTGAGGAGTGTCTTTTAGGATAAGCCTTATTATAGAGCCATTTGCCATCTAGACTGTGGGCTCTCTGAGAGAAGGAACAGATCCTTTCATCTCTAGAGTCTCCAGGGGGCCTGGCACAGAGCCTGACACTCACCAATGCAAGCTTTACAGCCACCGAAAAAGGCCCTGATGGGATTTGTCCCCAAGTCCAGGAGCCCCTTCCTGGGCGGGAAGGCCCTGGTGGCACCTACAGAAACGAGCGGGAGCAGCAGCTCCATCCCATATGGCCACACTCGCAACAACCTGGCCCCACGTCTCGGGCAGCTTCCACAGGGAATCCACCCCGGGTGGGTTTTCCCTTCAGGTGGGGGCAGGGGCAATAAGGCACCATTTCTGGTATCAGATCCAGGAAAATTACGTGGCAGGCACATGAAAAAGATCAAAGCCACAGATCAGGTGAGCATCACCCCAGAGGCACAGTTTCCGTCCCTGGGGAGGAATCACCGAGCAAGAAGGTTGCTGTGACACAGGCTAGCCAGGGTACGTGAGTGATGAGTAAGCACAGGTTTGCACAGAGCCACACTGGAAGCTAAGGGCTTGGCACATAATCGGGGCTCAGTGACACACAGCTGATAGTGTGATCACTGAGGCTCCCAGCAGCTCGAGAGTCGGCCCCTTACCCAGCGTGAACGTGGGGCCTGAGACACCATGGTCCTCACTGATGCCCAGGAAAGGAGACACCACTTGCTTCACCAGCTCCTCCAGCTGCAGATAACCCTCACTAGGGCCTGTGGGCTCGTGAACACTCTGGAAATGAACATCGAGAGAGAGAGGTCAATCAAAGTCTCCAGGCCAGCTGGCACTCAGTCAACAAATCCTGACTGCCCGCCTTGTGCGTACAAGGCAGGGACGCCAGTAGGCAGCATCCTCATGGCCGGAGCAAAGGGAACTGAGGCCTGAAGCTGAGTCACTTGTCATGGGTCACGGTGCCCAGAACAGTGCATGGCAGGTACCATGGCAGCCACTCCTGTTGAGTCCCACCAATGCAGGCTGGGCGGGACTGTCCCCATGCCAGCTCCAGGGTTGACGTCTGACTGGTCCCACCCACAGTGATCCCACCCGCACTGGCAGTGACTGCTTCACATTCAACCTGTGTGCATGTTCTATCAGCACCGTACGCGTATCCAGCTCAGAGGCCTCCCAACAACCCAAGGAGGAAGGCGCTCTCGCCGTCCCCCTTCTGCGGATGAGGGAATGAAGGCCCAGAGAGGCTAAGTCACTTGCCCAGGAAAACACAGCTGGTAAGTGGCAAAAAGGCAGGACAGGAACCAGGCCGTGTGGCTCCGAACACATCTTACTGCCGCTTGTAACCAGGCTAGAAAAGAAAGGGACAGAATATGGAAAAGCCCAGAACAGTCGAAGAAAGGAAGAGTCACTGTGGAACTAGACAGAGGTTCAGCACCGAGATGAAGAGTGAGTTCAACAGCGCAGCGTGACCCGAGCCGCAGAGCAAGGCCCACAGGGAGCATGGCGGAAACAAACGGCCACACAGTCACCACCAGAAGGAGCCAGGGAGTAACCAGCGTTTCCAGAAAACCAGCAGACGCCCAGGGAATTCAGTCTTCCCCTGGCAAGGACTCGAAGCCACGCTCTGGGATGGAGGGGCTGCAGGCGAGCAGAGAGACAAGGCTCCGTGGGGCTGTGCTCAGCCCGACAGGTTGTCCCACCAAATTCTCAAAGCAGAATTGATTTTAAATCACCATCACTTAAAAAGTAAAAGCTCTCCACTGCACCGGAATGTTCGGGGATGGGAGGGAAAGACGGTCGGGCAATGGAGCCGGAAGGGCCAATGCCACAGGTTGGAGGTCAGTGGGGGAGATGAAGCTCCCAGGAAACAGGCTGACTCAGCTCAGAGTGACGGGGTTGGGGGTGGTGGAGGGAGGGGGTGGGCGGCTAAGGAAACAGAGGAGGCAAGGAGGGGGCTACCGTGCAGCAGACCTGGAGGCAGGGCTGGGAAGGGGTCAGAAAGGAGGAGATGCAGAGAAAAAGTGGGTGGCTTCAGTAAGGGCTCCTGGCACTGGAAGGCAGCGATGGGGAGAAGGCAATGGCTTCTCATGCCCCAGCCGCCAATTCTGCTCAGCCTGAGCTGACCCCGCGGAAAGCCAGCAGCGGAAAGAAAGGGGAAGTGCAAAGGAGGTCCCTCTCGGAGGAAGACATACACATCTGCCCAGCAGGCCGTAGACGGGGGAGGGGAGCCTTATTCACGCTCCCGGGGACCCACCCCAGGCCTCAACAGCAAAGTGGCCCCAAAACCACCTTGATGGGGTTTCAGAGCCGCGGAAACGTTTTTTCCACTTTCTTTCCTCAATATTTCTCATCTAACGTCTCCCCCAAGCCTTTCCTCCTGATAATTCATAAGTGTTAAACAGACAGGGATGACAGAGAAAGGAGAAAAGGCAAGAGGTGGGAAGAAAACGGGTAAGGAATGTGTGATGTGGAACTGGACCGTTTGCTCCCATGGGGCTGCTGAGAACCTGGCTTGCACGTGGCCCTCAGGAAGGAGCTGCCCTTGCCCTCAACCTGGCTGCAGGGCCAGCTGTGTATTTGCAAGTGCAAAATGAAAATGCAGGGTCCTTTGTTCAAAAATTATTAAGAATTCCAAGATGGCAGTGGGAGAGAATTAAACCAAGCCTGGGCCCTGCTGAGCGTGGGGCCCTGGGTGACTGCACAGGTCGCAGCCTCTGCCTGGCCGGTGGGCAGCTCTAGGACGATCTCAGGACCCGTCTGCACCTGCCAGGAGGAACCAGATCCCATAGCGCTCAAACTCCCCGGTTCGGCCTGAGGACAGGAGCACACAGCCCACAGTAGGGAAGGCTGAGTCCTGTGTGTATTCAGGGGGAGGGGTGTGTGCAGGGACATTTGGGAAGAGTTTTGGAAAAGGGAGCCGTGAAGGCCTGAGAAATGGCTCTCTCTTCTTCTCTGTCAGAGTCAGGCAGGGAAGTCACCCCAGACCTCGTGGCACTGTGGAGAGCGGGGCTGCGGGGAGCGGGAGCAATTCTAACTACCGGGGCCCAGCTTTCCTGCAGCGGGAACGGTCCCAGGGCAGCACAACCTCTAAGTTCCATTCAGAGCCAGAAGCTGCCACCCCTACTGCTCAGGAAGACGGACCTGGACTGGGGAGAGACCCGTGTTCATCACTGTCACACTCCCAGCCCAGGCTCTCCAGGTCCCAGGGTGAGGAAGAACAGGCCCCCAGGGGAATAATGCCGAATGCCCTGCATTGGAGTGGGACCATCTGGAAGTTCACGGGCATTTCCGAGCACCCTGGGAGACTGCGGGAGGGGAGGTTGTGGAGGCTAAGAAAGGCCAAGTGGAAAGTAGAGAGAGCAGGAGCTGAGGAGGGGTACCAACCGGCTCTCTAATGAGCACGTGACCTTGAGCTGGTCAGCCACCATCTCAGACCCTGCATCTCATCTGTGGAGCGGGAAGACAGGGACTGCTTCCCTGCCTGACCTCCCAGACATTCGTCACAACCATGGAGTTTTTCCGACTACGCTTCCCTCTGCCAGGAGAGAGGCCTGCGTGATGGTCACCACCACGGGACTCAGGCCAGAGACCTGGGGTCGGTCCCGCACAGGCTCTCACGAGCTGGTGCCACCGTTCATGAACGAATGTCTACTTAACACGCTCTGTGTGCCTGGGCCCCTGGTGGCTGCGAGGGCCCAGGAGGGAGGAGAAAGCACACACAGCTGCCCTGACCCATGGGGGCTGTGGCCGGAGAGCCAGTGCTCTGAGCAGCGGGACACAGACCCCGCCCGGCAGGGAGAGGTGAAAGCAGTGTGGCCAGGCACTGAGCAGCAGGGGTGTCAGGTCAGGTAAAGGCTGGAGAGGGGGGTTGGGCCCGAGGCCAGGGTACAGACCTGGCTGTCTCCTAAGACCCTTCGGACCACTGAAGAGCCTGACGCTGCCCCGTGGAGAGCAAGCTGGGAGGGGCCAGCGAGTGAGGAAGGCTCCTCCAGGCATCTAGACCTCCCCATAAGCTTCAGGGTGCCAACAGCTCTCACATGGCTGTTGGGTTGTCCGGCACAGGGCCCAGAATGACAGAAAGTGGTAGATGTTTTCATTACCACAGAAACAGGCCCTCCTGGTCTGTGGCCCACAGGTAAGAGCCCTCACCTCAATTATCCTCCCAGAAAAACAAAACCACCACCACCAAACGGATCACCTCTCCTCCCCAAAATACTACACTGGAAACGGGAGGGTGGAAGCCCAACTTTCCCATCTTCCTGGCCAGATCCCCAAGAGCTCATTTCTAGACTCCTTATTTGGGATCCCAGCTCTGTTCTTTGCTTCTCAGACATGAGCTGCATGCACACTTTTCTCTCCCCTTCCTTCTCTGTCCCTTCCATAAAATACTTGACCCGGCATTCCAGCCAATTAATCCCTCTCATCCTATTAGGCAACTCTTCCTCCTTTCTGCTTTCAAGAAAGGGGGAGAACGCCCACAGGAATGGCCCAGCTCAGAGAACTGGAGAGAATGGCATCCAGGGAGGGGGCGATCAGGGCCCCGTGCCTCATGTTCCACCGCTGCTGGGAGGGCAGCCAGGGTCCCCACCTGCCTGGTCCAGGCTGAACCATCTCCCTGAGGACGGGCTCAGAGCTGATGCTGCAGCAGTGAACTTGGTACAGAGGTGGGGGAGTGCAGCAGCCCTGTTTCTTGGAATTGTGCGCCCTGACCATAGGACTGGGCTTGCTGAGGCCATGTTCATACTACTTGACCCTACTCAAGGTCATAGCTGCCTGGGCAAAGAGGAGTCATGCAGCCTGATGGTGTAGACCATCGAAGTCTCTCCCCTGAACCTTACTTCCTCTGCTGAGGGACCTCGGACAAGCATGTAAACTTCTGGGGTTGTAGTTTTCTCATCTGTAAATGGGAATAACAACAGTGCCTGCCTCATAAGGTGGTCATTTAGATTATCTGACTCAGAAGAGAACCCACTCAAAGTCCTCGGCCTGTGCCTGGCACACACAGTAGTGGGCTCAACTTCTACTGTTGACTTAGAATTGGGATCAAGAGACACTAGGCAACCATCCTGGTCGTCTCTGGGTGGAAAAACACGGGCTGTAGGATCTACATTTCATGAGGTGCAAATCAAAGGACGGCACGCAATTCTGCAGCGAGACAGAGCCAGAGCCAGAGCCAGAGCCAGAGCCAGAACCAGCAAGGCCAAGGGAGCCCGGGCAGGCCAGGAGCAGCAGCGTCAGCGAGAACAAGGCAGATGAGGTGAGCAGGGATCCGTAAGTGGAGAAAGGTGGGCACTCTGCGGCCTGACACGGGCTCCCTCCTGCTGGAGGCCCTCGGGAAGCCCAGCTGCGCTGGGGACCTTCCAGTGCGCTCCTGGTCTGGATTGAGTCAGGCAGGGTTCTGGTTGTTACTTGCAGCTTGTGGCCCTGACACAACAGGAGAGGAGAGCAGGCGGCGACTTCCTGACAATAGGATCGTGCCCCTCGCACACGCCACCAGGATCCCAGCACCGAGCATAGCACCGGGACCTCAGAGGCACTCAGGGGACACATAGCAAGTGAACAAATGAACCAAGGAACATGGACAACAAGCCAAAAGACACTGAGCCAAGCTAAAGTGCACGGGTCATTCAGTCCCCTGCCTTCATCCCACAGTGACAGTGTCCTCCTTCAGCCTTGGGGTCATGTCTCCACTGGGGCCGCACCTGCAGGATGAGCAACATCTGGACGATGGATGAGGGCAGCTTGGACGGGGCCAGCAGCAGCAGGTCGCCCAGCTTCCCCTTCAGCAGGACCAGGTCGCGGAAGCCCAGCAGGGAGATCTGGCGAATGGTCAGCTCCTGGCCCTGGGGAGGAGAGAAGAGGCCGGGTTGGGAGGTGAGAGCTCGCTGGACCTGTCATCAACCACACAGGGTTCCGGACAACAAATGGGGAGAAGATGAGGCGTCTGCAAGGACCAGGGGCGCCGTCTAAGAATCCAAGACTTGGCCCCCCCATCCTTTCAGATATGCATGACTCATCTGCCTAAATGACCCAAGGACCATACAAGACGCACACAATGGGGGCCGTGCTGTCGGAGCTGTGAGCGCTCAGGAAGCAGGAAGAGAGAGGAGGGTGGGGAGAAAAGAGAAAAGATCAACCCCGCCCCGCCTCCTTCCAGGCTGCTTCCTCCACTTCATCTGTTAAATATTTATCACCCATCATGTGCCAGGCAGAGGAGGAAACAGGACCTGTTGGCCTCGTGTAAACACCTGTAACTCAAGAAGAAAAATAACTGGGAATGCAGAAGGACAGGGACTTGTTCAACTGTGGGGGGGCAGAGGATGAAAGTTACAACTAATAATCATGAGAGTCTGACTATGTGCTGGGCAGGATTCTAAGTATTCTAGACCTAAATGACACCTTTAATCCCCACGACCGTCCTTTGAGATAGGGACTATCATAAAACCCCCTTCCCAGATAAACCCTAGCGGCCAGAGTGACGGTACTTCACTCAAGGTACAGCCGGATTGCAAACCCACACCATCTCATCTCAGAGCTCCCGAGGCTTCCAGAACAGAAGGAGAAAGAAGGGCCCATTTCTAAGCCTCTCCTCTGCACACGTATAGATGGTCACACCTAATTGGTTGCTCTTGGGAGAGACAAAGACATCCTTAGGGTACCCTCCCAAACAGGACGCGGCTTCCCATCCCTCACGCCGGCCAAGCTTTAAGGCAGTTTTAGCTTTCCTAGAACTCCTTATGGTTTTACAGAAACACGGGCAAGAGGGGGTTTGCCATCTCATGCCCCCACCCTCCAGTCCCCACAGACACACACACCACCACCCACTCCCCACAGGCCCAGTGTAACCAGCCCCTCGGGCTCGCCGTCCCCGCCCACCTCCCATGGCAGTGCTCCCCTCCATCCTTTTCCAAGGTCCTGTGGTTCCCGGTGCTGGCACCACGGCCCAGCCTTCGGCACTGCCTGCCTGTCTCATGGGGGTCTGTGCCCGTGTCATCCCCGGGACTCCTTTCACTTTACAAGGCAGAAAAGTCAAAGGCCAAGTTCCACACCCATGAACACAGTGGGCACTCAAGCCACACCTGTCCAACGAGGAAGCAGGTCCCACACAGACACCGATGCACAAAGGGAGCTGCGAGCCGATAAAGCTGGACTAAGAGACAGCTCAGGAATGGTGCACCAGTAGAGAGAAGCCCTAACTCAGGGGTTCTCAAAATGGGGTGTCTGGACCAGCAGCAGTATCATTTGAGAAATTGTGGGGAGGTGGACAAGGGCAAATATCAGACCTTACAGCTTTTCAAGAGGAGCAGGACAGTACCCTCCTCAGACCCGCACACCCGGGCTCTGCCTGGCTCTGAGCCTAACAGGGCCCCTCTTGGCCCTCGGATGACTGTGCTGGGGCCATGCACGCCCAGATCCCACACTCGCCATTCTAAACCCACCTGGGTCACCACACCTTGGAATTCCCTGCTCAAATGGTCCTAAGAGAGGCCCAGGTCTGCACGCCCCCTCCAATAGGATTGCCTAATAAAACACAAGCTATCTGGTCAAAAACTATTTGGGTAGTTTTTTTAGTATAAGTATGTCCCAAATATTGCATTATTCATCATTGATCTGAAATTCAAATTAACCTCAGCATCCTGTATTTTTATTTGCTAACTCTGGCAACCCTACCTCTCAAGTCTGTCGTCTTCAGACCACTGCTGGCCAAGGCGAGGTCTGTGGGCAGGGGCCCGACTGTCCACACAGGGCTGTAAATCCCCTCGCAGGGGTGCAAGATGGAGCTGAGGTGGGCTGAAAAGCACAGTGGTCTGCAGGCCAGAGGCTTCTGTCAGAATGGCTGGGGGCTGGCCTGACCCGGGAAACGCACTCCGCAGGCATAACCTCCCAACTTTTAAATATTTGACATATACTTAAAAGAATTCCAAATTCCCTTAAAACACCATTCAGAGCACACAAGGACGTGAGCCCTCACCTCCGGGACTGGGTAATTCCTGCCACTGCCAAGGGCGTGTCATTGCTGTGTCCCACACCTGCGCTTCAGCCCCATTAGATTGGACGGGAAGCCTTAACCCCCAGGGGAGGACGGATGGAGAGCACAGGGCGGCGTAAGTGTGAGAGAGACATATATTTTGGACAGGAGTATCTCCTGGTCAGCCTGCCTTGGGGCGTCCATCCTGTCCTGGCGCTGACCAGGCCTGCTCTGAGCCTCTGCTGGAGGGTGGAGGGAGGGAAGTCAACATGCGTGGTAAGATGGGCTGAGGCCACAAGCCAAAGACGCTAAGAGACGCTGCTCATCTTGTCCTCGAAACGCCTCACGTGGCAGGAGATGAAGTGGAGCTGTGCTCAGCGTCATGAAATGAGCTGGCCCAGACCCAGTCCCGACTCGGAGTCTGGAGCTCTTTCTGCTGCGTCACGTCTTCAGGAATCCCTTATGCAGGGCAAGGAGCATGCTCCTTTCCCACAACTTGGGAGGAACAGGAAACTCGCTTAAAAATTGTGCTTCAAAGAATGGGAGGGGGAGAGAAAAGAAGGAAAGAAAGGAAACATAGAACTGCCCTTCCCCCATCCTCTCTCTTTCTGAAAAGCAAGAGGAAGCACACGACTCCGAGAGCGCGCAGACCCACGCAGCACCCAGAGGGAGACGAGGGCCCGCCAAGTGCTGTCCGCTCAGGCTGGATGCTGCGTACAGACCCAGGGAGCCCGCTCCGATCCCCCGAGGCCCTCAGCCCCCTCCGCGCCCAGGCCCCTGCTTCTCCCCCATCCACCAGGAGGCCCCAGGTGCAAAGGCCAAGAAAGGAGCCAGCCGGCCACGGCGGGGAGGAGGGGCTCCCAGCAAGACTGACCTGAACTGGATAAAATATTGCCTGCAAGGTGGGGAGGGTTTCGGTGAAGAAGTGGTCCCAGACTTCAGCCAGAACCTCAATGCGACTGTCACCTACACGAGGGCGAGAAGACAGGGGAGAAAGAGAAGAACTGGTCATTACTCGCAGGAGAGGCCAGAAGACAGTCCCACGTCAAACGGAGCGTGGGGCGCCGAGAAGGCCCACTGCCTACATTTGATCTGCGCGCGTTACTACAGTAAACGCAGGACTGGACGGGGAGGCTCGACAGAGAGCGAGCAAATATGCCTCCTACCCGCGCCCCCCCCCCCACCCCCACGATCCAGAAGAGGAGCTGAGTTTTGAAAATCACATAATTGCTGTCATCACAAGGATGGTCACATTACCAGGCGCTGCACAGAACCACCTATCTGTAAGACACCTCCTGAGGAGACTCGATAACCCCATTCTACAGGCTCAGAGAGGTCAAGGATCTGGCTCAAAGTCACACAGTTAGAAGGCAGAGCTGGGATCCCAGAACCCGTGCTCTTGACCAGCATAATCCGGAAAGATTATGTGCACCATTTTGGTTTTTAATTAATAAGACACTGGCTTTTTTAGTCTGGATTTGAGCTGTCAGTTGAGGGAGGTGAAAAAAGGGCCTGGAAATGGTCACCTCCAGCCACTGTTTGCACTAAGTGGGAGGGCAGCTTCTCTGAAGAGGCCCCTGCACACACAGGACCCACCTCCTGACCCCGTGGCTACTCACACCCCCGGGATCAGGGAGGCTGAGTGCGGCCAAGTGCCCCCCAGGCTAGACACGCACAGTGACCCAGCACCAGTGGAAGGCTGTGCGAGGAGCTGTCCCTGCAGGAGAGGCGGCCCGGGCAGAGGAGTCTGCTGGTTAACGACCTAGATTGCCCAGCTGATGGGCACCGTCTCTGCTCGCCTGAGGCAGAGACACTGGGTCAGCCGAGATCAGCACTGGCACTGCCAGTTCCACCAAACAGATCTGGAAAGATTCACTTAGCATCTTCTATCTCTTAATTCAATGGGCAACAAAAGCGGTGGCTGCCAGGGCAGGACCAGGAGCTGGCCGGGCCGAAGGCGTGCAGAGCTGGAAAGGTTGGGGGCGATACACTGGAGAAGTGCAAACCCACAGCGCCCCCCCACTCGCCTCGCAAAGCGCTCGTCACACTGTTGGGATCGCTCAGTCACCTCTCTGCCTCTTCCACCAGAACGCAGTGAGCACACGGGCCTGTCTGTCCTGCTCACCAACATACTTCCAGTGCTCAGCACAGTGCTGGGCACATCGATAAGTCAATTTCAGAAATCTTCCAAGGAATGAATGGCAAGCATCAAGTGTACAGGTTTTCACAGATGCTAGAGCTGGTGAGTGGAAGGAGACTCCATTTAACCCAAATATGAAACGGGACACAGCAGGACTTAATAGTTAGCTCCAACACTTTCCTTTGCTCTTAGGATAAAGAAAATCTCCATAACATAGTCTAACCTGACCCAGGAGAGGCTGTCTCCTTCTGTGTCTTCATCCTCCTCTGTATTCGCCCCAGCCTTCAGGCCCTGACTATGTGGATTTTATTTCAGCCCCTCATACATATCATGCTCCTTCATGGCACAGGGCCTTTGCATATGCTAGCCTCTCTGCTTAGACTGCTCTTCCCCTCCCCTCTTTGCCTAACCTACACCTGTTTATATTTCTAGTTACAGTTTGAGCATCACTCCCACATGAAAGTCTCCCCCATTGGTCAAATCCCCCTACTACAGATTGTGTTCTCAGTACTGGTCCTGGTTACAGTTTTATACTTGATGGCAGTTTGATTAATATCTGTCTCCATTGTCAGGCTGTGAGCATCATGAGGGCCTGTAATCCTATGATGGTTTTCTTCCCCGCCGTGTCCCCAGCACCTAGCAAAGGACCTGGCATTTAGTAGATAATCAATGCACGTTTGGATGAACCACTCAGCATCGGCTTTTCAAGTGTAGGCCGTGCTAGTTCACATCGGGAGGAGTCGGGGATGTCGAAAGAGCTATCGGAAATGTCAGGGCATCCTGGTGCCTAAAACTAGGTGAGCCCGACACTCAGACAACGTACCCCAAAGGAGAAAAGGCTATTCTAGCTGCTATGATGATGGTCCTACCCTGAACCTTCCATTAGAGACACCGGAGGCCCTTCAGACCTGCAGGGAGGGAGGGGGCTCCTGCAGGTCAGTGGTGGGGGCACCTTCCTCCCTTCCCTACCAAGATGGAAAGCTCACAGCGCGTGAGGTGGTCCCGCAGCCCCACAGCAGGGAGGTGCCTCTCCGAGAACCTGCGGCTCATTGCTGGCCGCAAACTTCAGAGAGAAATAGAGGCTTTGGAAAGTGTTCAGAGAACATCAGACAGACAGAGGCAACAAAGCAGGATAGAAAGAGGTCAAGGAGGGAGGTGACCTCGCCACCAGAAAGAGCCCACAAGTCAAGGACTGAGCGCCCTGTAGAGATGCAGGGCATTTGGATGTAAGTTCTAGACGACCGTGCTGTAAAAAATGTCCTCCAATGTACCACAGGAGCTGAGACCACCGGAGGAATACAGAACAGGAATGAGAATCTTCTTCCAAGTCAGGGTCACTAGAGTTCTAGAAAGGATTACTGGAAGTAAGATGGCATCTCTGCCCACATCGGAGCAACACCCGGATAAGAGCGGCCGCTGCCCTCTCCACAGCGACAAGGTGGGCGGACACACAAAAGCAAACACGCTCAGTAAAGCACAGGATGCTCAGCGAGGATGGACCAGCTCAGGCTGTCCAGCGAGGGTGGACCGGCTCAGGCTGCCCAGCAAGGGCGGACCAGCTCAGGCTGCCCAGCAAGGTTGGACTGGCTCAGGGTGCTCAGCGAGGATGGACCGGCTCAGGCTGTCCAGCAAGGGTGGACTGGCTCAGGCTGCCCAGCAAGGGCGGACCGGCTCAGGCTGCCCAGCGAGGGTGGACCGGCTCAGGCTGCTCAGCGAGGATGGACCGGCTCAGGCTGCTCAGCGAGGAGGGACCGGCTCAGGGCGCTCAGCGAGGAGGGACTGGCTCAGGGTGCTCAGTGAGGAGGGACCGGCTCAGGGCGCTCAGCGAGGGCGGACCGGCTCAGGGCGCTCAGCGAGGGCGGACCGGCTCAGGGCGCTCAGCGAGGGTGGACCGGCTCAGGGTGCTCAGCGAGAGCTGACCAGACCAGTTGTTTGCAAACTGTACTTTCTGGCAAGAGAATGCTTTGATCCAGTAGAAACCTTTGTTAGAGTTGCAATGCATAAAATAAAACAGTAGAGATGTTCTGGCTGCAGATGTGAAAGACCCTAAAAGGCCCCACACACCCTTTCACTGTGCAGAAAGGACCCTGACATTCAGGCCCCAGGACAAGCGGGGACCCAGAGAGCCACCCGGGCCCAGGCTCTCCAGTGATGCTCAAGGGATGACCTTTGTTTCTCCGTCGAGCTCGTTCCTGAGTTCTCACTCTGAAGTCACCTGTGTTCAGTGTCACTTCGGGTGACACTCAACTCTCCCTCCGAAGGGCACTCAAGTGTCCCCAAATGACTTACAGACAGACCATGTGGCTGGAGACCATGCTCCTCTTCCCCTTACTAGTCAGCCACCTTGCACACTTGTGCAAGAGCCTGGCTCCAAGATGCAAAAGGGCCACTAAGTTCTTGTTGACGCCAGTCACTCCCACATCAGGCCTTGGGCCGGGGGGATGGATACGGTTGAAGAGTCTCAGCATAGATGTGTTCAAGGGCCTCAAGCCCACAGGTTCAGCCAGGCTTCAAATCGACAGGGTGAGTTGCCAGCCTCTATTCTTCCAAAGATTTGTGAGCTCTTACAGTGGGCCCAGCCCTGAGACCCTCTGGTGTCGGTTTCTCCTTCTTCCACCTACTTTGTCTTTCCAGGAGAACTTCACTGGACACGAGTCTCTTTCCCAGGAAATGGGGAGAAAACAAAGAGGTGGAGATGGAGGTATCTAGCCAAGAATGGAAGAAAAAGAAAGAGCCGTTCGCACAGCCCCTGCATGCCGGGTATGGTGCTATGCTGGTCACACACCCTGTGCTCCCTCCAATCCCCAGCCTCACTTAGCATTTCAGAATGATACAAACCAAGGCTCAGAGAAACGAGAAACTTGCCAGAGCCACCCAGGAAGTAGGTGGCTGGCTGAGATCAGGTTCCACGCTGGAGGGAGCTGGGATCAGCCCTCGGCAGATCCCGGGTTGGCCAATTCTGGCCTTTGGTCCCATCTCCCATCTCCACTCAGAGCCCTCCTCTCCTGCCAGCTGGGCTCTAAAATCTCTTAAGCCTAGCAGATTTTCCTTTGCCTATCAAGTCATACTCCAGGAAGGGTGTGCGTGCTCAGCCTCATGTCTCCCAAACAGACAGGCCTCTTGTCACGTGTGACCTGAAGAAACATCACAAAGGCCAATAGGAAACAGCCTGGATTGGACCAGAGGGAACAGCGTGGCAGCACCTACCGTACAATTGATCCCTTCAGAGCACACCACCAGTACACATCCTGTGAAAAAGCCCCTTAGAGAGGTCTCCAGAGAGAACACCCCAATCCCACCTCCTGTCTCAAAACGCAGCTGCGCCTGGCACTGCCGTGAGCGGGGCTCAAACCGAAGTGCTGCCCCCAGCTGCAGAAGAAACGATGGGTGAACCACTCCCAGGCGCCCACACCTTTGCCCAGAAGCATTCCGGCTGCCCAGACCTCAAAGGCTGAGTCATAGGGACCCACTCAGCGAGGGCGCCTTGTACTTGCCTTCACACAGCTTAATCTTCTCCTCCACAAACAACAGTCCTTTTGCAAGAAGCTGGTTCTGCCAAAAGAGAACAAAGAACACAAGAGTTGGGCTACTTCACGGCGTGACAAACCCTCTTCCACTGCCAACAGGCGAGGGCACAGAGTTCTCGGCACCTGTGCGCCAGTCACGCCTCCAAGTTTAAGAAGCTTTCTGTCCTCTCGGAAAGCCTAGGCTTCAGGAGAAGACAGGGAGACATCTCAAGGCAAAGAGCGAGACGAAGCTGGCGTAGCCACCATCCCCATACCTCCCACCGGGGCAGAGGCAGCACGAGCTTGGCTGATTCTAGGGCAGGATGACACTTGGAGCCTTCGTCCAAACTCTAAACAGGGAACACTGAGGCAATGGTAAATTATGCTGAAATAATGATTGTTTTAGAAAAAAAAAGATAAATTAGGCTTTCGCACGCTAACACGAAAGAGACTGCATACAAACTCTTAAGCAGCAGTACGTGTCCGTCGATGAGCGCGTGCATGGGAAAGCTGTGGAGAGAAAGAGTAAGGTTAAGCCCTTTTGCAGTTGCAGCCAACAATTTCTGGGTGTTCTGTGGACATCAGAGGGTTTGCGCCCTTCATCTCGCTTAATTCCAACCCCCACAATAACCCCATCAGGTCGGTGCCGTTATCCTGACTTTACTCATGGCAGTGAAGAGACTCGCCCCCAGGAGGCAGAGCTGGTCTTCCTGGCCCAGAAGCCACGTTCTGTCCACTCTGCTTTGCTGCCTTCAAGCAACTCTGCCCACCCAGACCACCTCCTCCCCTTGAAAGGATGCAGAGCAGCCTCTGCCAGGCACAGACGCTCCGAGAGCAAGGTGGGCTGGGGCTGCCCTCACGTCGTCACACCATCAGAGTGTCAAAGGCCTGCGCTCTGGGGCGGGGACCCAAGATGAACGCATCCTACAAACCGAATGCATTTCTTAGTGTTCTCCTTTATAAAACCCTGTGCTGGCAATGACGAGAGCATGCACGGCAGAGTGGAAAGAACTGGCTATCAGATGGGGTTCAAGTGCCAGCTCAGCCACATTCTAGCTGTGCGACCCTGAACTTCATTTCCCTGAGTCTTGAGCTCCTCATCTGTAAAATGGCATCCTACCAACAATACCATGACGTTCTCATGAGATTAATCATTGTACACACACGCGCACGCACACACAGTATTTTATGTCCCTAGCAATCAGTGGTAGCGGGTAACGATGATAATAGTTTTTCTCTTAGTCCAACTCTCTTCACAAAAGGAGTGGGAGGTAAAGAGAGTCAGTAACAAAGGGGCCCACATCAAAAATATTAAAATATCTATCAAAGGGGCCCACATCAAAATAGATAGATATTAAAATATCTATCAAAGGGGCCCACATCAAAAATATTAAAGCATCTATCAAAGGGGCCCACATCAAAATAGATATTAAAATATCTATCAAAGGGGCCCACATCAAAAATATTAAAATATCTATCAAAAATATCACATTTCTGTGACTAATGCACATAAACCAAATTTCAGAGGTCCTACTAAGAGTCACAAGATATGACCTAATTTTAAAAAGTAATTGGCCACCATTTCATCTCAAGACGGCAGATAGAACCCCAAATCAAAGGGACGGTGACATCTTCCAGGAGGACACTAACTGTTAAAGAAAAAAACCAATTCCTTTACGAAGACTTACAGAATGGATAGCTAATTAAGGCAAAACCCTAGCTGTGTTCTCTACCTTCCAGCCACGACAGTGAGTCCTAGCAGCTTCTGGGTCAGAAAGCAAGAAAACACCACAGCACCCAATTCAGATTACCGAAATCAAGGCTCTGCGGCAGCCGAGCGGAACGGGAGGGGACTACACAGGTGCCTGCAGGTGGCAGTCCCTCTGTGAGACGTCCTGGGCAGACATCCCAGATGGCGCCTGGAGGCTTTGCCCAGGTCCCTGTCACTGGTCCAGACCAGGCTCTCAGAACGTCCCCTCGCACTCTGTGCAAGGGCCCCTGAGGCCGTTATTCTGTCACCACCTCTAACGTCAACACTGCTGCCCCAGCCTTCTCCCAAAACAACTTTACGAGCCCTCCTTGACTTCGTTTTCTGAGGTGTCCCTCCAAATGTAACAGAGACCCCCTCTAGGAAGCAGTTTCCATCGTGTTGTTCCATCTCTATACTTATCTACATTTTGGGGAGGGGGGCACTGAGGCACTGGGAGAAATCAGAGCCTAGCGGTAATAAGAGAAAGGAATTCCAGCCCTCTGTCAGAGGTGTTAGGATGTGAGGACCCCTTCTTCTTGGAGCAGCCCTGGCTCTGAGAACAGTGCCTAGAACAAGCAGACATGTAACAAACATCCGCTGAGTAGATACCACCTGTTTTGGTGCTGAAGACCATTTTGTACTTTTAAGAAATCAAGATAAGAGAGAGAACATTTTTAAGAGGGACAAAAATGATACGGGGCCCTAAATCTGTTGACACTTTCTTCATTTGATAAAACTCACTTTGTCTGTATCTTAAGGGAAAAAGTTTTAAAAGGCCTACATTCCCCGTCCTTCTACTTTCCAGTTCTTCCCCCTTCAAGTAGACATTTGGGGAAAAGAAATTTTTTTCAAGGAAAAGAAGATATTTGTGTATTATGGAGAAATGAAAGAGAAAACATTCTAAAAATTCTCACAATATACCCCATGGAGATTCTGTAGCGTGGAGTGAAATTAGAGCAACAAGACTGGGTTCAGACGGGGCCTAAGGACCACCCAGTCAGCCCCTCCTCTCCCCAGGCCTATGGTCAAAGTCCATTGGTTGCACAGTTTTGACGATATTGGGTGGACCCATTTTCCAGGAAGCTAAAGCACCTTTCAAAAGCATCTTGAAAATTCTTATACCCCTAGGAATTCATAGATTTTGCCCTTATTTTACAGTTGAATAAGCTGAGGCTGGAAGTAAGGCCTCCATCTTTTGTGCGGCATGTGCTGGTGGAGTAAGATCGTTCAGGTCAGTCTAGCCCACAGCCACCTTCCAGGAGCATGGGTCGCCATCTACCCGAGGCTCAAACCCCTGGGGACAACCTGCATCTTCCAGCTTAGGTGACTGGCTCCATTCCCATCCCTACCCCACCTGGGTCTCAAAGTGGGTCAGGGACCTCTCCTGGCAATCTGCAGTCACACAGGCCCCCACAGGCCAAAGGGTCCCATGTTCCAAAGGGCCTCGTGCTCTGAAGGGCCCCGCCCTGGGGGTTGAGTGCTCTGCAGTTCCATCTTCAATTCTTCCTATTTGTATCCTTGAATCTGTGTTTAGTACATGAAGTCTGAGAGGCAATGGAGCGTGTATGTCCTGGCTGCTTAGAGCCTCAGCTCCCCATGGTCCTGCCTCCTACTGCCTCCCAGGAGGGCTTTTCAGGCCCCTGCCCCCCATGCCCTGGCGTCTGGCCCTGCCGGGTTTCCCTTGCCCCTCCCCCCGTGCATCCTACTCCCTAGGTGGTACAGCGTTGTGTTGGTGGGGGCTGATGCAGGGTGGGTTGGGGCTGGGCATGCACCCTACAGCATCTTGGGCAGAGGCGTGGTAGGCCCTCCCCATCCTGGGCTGGCACAGCTGTGGCTTGAGTGCTGGTGACGCAGTGGGGGACCCCCTGATCTAGGCACTGAGAGCACAAAGGTTACCATCTCTGAGGGTCATCTGTCCCCCATGAGTTGCAGCAGCAGGCTCATGGGAAGGGGAGACCGACTCCCCCACCCCAGCCGGGGCCGCATTTCCATTCTGCACTGGGCCCCACAAATTACGAAGCCCGCCCTGTCTGCTGGATGTGCCAACTGGACATCAGTGGGGCTTAAGGCTGCTGAGAGAAAGAAAAATGAAAGAAAGAGAAAAGAAAAAACCAGCCTTGACTGAGGCAGCTGCCTTACACCGTTTGTCTGAGCGTCTGTCCTCCCGGGCTCATCTCACAGAATCCTCGCCCCTGACAAACGCTTGACTCCAGAAGGTGCTGAGTACATGTTCGCTGTGGGGCGGTGGTGATGGAGCTGCATGGTGACAGAGCTGGAAAGAACCTGACTTTTCTCTTGTCGCACTCCCTGCCCGATGGTACCTACCCGGTCACCTCCCCAGCCCGAAGGCTTCAAGCCAAAAAAAATGGTGACATCAAATAGAGCCACCTAGGAAATGATTCGGGACTTGGAACCGGCCCGCTGTTCCTTCAGACATCCCCTGCCCCATAAATGAACTTAGACGTGGAACACACAGCACTTTAACGAACTGGCAGAGGAGCCGGGAAGTGAAAAACAGCTGACATATCTATTTTTCCTAAGACATCGAAAAATGGGCTGCCAACAGAAAAACAAGTTTCAGCTAGAAAAAAATGCAAAAAACAAGGCTCTCTGGGGAAAGGCATCCAGAACCACACGGTTTTCAGTGGGTTGGAAAGACCTGGCGCATGCTGAGTAATCACGGAGGGCAGGCAGGGAGAGGCTGGGGAGGGCAGGGGAGAGGGTAGGTGGCTGCAGCACAGGGCTTGTCAACGGCATGCACCCCTCTCCGTCAGGCACCTCCCCACCCGGCCAGAGGGACTCAGGAAAACGGAGACCCAACGAGACTAGGGGACGAGGAGAACAACGCTGCCCTGTGATCCCCGAGGGAAGAGCTTTCCTCGCAGCAGGCATCCTGCTGATGCTAAGGCTGCTAGCCACTGTCGCTTCCATCACTTCAGCAGTGATGATGATGATGATGACAGAAGAATGCCACTAGTTATTTACTGGTTCTTACTCTGTGAGGCGCTGTATGACACCTTTTTCATGCATTATCTCATATTACCTTTGCCACAAACCTACGCCCTTTGTGCAGATGAAGAAACTGAGGCTCAGAGAAGCAACTAGCAAATGAGACCAGAATTTGCACCCAGGTTGGTCTGAATCCAAAGCCCATTCCTCCAGTTGACTTTAGCAATGATAAGAAAAAATACAAAGAGATGAAGTGCCATCATTCCTTGGCTGCTCACTACGTACCACCCACCTTGCATACGTCATCTCATCTAGTAACCACATCAACCTTTGTGTTTTTTTAAAGTTAAAATGTCTTTATTTTGCACAGGTGGATGATTCTTATTTTATGTTAATCTAATTTACAATTCTATGAGCTCTGCATCCTGAGACTTAGCCCTAGAAATTCCTATACGAACCATTTGCTTAATTGAACCACAAAAGGTTTTCATTACATCTGTTTGATGTCATATTCAGTGTTATAATTCAAAATAAAGCTAACATGCTACCCAATTTGCCTTTGCTGCTGTTTCTGTTTGTTTCTAATCAGAAGTTACATCTATGCGATTTTTTCTATTGTATTTTTTATTGAGGTTATGATAGTTCACAACCTTGTGAAATTTCAGTTGTACATTATTATTTGTCAGTCATATTGTAGGTTGGTACTTCACCGTTGGTGCCAACCCCCCCACCCCCCTTTCCCCTGGTAACCACTAATCTGTTCTCTTTGTCTACGTGTTTAACTTCCACATATGAGTGGAGTCATACAGAGATTGTCTTTCTCTATCTGGCTTATTTCACTTAACATAATGCCCTCAAAGTCCATCCATGTTGTTGTGAACGGGACCATTTTATCCTTCTTTATGGCTGAGTAGTATTCCATTGTATATGTATACCATATCTTCTTTATCCAATCATTAGTTGATGGGCACTTAGGTTGCTTCCACATCTTGGCTGTTGTGAATAATGCTGCAATGAACATAGGGGTGCATGGGTCTCTTATTTCAAGTTCTTTGGATAGATACCCAGTATTAGGATGGCTGGGTCATATGATATTTCTGTTTTCAGTTTTTTGAGAAATCTCCATACTGCTTTGCATAGTGGCCATACCAGTTTGCATTCCCACCAGCGGTGTATGATGGTTCCTTTTTCTCCACAACCTCTCCAACATTTGTTATTTTTTGTTCTGGTTATTTTAGCCATTCTAACGGGTGTAAGGTGATATCTTAGTGTAGTTTTGATTTGCATTTCCCTGACCACATCAACTTTTTGAAGTAGGTACCGTGATTACATTAGATTACTACTAAGAAAACTGAGGCTCAGAGAGGTTAAGTAACATGCCTGCAGTCACATAGCCAATAAGTATTCTAGCAAACACTAGAACCCAGACCTATCTGGCAGAAGGGCTGGTGCTTTTAGCCATCATGCTCTCCTGCCCTGTCAATTGGAGAGACTTCTTATGTCCTTGTCCACACGGGAAAGTAGATGAGATCCATTTCAGGTTCACGGATCCTGAGGGGCAATTGGCTTGGCAATCTCAGGCCACGTAACTGGGTTCTACCACAAGGCTTCCATCCAGCTGGGTCATTTCTGCTGCCCAATCCTGCTACCAGTTTCCCAACTTCCGCCTCTCTGAAAGTGCTTTTCCAGGGCCTTCCTCTCTAGAATACACGCTCAGTGTCTAGCAAGGTGAACACCTGGCTCCCAGGTGGGTTCTATTCCCAAATGAGACAACTTTTCCTACCCCCGAGGGGTCTAGCAGCATGTCATTCTGCCTACCGAGAACCTGTATTCACCAACAATTCCACTCCAGGCACTGGTTTCCAGTGATATCAATGTCTACGAAGGTTCCTGTTGTTGACACTACGCCACTGATGGAAATCATGGGCGCCTCCATTTTATGTCCCTCTACCGCTTTGAAAGTACAGCCATCATCTCTAAGGACATCCACATTTCCTGTGGACCTGGCTGGCTTCCTACATAAGCAACAAAAAGTCTTAAAAACACAGCTCACCCCCAGGCCCAGAGAATTCCTAATAAACCAGTCCTGGGGTGTGTGTGGTTCTATGAGCCAGACAGACATCCCTGGACAGAGACCAAAGGGGATTAGAAACATGGTACAAATGCTAATTCTTCATTTAGCACCATTTCAGTGGTCATTAAAAGGGCGAATTTGGGCTTTTAAAAAAGTTATTTTATAAGAAAGCAAGAAAACAGTGGATGTCTGTTCTGCCGGACACTAAAAATAAAATAACACTGAAATTTCCCTTCTCTGGGGTTTTTCAGAGGATGTCTTAAGGGCATTTCAACATTTAAAGTTTAATCCAAAAGCTTTTCCTTCTGTGGCCAAATGGCCTGAGTTCGATCTTTGCTCTAGCAGCTGTAAGGTCTTGGATAACCTCCCTTCTCCGAGCTTCGGTTGCAGTCTCTGCAAAAAACGGTAATAACAAAATCTTCCTCATCAGCCGCCAGGAGGAATAAATGACCTAGCACAGGAAAAATGCTTGGAGCGGTCCTCGGACTCGAGCACGCGTCAGAATCGTGGAGGACTTGCTAAAACACAGAGAGCCGGGCCCCAACCCCAGTGTCTGATTCAGTCAGTCTGAGGTGGGGCCTGAGAATCTGCTTTTCCAACACATTCCCGGGTGACCTTGAAGCTGCTGGTCCGGGGACCACACTTTGAGAAGCACCAGGTTAGAACGAGGGCCGGCACTTAAATGCTTGAAGGTGTTAGCTGCTGTTACTAGTAGCATTGTTTCTGTCTTCTTTGTAGCTCTTAAACAGCCCCAGAGAACGTCCTGTTGCTTTCCATGTCTAACGAACATCTCAGCCCTTCCACCTTGGTGCTTCCTTCTCATGGCCACTGAATGGCTGAACGTTGCCACTTCCTTGACCACCACACTTCTAGCGTCTGCCCCTGCCTTCTGTCCCTCCCTCACTGGTGCCCTGAACCCGGGATCCTTGCCTAGGCCAGAGAGTGTCATCCACTTACATACACGCTGGGCTCCTGAAAACACGGACTCATGTGGAACACGACGCCTACATGATATAAGGAGGCATTCTGATGCCACGGAGCTAAGAGGGATTATGAAACCCTAATTACCCCTCATCTTTGGAGCTCATCCTCGGGTGATGTATTCTGAGCACTCTGTCCCTCTGTGTGCCGTATTTAACAACTGAACGTGCAACAACCTAAGTCTAACGAAGCTAAAGACTTGCCATTTCAGCACGCCTATTGATTTTCATCTTTATTCCAATTATATGAAGAGCTGTGGTGGTCAATTTCAGGACTCATTCTTTCCATTTATCTTTACAAAATTTGAGAAGAGTACAATACAAATATTCAAATAATTGCATAAAATTCAAGTAACTGCCGAGGAGACAGAGCATGGCCAAGCTGCGAAAAGGTAACGGCTGGCTGGGGGGCAGCCCCACAGAGGACAACCAAACCCCCAGGGGTCCTCACCACCTGCAGGGCAGCGCCGCCCCCTTGCTCCCCTCGTGGCAGCTAAGGGAAGCTTCTAGGCCATTGCAGTGTTGATAACTCCACAATGCCTCTCTTCCAAGTACCAGCCAAATCCCAAATGCCCCCTCTAACGACCTTCTGACCCGAAAACATCCTCCTCCCCGTCTCGTCTGCTCGCTGGGGCCCAGCTCCACCTGTTCAGAGCCCCTTTGTACCTTGGCGCCAACTGCACCTTCAAAGCAGAGTATGCGTGGGCTGTCCTTTGCTGCCCTCTGTCCACCTAATTACCTCTTTTTCCATTTGGGGAATCCTGCTTGTTCTAGAAGCCTTCCCAGGCTGATCAAAGAAGAGCTGAAACGTTTCTCCCCTATTCACTTTGGGTTTGGAAATCAGAAAAATTATTTTCCTCATGTTTTATCGTCGCTCACCCAACTTTCTGTGGATTCTTATAAATCCTGTCTTGTCCCCATAAGGTGTACTCGTTCTGGGCCTGATTTTAAGCCATTACCATCCATTCAGGTCTTCAGCTAACATTTCGCCGTGTGTTACCTGTGTGGACGCATCTATGTCCCTGGGCCGTCTTCAATGTCAAAGTCGATGGTGACCAGGACACTTCCAGGTCTCCTCCTTCGGCTGTCTGCCACGTGCCACAAGCCCTTAACGAATCTTCTCTGATAGTGATGAACTAAGGGGACTGGCCTCCCGGGACCCTTGCAGACGTGAGCTGGAAATATTTATATCAAACGCTCCCAGGCCATCCCCGACCTGCTGGCCATCGTGGGGGCTAACATCCCCTTTCCTAAGACTATCCGTTCAGAGCCACTGACTAGAGACTGAGTTTCTGTATCAAGCACAACTTTGCTTCCATCGAAACGAATTTAACCTTCTGGGCTTGGGGAAAAGAGCTTTTAACAAACACCGCAGAGGCAGAAGGACAGGAAGTGCTCTTTGCAACCCCTCCCAGCCCCAAGCCCTGAACCACCAAGGTGCCTCATTAGGAGAGAGAAAAAGGCAGAGCACTTCACAGCGTCAGTCTCCAAAGTTACAGCGAACCAATTACCCCTTGGAGCTGTCGCTAAGCTACAGAGCTCCTCTCGGAGACCCCAATTTTCCTTCTGGGCGCAATTCAAAACAGACAGAGGAAAATGAGAAATCAATACTGGAAATGTCAAAGATTTTTCCGGCCAGTGTCTGATGGAAATTCACCTATGCTTCTGCGGATCAAAGGCTGACTTCTCTGTGTGCGGACGCAAGATAAGCCCTGGCCCTCCCCTGCCCTCCCTCTGACCTCCCCTAGGGTCATTTTCACTATTCTTCACTGAGACATTCTTTCTTTAAAGCTGCAAAATGAAAACATTTACTTCCAAAAGCAGAGCCACAGAGACAGCTTCACAAGTGGCGGGCGGAAGCAGGCTGGGAGTCGGGGAGGAGGACTTCACTGCCGAATGCGGGCGGTCCAGAGGCGGCCTTCGGTCACCCTCCATACTGAGGGGCTGGCGCCCAGGAGCCCGTTCCTCACCTTCCCCGACACCTCACCCGCGGCCTCTGGTCTCATCTGCCCCCGGGCTCTGCTCCTTACTTCCGAAGGAAGGAAGGTAATTTCTGGAGCTCATTCTGCCTTCCCCTCTTGAACCCCCTCTGCCAGCTGAGTGTGATGGCCAGGGTCACCTCCTGTGGCCTTCCCTCCTGGATTGCCCTCCTCCTGTGAAGAGCTTGTCTTTGCTGGGCTCCGGAACCAGCCCACTTTCAAGCAGTGCCAGCACGGGGCTTTCCAAACCTGAGTTCCTCTTGAACCACCTTCACTATGTGGCCACGGCCAGGGCCACCTACGCTATTACTCTCTCCTACTATTGTTCTGAAATCAATCCACTTTTTAAAAACATAAATATGTTGGCACCAGCCAGGTGGTGCAGTGGTTAAGTTCCCACGCTCTGATTCCGGCGGCCCAGGGTTCACCAGTTCAGATCCTGGGTGTGGAAACGGCACCACTCATCAGGCCATGCTGAGGTGGCGACCCACGTATAAAGTAGAGGAAGATGGGCATGGATGTTAGCTCAGGAAAAAGAGGAGGACAGGGGCTGGCCCCGTGGCTGAGTGGTTAAGTTCGTGCACTCCGCTTCAGCAGCCCAGGGTTTCACTGGTTCGGATCCTGGGCGTGGACATGCACCACTCATCAGGCCACCTTGAGGCAGCGTCCCACATGCCACAACTAGAAGGACTCACAACTAAAACATACAACTATGTACTGGGGGAATTTGGGGAGAAAACAAAAAAGCAGAAAAAAAAAAAAAGATTGGCAATAGTTGTTAGCTCAGGTGCCAATCTTTAAAAAAAAAATAGAGGAGGATTGACAGCAGATGTTAGCTTAGGGCTACTCTTCCCCCCAAAAAAACAAAACATACATATGTCTAAAAGGGAAACTAGAGCATCATTTACCATAAATCGAACGTAACGCAACAATCAACCCAATGCAAAGGGTGTCATGAAATCCTGATTAGACAGAAGCAAGTGAGAGGCCTGCTCTCCCCCTTAAACAAGGGAGATCACCATGTCACGGTGCCATATTGTAATTTATGACAACAAATGGGTATTTGGTCTTAGAGCCAGACTGTTCCTGGTAGAGAGCTCCTTAATGCCCTTGGAATACCCTGTGATGAGAGTGACAAAGGTGTCTTTTGTTATGACAATGATATGACTTTAGGAAAGCACCTAAGGATGGGAGTTGGTTGCCCGTGGAGCCAACCATGTGACTAGAGGGTTGGAAATTTCAGTCCCCACTTGTGACCCCACTTCTGACCTTGGGGAGGGGAGGAGGGCTGGAGATGGAGTCCAACCACCAACGGCCAATGATTTGATCAATCGTGCCGTGTAATGAAGCCTCCATAAAAACCCGAAAAGGACAATGTCTGGAGAGCTTCTGGGTTGGCGAACACGTGGAGATTGCGGAGAGCGTCACCCTGAAGAGGGAACGGAGGCTCTGCGCCCTTTCCCCAGACCTCGCCCTGTGCATCTCCTCCCCCTGGCTGTTCCTGAGTCACATGCTTTTATAATAAACTGGTCATCTAGTAAGTAAAGTGTTTCTCTGAGTTCTGTGAGCTGGGCCAGCAAATTAGTCAAACCCAAGGAGAGGGTCATGGGAAACTCCAATCTATAGCCAGTTGGTCCGAAGCTCAGGTGACAACCCGGACTTGTCAATGGGGTCTGAAGTTGTGCGGCGCAGTCTTGTGGGACTGAGCCCTTGACCTGTAGCATCTGACACTACCTCCAGGTACACAGTGTCAGCAGTGAGCTCAATGGTAGGACACCCAGCTGGTGTTGGAGAATTGCTTAGTGTGGGGAGAACCCACACAGTGGAACTGGGTCAGACTTGTGCTTGGAGAAGTGTAAAAGACACACACTGGTGCAAAGGCAGACTCTCCCTGGCACAATCAGAAGCACTGAAAATAGAGAAGAGGACACTTCCTAGCCATCAGGCTAACACTTCGTAACGCCGCTGACGCACCGCCTAGACTCCCTCACTGTCTGGGGCGAACAATGCCTCCCTCCCTCCCAAGAATGTTTATGGAGCATCTATCACATGCCAGGTCCTTTCTAGGGACTGGGAAACCAAACACATTAAAAACAAAGGCTCTGCGCCCTCAGGAAACTTAAAACCTACATTTAAATAAATAGTGTCTAGGATAGCCTTCTCTCCAGCCTAGCTCCTTAAACTAAGGAAAAACCCAGATTCAAAACTGAAAACCAGTTCCTACCCCACGCCCCCAGAAAGAGACTCAGTATTCGCAAAGCGGTTTCTCTGCTTACGCTCTCAATAGAAAATGATGTGTGGTTATTAGCTGCTAAGTGTCTGGCATCCTTGGTAAACAGCATTAACCACCCCTGCAAACCTCAGGGCTTCCCAGATAAATAAGTCCCCACCCAAAAGCCCTTCCCCACCCATCCTGGGGGTAGCCCCCAGCACTGAAAGACAGCTGACATTTCAAACCTGATTGAAACCACACCACAGCCTGTCTATTTTAAGTGTCAACAGGGAAGGCAGCCGGCCCATTTCTCCAGACCAACTGAAAAACCACTTCTCGGGAGTTCGATTTAAAAATCAATGAGTAGAGACAGCAAGAGACGAGAGTGTGGACAAGAATGCCCTTTGAGTCAAGGGCAACTGAAATGATGCACATTTGTGACTGATTATCTCTTTCTAAGTCCTTATGTTTGTCTCAAGCAGCCAAGCCACTGACCCAACGGAAGTCCAGGCTTCTGTGGGGTCTTCCCGTGTCCAGATTTAGAGTAGTTGCTTTCCACTCAGTGTGTGTGTGTTTTAAACGACTGACTGGTCATTCTTTAAAAGTGCACATAAAAGTTTAAGCTTCCTGAATCTTGGAAAGAAAAGAAATGAAAAGGATACCTGTGTTGTTTTTAAAACCTAAAAAGTCTTTAAACTGTCTTAAAAGTATGTTCTCTTCAGATACAGAATATATCGCCAACCTAAAACCAAGATGGGAAATATATTTATGTTCCTTTCCCATTAAAAGGGATGGATTACACTTCAGAATAACAAATTCGCATCTATACAAATTTCATGAACAGTTACTACTCTGTCTCACTCTGTGCTAGTCACTGTTTACTATTATTATAAATAATAATTTATTTAGTCCTCACAATAACACTGCAAGGTTAGGTCCTGTTAACCCTATTTTATAGAACGGGAAACTAAAACACAGAGAGGTAAAGCAGCTTGCTCAAGGTCACACAGCTAGCATGTGGCTATGTTGGGCGTTGACCCAGGTGGTCTGGCTCTAAGGGCGGTGTTCTTGAACACTCCTCTATGCTATGCTGCCCCTGCACACACGTACAACATGCCGAATGCTTTACATGTGTTATCGCATGTACTCCATAAAATGACCTATCAGGTAGGTCATATTTTTATTCCCATTTTATAGATGGGGAAATGGAGGCACAGAGAGAGAAAGCAGCTTGCCCAAGACCACTCAGCTAATAAGTGAAAAGTGAGCGCTCTTATCTCACTGAAGGGTCACCCAGTTACTCGCCACACACGCCTCCCCACGCGCCTTTGGTTAGAGCAGGAAGGCAGCTCACGCCAGGGGACTAGCAACCATCCTGACTGAATCTGGAACTTGAGCTCATCAGCCCATGGAATTGCTGCTCAGGCAGAAGGGACGTCAGAGCGTGTGATCCATTTCTATCTTTAACAGAACAGACCAAGAGGCGGAGTGACAAGAAATAATGTGGCTACAGGGTCTAACTACCCCCAATTAGACACCATACACGGGGGAGGGAATGTCACCAGAGCAGTGGTTCCCAACACGTGAGTCGGGTCCCCTGGGGGACCCCCCGGACCTTTTCCACACGGTCAAAATTATTTCCCCCATAACACTCAGCTGCTGTTTGCCTTTCTCCTTGCCTCCTCCGTGAGCGTAGCACGGATTTCTCCAAAGACGTGCAAGATCGCAGGAGGCTGGCTGTGAAGCAGACCTGAGGACCCAGCTACCTCCTGCGAAGCCAGACACTGCAGAGATTTGCAAACATATAAAACAACGCCATTTTCTATTGTTTTATCCGAAAAAGTTATTTTTCATAAAAATGCTGTTTACACTAACATGTAACATAGGTTTATTACTTACATGAATTAAGGCATATTTTAAAGTTTCTCAGGTTTAATTTCTAATATGACGAAGATAGAGATAACCCAAATAAGTGATCATTTTTAAGAACCTAAAGGGGTCCTGAGACCTGCTGCCCGAGACTATCATCTCGTGAGAGAAGGGACCACACCCGCCTCGCACTGCTCGCAGCCGCTGCCCGCGGTGCCTGGCGCACAGTGTGCCTTGGGATACAGCGTCTGGGATGTTGAAGGAACGCCAGGTACGCACTACCGACCACCCCGTTAGGTCCACGCACCCACAGCCAACAATGACGGTGCTCACAGCCACACCGCTTACCTGGAAATAGTCTGTAATGAAGGATCCCAGTGCACTCTTCAGCAGCTGCCTGGGGAGAGAGAAACACCGTCACACAGCCCTTGATGGTCCAGCTCCTGGAGTCCAGTCCACAGGCACCTGAGGATGGAGCGCTCACCAAGGGCTCAGGGACTGGCCAGGCCTGCGAAGGGAGTGTGCTTTCCTAGGCCCTAGTAACACCCCCCGGGGTTATTAGGGAATTGGGGTGATGGAAATCCAAGAGGGAGACCTATTCCTTGGTTCACACCACAAGGACAACCATCTCAAGAGAGCGCACAGGGGACTCTAACTCTGACAGAGGTGGTGGGGGCAGGCCAGGGCACAGGGCTCCATGTGAAACTGAAAAAGCAAGGAACGGGAAGACCACAATTTCGTAATCCTCCCCATTTGTAGACATAATGGTCTAAAATGCATTTTTCTTACATTCTTCAACCAAGGATTGTAAAGTGAGGGGGGGGGTGGCAATTATTATCCCTCCCATACAGATAAGGAAACTGAGGCTCAGAGAGGCCCCCAAAATAAGTCAGAGTTAGAGTTAAGATTCGAACCCAGACATTCCTCAAATTCAACATCTTTTCCCATAACTCCACCCTGCCTCTCCTGCAAATCCATCAGAGACGTTCCCCAGGTGCCACAGTTTGGGTGGGAGGGACGGAGGCAGTCCTTCAAAGGGATCACAGCGGGGAGAACACATAGGTTTCATTTATCCAGATAACAAACAGTTAGCGACCTGCCCTTTATGTGCTGGAGACTCTTCTGGCACCAGGGATACAGAAGTGAACGAGACGGGTGAGGTCTCTGCTCTCCTGGGGCTTCTGTTCTCGGGGGAGGGGTGTGGAGAGACAGCATGTTGATAAACACACTCACAAGGCAAGTTCAAAGAGTCTTAAGTGCTAAAAAATACCAACAAAATTAAAAAATAGAAGTTTGGCACCAGACCTCCTTCTCCCTGGGACAAACCACAGGACCGTCCCCACTGTTCTTGCTTTAATTTGATCCCAACAAGGCGAGAAGGAAAAACAAGAATAACTGGCTCCCAGAGCTAATAAGGCCCCAGGGAGCACAGTCTCCAGGCTTCAGACATTTCCTTTACTCATCCCACCAGCAGGGTCATTAAGGGGCACACCCTAAAGCTTCTGGCGACACCTACTGGGTATTAACTCGCCAAAAACGCATTCCCACACATCCCTCTAGGATAATCAGGAAGTTACAGTGAGATGTCATCATGTGCAGAACACAGGCAGGATAGAAGTGAAACAGAAGGAGAGGTAGCATGAGCTGAATTTCTGTGCAGAAAGAGCCCTGGAAAGCTGCAGACAGGTGTCCACAAGGAAAATCTCTTCCTGTTCCCGCCACAGAACATGGGTCTGTGGTGGACACTGCACTTTGAGATGCACTTTAATCGTGGGCTCCTGGAAGGCCACCCCGTCAACCAGCCCCGGGGTTCTCCTGGATGGGGGCAGGTCTGACGGAGACGAGGAAGCCTTCACCAGTCACTGGGCCAAGAGCAGGTGGTCATCGCTGCTCTTCAAGGGCAGAGGCGTCTCCAGACAGGAAACAGAAAGCCAGCGGGCAGCCCTGGATGCAAGCTTTGAAACGGGAAGAGGTGGGAAGCTGTTTCTACTGCTGGAGGGAGAAACACCCCCTTCCAAAGTTTCCAGGGCCACTGGGAGGTCTCAAAACCATAGGTGAAGAAACCAAGCTTCATTAAAAAGTGGAAAAACAAGTCCTAACGATGGGCTATTTCGAACAAAGTTTCCCAAGCATATCTTGGGTACTCACAAAGCTGAGGGACTGACACAGATCTGAGACCAACTAACAAGCTATGGAACAGGTGCCCCAAGGAACCCATGATGAGAAGCCACTGTGCTCCTGAAGATGCTCCAGGTAAAAGAGAGATAGAGGTCGGGGTAAGGCTAGGCCTGCAAGGTCCAGAACCATGGAAACCAGCCCGGAGCAAGGCGGAGGAGACACCTAGGCAAGTGGAACAACCGTTGTTCAGGGCTGGCCATCACTAAACAGGTGATTCTTGCCCCTGGGCATTTCACAGTGGTACTCGGCGAGCATCATGACGTCACCCAACAGAGGAATCCAATGGGTCTCCTCCCCTGCCTGTCAGGGAGCCAGAAAGGCCGCAGCCCACAATGTGGGGAAAGGCACGGCATCCTTACATTACGGCCCCGGCTGCAGTGAGCCACAGCCAGAATTCCGCAGAGCGTTACAGGAAGACGAAGCCTGAGGGGACAAACGGCTGATACAGGATAAGAGGCTGCGAATGAGCTTGAGGCTACTGCAAAGACAAGGGCATAGAAGAAAGGACTCAAGCAGAAGCAGCCATAAAGGGCGCCGAGATGGTGACCCGTGAGAATAAGAGGCAAAACAAGGGTGCTTCTACCCCCGGATAATGGCCATCTCGAGGCTTCAGGGAGGAGGGACAGGCACAGGTGTGGGAATCTGCTGTATACACTTTAAACGTAACAGACTCTAACCGAGGATGGTAAAAGAACCACACATTTGTCCTTTTATCAGATCCCGAGTTCTAAAGCCCTCTCCACTAGGTATCGTTATACAGAATCATCAGAACGGACAGACCCCACCTGATCCTTTAAGTCAATGTTCTATTGTCCTGGGGGCCAATGACAGTGGGTGCCCCTGTCCCTTACAAAATCCCATCTCATTTCTCATGCGTTAGACAAGGTCACTCCATATATGTGTAGAGTTTCCATTGCAGCAAAATATAGGAATCAACATAAGAGTGCACTGATAAAGCGCTCATAAAAAAAATTATGGTTCATACACACCATGGAATTCTATGCAACTGTGAAAAAAAAAGAACAAAGAAGTGCTGTAAGAAATTATATGGAAAGATCTAGATGGCATTAAGTTAAGAAAGCAAGATGCAGAACAGCATGTATAATAGGCCACCTTGTGAAAAGAGAAGAGAAAAAGAATACTTATTTTTATTTACACAATACCAAATTCATTTATCACATCTGCTCTAACTCGCTGTTCTGTAACGGTGATATGACTGGGTTTCCAGTAAAGCCCTTGGAACTGAAATACACAGTACCTTGAGTTTTAAACACAAAACACACATGCATTTTCGAAATGATATATAAATGCACTGGGTTTTGTGCCCTCCTCTCCCTCTCCCCAAGTAAGACGTTAGAAAGGTCGAAGCTGGAAATCAAGTAGGACAACAGACACCGAGCAAACCTCTTTCCCGGAGGAGAGGACACAGTGTCCCGCAGGCCACATGCCACCTCGTCAGAGCCAGTCTGGGGAGCTCAGTACAGTGTCGAGTATCCCCAGCTCCTTCTGCATGAAAATTCTTCGCATATGCATAGAGATGCTCTGGAAGAAGAGCCAATGAACTACTCTTGTAACAGTTATCTTTGGGGGGGATGGGAGCTGAGTTTCTGGGGTTCAGGGGAGGTGATGCTTCACTGTATGTCTCATTATGTCCTTAAAATTTGTGTACCCTGTGAATGCAATCCAACTGAAAAGCATTAAAAAATTTTTTTTAATTAACAATAACCACCTCCAAGTTTACCACCATCTGGCTTGAAGCCGAGAAGGCATTGTGGGAGTGAGTTCCCATCAAGGGCACAGTATCAGGAAGCAGGCAGTCCTAGGGGTATCAGAGAATCCCACAGACCATGAGACCCTGCCAACCCAAACCCACGTCAGGCTGGTAACCCGAGAACCGAACCAGAGAGCGAGCGGGGGGAGAGAGAGCAGAGCTGGCCGAGCCACCCAGAGACTGCGGCTGAGTCATATTGCAAAACCTACGCTCTATTCCTATACCCTGTGTTTATTCTGCCTGCACTGGTGTACAAGGAAAGGGTTCTTCTGAGAAACTCACCCTGACCTTAGCTGAACCGAGAGAGAGGGATTTTCCACCCCCTGTCTTGTTGCACAGTCTCCAGAGGGAACTGGGGAGCAGCTTCCCTCCGAAAAAGGAGAGTGACTGACAGAGAATAGGGACCCCAGGAGTTAATTCACTGAAACACACCATTGACTGAAAACCCGCCCTGCCTCAGACATGGTGCTGGATGCTAGAAGCAAAGGATGCCCGAGACCAGGCACAGTGACTGCTTCTCATGGGACCACGTTCATGAGGCCTGGGAGCACCATCTTCTCCAAAACGTGAGAGTGAAAAGAACCAAGGTATCAGAGATGCGCCGACCTTGATGCACAGAGGGACAGCTCACCTGTGACCTTCCTCACAAGCCTGCCAGTGTGGCTTGAAAAGCACAGAAGGCAGAGAAAACAGGAGAAAGATGTCCAAATTTCAGAGCCTGTGGTCTGCAGTTCCCCAGATACAGGGGAAAGACGAAATCCCGGCTCCCAGCAGCGAGGACGTGGGTTCCTCTCAGGCAAAGGGGCCTAGAACCCAGCAGCCTGCCTTCTACTTCATCCACCCTTTCCTAGGGTTTCTTCTCCAGAAACAGGAAAGTAATTATTTATGGGAGAAAAAAAAGGCAATAAAAAACAAATTACTTCTAGGATGGAGGCTAACTTTTTTCCGCAAAGTTTACTGAACACTTACTAAGCGCCAGACCCCACTGTCAACGTGTTTCCTCACTACAGCCTACAACAGAGCTGGAAGGAAGCAGCAATCTCTCCACTTTTTATACACAAGGAAACGGACCTCTGAGGCCTCCAAGGAGGGCGTACAGCAAGCACAGGACAGAGACGAGGAGTCTCCCGGAGCGCGAGGGCCTGCAGGTGGCTGCCCGGGCCGGAAGCCTGCTGTGCGCGATAACCTTTGCAAGCTAACTCCACAGGATGGTCCCTGGTACCCAATCCTCAACTGGAATTCGGGGACAATGAGGACACCTACTCCACAAGATGACTGCAAGGGCTATGTGAGTTAGTCCTGGGGGGTTACTCCCATGGCAAGGCTCAGCAAGTGCCAGCTGCCACCATTGTACCCAGGTCTGTCTGAGCCCAGGCCCACCCTCCTGAGAACTCCATTCCACTTCTTCTCAGCATCTTCTGCAAAGGACCAGCGTTTCCTACACTTGGCATGAAGGACCCAGGTGAACCTGATGAAGTGGGCCAGACAGTATGCCCAGACCACCCTGAAAACGGAGGAAGGACGGTAGAGGCCGAGCTTGGGGAAGGGGTTGGGAGACTTAGAGTTGCAATGCAGCAAGCTCCCAGCTTAAGCAGCTCCCACTTCGTCTGCTTTCCATATTGGATTTCCATGCCAGGCTTCATTTGAAAACAGAATTCTGCTGCTCACCAGCAGCAGCAGCCATTGAGCTGGAAGGAGAAGGAAGTGGGGGGACCTGAGAGTAACAGGAAGGCAATGCTTATGTGGGACCCACCCCAAAGGGGAAACGGGCACAAAGTTCAGTCAGGGACCAAAAGGCCATAATAGGGGAAAGAAATGGGGAACCCCTCACTGTCTGTATTATCTCACCCCCTCTCCTCCCAGGCTGACCGGGTGAGACACCACCCCAGAAGACAGCACTTCCTGTTATTGCACCGGCCATCTAGCCCCTCACAGTCTTGTCAACTCAACTTCCCGCTTCTGCAGGCCGGAAGCTAACCGAGGATGCTGGAGCTGGATTCTGGCTGGTGGAGAGGCGAAGGGACGACAGACAGAGCAGGGAGAGGCAGAAACGATGCAGAGAAATCACCTGGCACAGAGCCACGCTCTCCCTTGCACAGAGGGAGAGACGCAGGCAGGAGACCCTGGGATGCAGCGTGGACACGGGGGCCGCAGAGCCAAAGCCCAGCCAGCACCAGTCAGGCCGCCATCGGCTGTTAAATGCTTTTGTCTGTTTGGCAATTAGGGGCTGCCCCAACTACCCAGACTCTCCACCCTGACCTCCATGAGCCAGGAACAGCAGGGGGCCTTGGGGTCCTGTGCCTGATGCTGCAGCTGGTCAGTTCCTGCCCAGCCTCTCAATCCTCCAAAGATGACCCGCTTCGCTTCTGCAACAGATGTGTGTCAAGGAAGCAGAATTTTCTAAGCAGTAACATACGGAAACACCCCCTTCCTCCTTTGGTCCATTCTACTGGGGCCCCTTGGAGGTGGAGTCCGTAACTCAAGTAAAACGCTCTAGGACTCCCCCACTTCTCTGTTGTCTGCACCCCAGTGGGTGGCAGTGGGGACAGTGAGAAAGATGGAGACAACCAACAAAGAGCATTTACTGGGCTCCTAATTACGTCGCACGCACGATGCTCGGCAGCTGGCACACAGCACCCGAAATTCTCCAAAAGCCTTTCAAGTAGGAATTTATCCTCCTTTTGCAGATGAGGAGACTGATGCTCAGTGCCTTACCTGGGGCCACACACCGGCAGATCCCAACTCAAACAGAGGCCAACATGAACATTAGCCAGTGGCACGCCCCACGCCCGTGGGGCAGGCGGGCAACCACAGCGGGGCCTACAGCAAGCTCCTCCAGAGCCAGCAGCCAGGCTTCGGCCTCGCTGACCAGTTCCAGGCCAGACCGCGAGTCCTGTGTTGCCCAATGTGAACTTGGTGGAGAGGCCTGGAGTTTCAGGGGAGACATCTAGGTTTCTACCCGGGCCAGCCCCGGAGGTTTCCAATTTGCCACTTTCCTCTAACTACTCCTCCCGCCCCTAAAGTCAAGGCTATTTCTCAACCAGAGCAGACACAGGTGTCAATGCAGAGTCAGGCAGAGGGACCCGGCCCAAGAGAGAAGACCTCACCTTACGCCCTCCCAAACTAGGGTCCTCAGGAGACAACACCCCACTTGCCTTGGGATCTATCAATGCATCTACGCCCGGGGAGGTCAGGCCTAAATCTGGATGACGCCAACTCTGTGTGCCTCTTGCAGCCTACTTACTGTGTGTTTAAGGCCACAGGAGGCTTGGGTTCCAATCCCAGCTCAGCTAGTCATGCGCCACCTAACGACGTCTCCAATAATGGACCGCACATATGACAGTGGTGCCGTAGGATCAGCACCATCTAGCCTAGGTGTGTGGTAGGCTAGACTGTGTTAGTGCAAGCACACTCTATGGTGTTTGCACAATGACAAAATCAACCAACGATGTGTTCTTAAGAACATGTCCCAGTCGTTAAACAGCCCATGACTGCACTAACCAGCTGTGCCACTCTGGGCAAGTTATCCCACCTCTCTGTGCCTCTACTTCCTCATCTGCAAGAGAGGGATATGGTCCCTGTCTCACAGGGGTGTGGGGAGTTTTAAGAGTCGGCATACACAGAGCGCTTAGAGCAGAGCCTGGCACATGCGAAACGCTGCCCGCATGTCTGCTGTTCGCCTGACCTCCTGGAATCTCGCCTCAGACTGGCCACTCTGCCGGCCTGTGGGCTGCGCCAGGCCCTTCTCCTCACTTCCTCCAGCTCTTCCCCAGCCGCGGGCCCACCGCAGTCAACGGACTCCCTTACAGAGATGGGAAAATCTGAGGTGGGTTTCCCTTCCGGGCTCAGGCAACCAAGTGACTCAGGAGGGCGTTTCGACTCAGACCTGTCAAAACTCAAGCACAATTCTTGGAACCTCGTCTTTTCCTGGAAACTTCTGGGGTTCCCTTCACGCCCCTCCCTCCCAGCAAGAAGAGAAGCAGCTGGGTGATTGGAGAGAGAAGGGTAATGTGAGTTTCCTGACTCAGGCCAGGTGCAGATAACTCATCTCTGGTTTCCAGAAACCTTGTCTCTGAGCATTTATTTCTGCAGAGAAAAAAATCCACCCAGGGAGAAGGAGGAGCTGGGAGGGCACAGAGCAAGCGGCGGCGGGAAATTTACACGCTCAGTTACCTTCCACCTACTCCACCTGCTCATCCTTCAGATTTCAACTGAGGTACCGCTTTCCCCAAACAATGTGTGCCCATCCTCCGCACCCCCCAGCCCTCCTGAGTCTGCAGTCGCCCCACCTAAAACACTGTGGTGACGGCCTGTTTGGTTCCCCTCTCTCACTCTGCAGTAGGCTCCCCCGAGAGCAAGAACCACCTACTTCAACGTTACCCCAAAACCTGGCCTAGCACCTGGCAGAGCACTCCACAGATATCCACTGCCTAAAGGAACCAGAGAGTCAATGCTCCCTCCCTCTACACACGCCCCCAGCCAACCAAAACGTGAACGTCCCTGTAGGAACCCACTTGCACAGGTTCTCGTAAGAACCCGTAAACATGAGTTGTCGGCGTCTCACATGTTTCCATTCTTCCTGCTCACGTACAATCAGTCAAATAGTCGGCTGAGAAGAACGTTTAGGAAGACCATGCTCCCGCATCCGAGACCTTGGCCACTTTTGCTCCTGCGAGAGCTTGTGAAACCCCGACCTCTAACCAAGACTCGTCCCCACTGCCAAAAGGCAGCCGCATCAGGACTGAGACTGGACAGGAGTGTTGAAACCCACATCAATGCCCCATAGAGAGTGTAAGCCAAGAAGACACCAGGACGAGCCCCAGCCAGGGCAGATGGACGGTGTGGGCATCCAGAATCGGAGATGCTGATGAGTAAAGACTTCACGGTAACGTGTCTATTCTGAAGGGCCGCTTTCTTGCCTTTAAGGACGTAACAACGTGCAAGCCCTGCTTTCTAAGGTGGTTTCAATGGAAAATATTCTGATTCATGTCTTCATATTGACAGACCACGTGCCCTGACTTTTACTGGAGGAAAACTTGTCACTTTATTGAAGTGTGACATTTCTGATGAATTTGTTCTTGAAAGGTCTCCACACCTTTCTCTTGATCTAACAATGAGTTTTAGAACTTGGCCATCCTTAGTCCAAAGCTCTTCCTCATAGCTACCCCAAAGCCCACCGGCTAAAGTTTAAATTGGAGTTCAGTTTTGATGACACGTCTTAAAAGAAAGAACCAACAACATGTTTGTAATGACTGCCTTTCAGGACCCAGTTCTATAAAACTTCTCCCTTCCTGTCATTCTCTGCATTAGCTAACAGGTCGATGAATTCCCATTTCCCGGGAACATCCTGACCCCACGGTTAGGAAGATGGCCAGGCTGGCTGGGGTGACCCGGGGAAGCTGATCTACGCTTTGCAACTGGACTTGGACAATCCATCAACATTTATTAGTGTTTGGCTTGAGTAGAATGGAGAACTGAGAGTCATTTCCTCTTGCACTCTTCTCCGTGGAAAGGAGAAACAGCTGGCTCTCCTTGTAAGAACATAGCCTCACCCTAGCTTCAACTCCAGCGCATTCTTGGAGGAGCTGTCCTGGACCTCTCTCGTTCAAAGCGAGAGGGAGCTCAGCCCTCCAACCTGCTGGAGAAATCCTGACCGAGGGCCGTTCACGGGCAGCTCCTCACAGTGCCCTGTGCCCTCCAGCCTGGCACTCACTCGTCCATCATTTATCACTGTATTATTGTGAAATTTTCACAATAATAGGAATAATAATGCACCAGATCCTGTACTAATGACGCCGTTAGCATTATCTATGTCCTCCCAACCGCCTGAGGCTGATGCTATTATTATACCATTTTATACAAGAAAAAAGAGACTTAGAAAAATGAAGTAACTTGCCCAAGGTCACACAGCTAGTCTAATCTTGATCCCCAGCCTCTCTGAATCCAGAAGCAATTCTCTTAACAAGTTAAAAACTTCTGTTGCACCTAGCACAGATCTTTGTGCACATAGTAGGGCTGTCGCAATTGATTGAAAAATGGGCTTGAGAGTAACTTAGCCTTCTCTCCTTTCATAGTCTTCCCTACCTTCCTACCGTCCTGTGCCCCACCTCAGGCACACAACCCCCCATGCTCATGCCTCCACCCTGCTGAGTTTACCGCTCTATTCTGAGAACAGTTCTTCCAAAAGAAAAAAGAAGAGAAAGCGAAAATTGAAACCCCATCGTCTGTTGGAATGTAACCAGAAAGTGGAGTGTCTGTTGGGCATTTTAACGACTGAAATAAGGGCAGCCGTGTTATTCCCACAGAGGCACGTGCAGATGTGGACACATGTGCAGGTCAGCTCACGTCACTCAACTGGGGATGGCAGGTCACGTGCACACCTGGGATGTGGCTCACGTGCTCAGTGACCCCCTGGGTGTCTGTGATGAGAAAGCCGTCTCCATTCTAACCACCATCCTACAGAAGGCCAGAGGACAGGACGCACAGAACACGGGGGATCAAAGCTCTGGGCTTTGACAGCTTTGACTTATTCTGGGCTGAATTCACATCCAGGCCATCAGTTTCAAACCCCAATCACATGTATTTCTCAGCAGACTGAAAATTGCTCCAAACAGAGAGAGGAACAGCCAGCAGCCTCCCTAAAGCCGACACTGGAAGGAGGGCTGGGGGAGCGTCGTGCCCCTCAGAGGGGCGTCAAGAATCACAGCACACAATGAGACCGGGTCCCAGAGGCTGCACGGAAGGAAGGACGGCAGAAAGCAAGATCAGGACCATCGGCTTATCCTGTCTTCCAACCTAAAACCTCCCTCTCTGGCACTACAATATGGTGCAGAGACGATGGGTGTTGTGGACTGAATTGTGCCTGCCCCCTCCCCCAAATCCACATGCTGAAGCTCTAGCCCCCAATGTGATGGTATTTGGAGATGGGCCTTTGGGTGGTAATTAGGTTTCCAGGAGGTCACAAAGGTGGCACCCTCATGATGGCATTAGTGTCCTTATGCGAAGGGACACCAGAAAGCTGGCTCTCTCCCCCTGGGGTACACAAAGAAGAGGCCACGTGAGGACTCAGCAAGATGGCGGCCAGGAAGAGGACTCTCGGCAGGAACCGAATCTGCGAGCACCTTGATCCTGGACTTCCCAGCTTCCAGAACAATGAGAAATAAATGTCTGCTCTCTAACCACCCAGGACACGGTATTTGTTCAGGCAGCCTGACCTGAGTAACACAGGTGTCTAAGTGATGCGGGAGTTAAAACCCTGACTTCACCATTCATCGCCGTGGGACCCTGGACAAGTTACTTCATTTCTCTTATCCACAATTCTGTAGATAAACTACGGAGCGCATGGCCGCCTCGCAGGGCTCTGAGGAGGACTGGATGTGTCGACACATGTGCACACTGCCTGGTGCTTCTGGCACCTCCTTGCACACCAGCTCCCTTGCCCCAGCTCGTGTGGCCTGAGCGCTGGAACCCAGGAGGCCACACGCACTGTCAGTGAGGCCTCCCCCCCACACCCCCTCCACCCCCGCATGCCACAGCGGATCTTGTAAACGGGTAGCCTGTTGATCAATTTCAGCCCACAGATGTGTTTTGTTTGGCCTATACCAATGTTTGGGGAAATCTGGGTTATTTATGAACATTGAAAAGCCAGGAAATTTCACATAAAAATCTCAATTTCCGGTTGTTCTTGAGAAATAAAATGATTTGTCCCCAGACCTGTGCTCTGCCAGGGTAACCCCCTTTCGACAGGGTGAGCTCTCACCTGGGTGCACGCGGGCCAGCCTTACCCATCTAGAAGACCTGAGTTCACAGCCCCTGGGCTAACACGGCTGGTGAATCGGGCACGGCCTGTACAATTCCTAGCTGCCCACAAACAAAGATTCTAAGCACAATTTCAGGATCAGTCTCCCGATGTGAGGAACAATTAGCACATTGCTGACTCACTGTTTTATTATTTATGCTTCTATTGTGAGCTAAAGAACCCTCACGGAGAGGCCAGGATCGTAGTCCTTGCAGTACAATTGAGCTCTTATAACTCAGGGGTTGGCTGACCCAGGCTTGCCCCTGACACCCCACTTCTTGGGGCCTCAGTTTCCTCCTCTGCAAAAGGAGGGGGCCTTGGGCTAGCTGCTCTGTATTGCCTCTTTCCCTATTTGTGTAATTATTATGTGAAATTCAAGTGCACGGGTAGAAATGTAACACAACTCTGTTTACTTCTGAGCTTGAAAGGTTTGAATGAAAGCAGAGCTCTTAGAACACCTCCTTGACCCTTAACACAGGTCAGAACTCAGTGTAAACAGGACCCGAATAATGGCCTTGTTTATTGTTCTGCCCACTCCAGGGCTGGGTTGTTAGCCTTGATGTTCTGCACTTAACACACCAGAGAGGAATGAACACCAGGGTATTAAAAGACCAGATGTTTGACCTCATGTCCCCAGGAGACCCTGGTGCTTGGGGCCCTGCCTGTCCCTCTGCCCTCATTCCACCAAAATACACACCCAGCCACACCACCACCCAACCTCCAGTGTTCTATGCACGTGGGCCTTCTTTCAGTTCCTTGCTCATTGCCACCACAGGACCTTTGCACCTGCAGTTTCCACCACCTGGAGCCCTCTCCACCGGGTTAATTCCCACTGATGCTTCAGATCACAGCACAAGCATCACAGCCACCATTCCTGTCCTTGGCAAGATCACGTCCTACTCCCATATGCTTTCATCATATCAGCTGTGGTGCAGCAGCTGTCACAGTAGCACTTTCACATTTTACACGTGTGAGCAGTTGACTGATGATGATCTCCCCAACTGGATGTAAATTCCAGGAGGATAGGGTCCATGTCTGTCTTTGCTCATGCTTGTCTCTCCAGCGCCTGGCCAATAGGGAGGCACTCAAATACTTGATGAATGACTGAATGAATGAATGAAGAGCTGACACTGCTGGGAAGATTCTGGAAGGCAAACTCCTCAAGGACCGCATCTTATTGAGGGTTGCATCACCTAAACTTACTGACAATGATGCTAAGAGCTACAAGGATCAAGTACTTGGTGGGTTCCAACCCTGTTCTAACAGATTATTTATATAATAACTCAATTTAATCTTCACAAGAATCCTGTGGAAGTAGGCACATTTCCTATCCCTTTGTCACATAAGAGGAAACTGAGGCACAAAGACGCTGGTAAATCACTTAGGAAGAGGGAGCCCAGCAATAAAACCCCAAGCAGTCTGGTTCTAACCACTAGGAAACCTTGCCTAATCTGGGGCCTAAAGGTTCAGGAGGACACAAGCAGTGTTTACAGAATAAATGACAGTGACATCTCTCAACCCTCTGCCCCTGTGCCCCACCCCCAACCCTATGGAACGAACAAAGGGATGCACCTCTCTGGATCAGAAGCCCAGATGGACAGAGTCTCAGAACTTAACAGCCATAAGAGCCACATAAGAGCCGGCAGAAGGAGCAACAAGAACCAAGCAGAAAACAAGACTTAGGGTCAGGCCCTGGTGGGGTGGCCCCTCAGTCCCGCTCAGGCCCACGGGGACGCCCGGCCTGGCCTGCACGTACCTGATGTTTTCATTCAGCACGTACAGCTCATTGCTCTGCAGGCCGCCCCCCTTGAAGACGTTGATCACGGCAGTCTGGACGCTGCAGGGAAGCAGAAACGAGCCTGGTGAGAGGCCTGCCTCCCGGGGCCGCTCAACAAACAGCTCGGGGCGGAAGGCAGGCGCGAGGGCCAGGAAGCCTGTGGCACAAACACAGCCACGTTTTCCATCCCTGGACTCCACCATTTCCTTCCCAGGGTCCTCAGAGAGGAAGGAAGACTGAGGCCAAAAGGACCCCCAGGCGGCCCCTCTCCCCGCCCTTTCCCGCAGGCCACCAGTCTCCCCCCTCGCCTCTCAGGCAGCCCCACTGGGGAGCAGCAGGAACAAAGGGCTTGCAGTGGGACCCGCTGCCAGGAGACTGCCGGGCAGCACCACTGGGGCTGGAGGGAGCCAAGGTGGCGTTTACTGCAAGCAGAGGCCGACCTCTGCGGTCCCTTCACCCAGGAGGCCTCTGTCTCCACAGGGCAGCAGGGCTAAAATGGAATGAGAATTCCCCGCCTTTCTGAGAGCACTTTCCTCGGAACTTCGAGGGCTGGCTTCCGTGCGCCCTCCCTTCCCAGCCCGGCGAGGTGCACTGGCAGGAGAGCTGGTCCCGGGGGCACGGATGCGTGAGCCTTGCTCCACGTTCCCGGGAGCCCAGTCCAGCACTTCAGCAAGGAGCTGATTACAGTCTTGCCTTTACCAAGCATCCCAGGCCTTTCTCAAGGAACACGGATCCATTCAACCAAAACATTTCGGAGCCCTCCTCTCCACCCCCATCAGGAGAGCTGTGCATTCATTGAGAAAATCCCTAACGATCCCAACCACAAAGAAGTCGGTAATGCTTTAAAATAATGAGGCACTTAATTTATTCAAAGAGCTTAGCAGGGATTTGAAAAATAGGGGCCCACAGAAACGCAAGAGGTAGGATTGATTCAGACCCTGCTCCATGCTTGATGTACAAGGTCAGCTCAGCACCTCACAAAGCTCAGTGTCTCCTCCCCCAGCCCTCTGTGGCTCCCAAGTGCTGACAATCCCCGGCTTATGCCGCTAAGGAGCAGTGTATTTGCACAGACACATGTCTCATCTTCCCAGATAGGCAACAGGTACTTGAGGTTACTTGCACGGCTCCACCCTCAGGTGCCGTCCAGGCTGCTTAACTGACTGAGAGCCCAGAGGCCCGCTGTCCCTCTGCTCAGACAAGGGAAGCGAACGGACGCATTCTGGAAGGAGCGGAGCTCTCCGCGTCCAGCGCCCGTTTCATCACGACCTTCTGGAGCAGAGTCTGGATGCGGCAGAAGCTGAGCCCAGTCCCCAGGGCAGCCCCCCGGGCCCCGCCGCCCTTACCTGTTCCAGGCGGAGCTGGAGCTCAGCTGCAGGGCCTGCCGGGCGGCGTGGAAGCGGGGCAGGTCGCTGAGCACCGGGGAGCTCATGAAGCGGGGCCTGGGCCTGCGGAAGGAGCCCATCTTGTGGAACTCGGCAGGCAGGCTGGGCGCAAAGCCGCGGGTCATAAGTCCAGGTGAGGGGACGGCTTCTCCCCTGGACCACAAGGCTCCGACTGCCCACGAGAGGGGCTTCTCCCAGGGCCGCCTCCTGGCCCTCAGGCTGGCTTAAAACCACAGGTGTGGCCGACACCTGAAAAGAGAGGGCAGCTTTTATTGCGAACGCCTGGGCTGAGCAGACCACGTCGGGGAGGAAGGTGGCTGGGACTTTCCAACCAGACCATCCTAAAGCAACTCCAGGGCCACACGGTCATGTCTACACCCTACAGGTTCCATTCACAAGGTTTTGCCGGTCTCTTTTGGTCTAAACAGGGTGGTCATCTCAGGTGGGAAGGCAGTGACAACGAGTCGGGTTGAGGCCGCTCCCGCAGAGGAGTGGTTTCCAAGCTGTGTTTGGCTGCGGCTCCCATGCACGCCCACCGAAGTCGGGGCCCCAGAGGGTTGTGGTAGACCCCGCAACATTGTGCACTAAAAGATGGCTTTTTAAAAAGATGCCTCAAGGAGAACTCAAGAGCTCCTTGTCCCGGCACTGAAGACCTTCCATGATACATCCTCAGCGTGCCAGCCCGTGTACCGCTCAGCATTCCCCAAGCATCAGAGCCTCCTCAGCAGCACAGCTCACCACCCCCGCCCTGCCGCTCGTTCATTCATTCATTCCATCAGGACGTATTTACTGAGTGTCTGCTACTTATGAAGCACTGGGAGCTGTAGAGCATGCAACGATTTCTAAGACCTGGTCCTTGCCCTCAAGCGGCTGCCCATCTATGGAGACGATAACTTGTCTGTTCATGTGTTTATACCCACAATAAATATTTATTGAGCACCGTCCATGTACCAGGCTCTCACTCAGGCACTGTCAAGGTGGTCTTTGCCCATGGAGCTTACAACCAGCAGGCCGGGTCTGTGTCATGCTTGTTCCCTTTCCCAGGCTTCGACTGTATCCACGGCTCCTCTTGCCCAGAATTCCCTTCCTTCTCTCTGCTTATCTAACTTCCCCTGCAGGTCAGGTTCAAGGACACTGTCCCCTGGGTGGTTCCTGGGAGGCTTTATGGCTTCATAGTTAAAGGCAGTGGCTTTGGGGTGAACCCGGGTTTGACGCTTCATGAGGCCACTCCCCGGCTGTGTGACTTTGGGCACAATGAGTCAGAGTCCTCAGCTGTCAGCCTCCCAGGACTGGTGAGAGATGGCATGAGTCGTGTGACACACCCAGCAGAACGGCAGATCCGCGGCCCTCAAGTGTGGTCTCTGTCCATTCAGAGCCGCCGCTGTCTCTCCTCGGCACTCGGGCCCTGTCATCTCAGTCTCCTACTGTTTAGCGAGCCTCAAGTCTAAACCAACGACTTAAAGTGAGTTTCGGAGCTGGTCAGAGTGAAGGATGGAGGAAACACCATCCAGGTTATAGCCGCTTTTCTCTTGAGGGTTTAGGGTTTAGGGTTTAGCCCAGAAGTGCGCCCCTGCCACCTCTCTCACCAGCTGGCCCTGCTGAGTCCTGCAGACCAATGCTGAAAGGAAAGGAGATGGTCCCGCTGCCAATGCCACCTTCAGGCTGGGGGAAGGTGTGCAGCCCCAGCTGCAGCGTCTGAAGGAGGGGGAGCCCAGCTGCGCCTCCCAGGTGGGAAGAGGGGAGAGGCTGCGGGGCGGCACGAGGCCATCCGCCGAGAGGGCACGGGCCCACAGCAGCTCTCTAGACAACGGCCACAGGGACAGCAAACTTGGAAGAGCAAGAGGCAAGAAAGGAATGGCTTATCCTACCTCTTAATCCTTTTTAATGGAAAGCAGACTTGTGGGCCATTTTCTTTCACAGTCTCCTGCATCTCCACCCCACTCTCAGGACGAGCCGACAGCCCCTAGAGCTCATCAGGCGATGCTGGTCATACAGGCTGCTCGGTTTCAGAGTCCCAGTAACTCTGCAAGCACTGCCGGCATTCGGAAAGATCTATGCCGATAACGAAGGAGGCGCAGAAGAAACAGAACCCCGGGAGGCCCTTCAGGACCCTCCGACTGTCTGGCTTTGGGATTTAACTCGCTGGGTAAAGGTCACACTGTTGAGAGAACCCATTTCGTGCCCTTCCTTAAGCGGGGCTGCTAAGTGCAATCCACCTGTGTAATTATAGGGCATTAACTCCCTTTATGAGGAGATTAGACTGGAGGCGAGGGAGCGGCCTCCCACTCCATGGCACCTGCACAGGGAGCAGCCAGGTGTGCAGGAGGATCATTCCAGGCCTTTGCCTTCCAGCTGCCTGCCGAGACCACCTCTCCTCCAGGAGGCTGTGCGACGCGGAGGACCTGGGACGGCTCCTGGACCTCCCCTTCAGTGTCCCCTCCACACACAACCCGGGCCCCCACTCCAGGAGAGTGCGCATCCAGCGGGGCACACGGGCAGCCCCATCCCAATACTCGACCTCTTTCAGTCCCGCAGCTGCACCCGCTGCAGAGCAACACACAAACGAGTTCCCTCTAACGCATTTTTCACCTGCAAACCCGCCACCCTCAGGTCGCGACAGGCTGGAGAAGCGGAGCCGTCTGTTGCTACTGGTACTCCTCCCGGACGGCCACGCAGAGCACACGGGAGGAAGCTGCTGGCAGCACTGACAAGATACGTACCCCTGTGTCCACCTGCCTCGGGGCTGGCCCTGCAGGCACAGGCTCATCCTCACCAAATAGGACAAATCAGAAAATGGCTAGACAGACAGGGCCTTGGGGAGGAGCCAGTCCTGCCCCATCTACAGGTGGTGAAAGTGAAGCCCAGAGGAGCAGAGGAACTTGTCTGACGTCTCTGGGGTAGGAGAGAGCCAGCACTGGCTAGAACTCAGGTTCCCTGACTCCTGATCTAGAAAGTTCCCCAGCCCCTACCTAGGCCTTCTGTGAACTCCTTCAAGACAGGCATTGGGACTTACCTCAGTATCCTCAAGCTAAGCTCTCTACTCAAGATAAAGATGAAGAAAAGGATAGCAACTAATAAGGCATCCACTGCCTGCCTGATGTGATGACAAGCACTGTCAGTAGGGAAACTTACTCAACACTCACAAACCCCATTTGATGATCAGAGAAGTTAAGTAACCTGCCAGAAATCACCCAGCTAAAAAGGGAAAAATCCTTGACCGGTGCCCAGATTGGCCTAATTCTACAGCCTATTCCCACTTTGCCATGCTACTAAGCTCAGCCTGAAAATCACAATCAAAACTACCAAGTTAATCAGAAACATCCAGTCACGAGATTTCATATCAAGATTTAAATCCATGCCCCTGAGATAGAGAACCAGACATAAGGAACTTACGACCACATCTGATGGGGGCAAGAGGAGCAGCGAGGAGCAAGGATAAAAGCAGAAAGCACAGACTGCCTTATTAGATGCCCCACTCCTTACTAGCTGTGTGACCCTGGGCAAGTGCCTTGACCTCTCTGAGGCTTGACTTCCTCCTGCATGAAATGAACAGGCTAACAGTGACAATCTTGGGGTCGTATGAGGATAAAATGAGTAATAAAATGAGGACATATTTGTAACGCACTTAACAGGACAGTGTGCGGCAAACAGCGAACGTACGTAAGTGCCTGTTAAATAAATAAAATAACTTGTTATTTCTAAATCTCCAACCAATGACAGCAGTGGGAAGAGGGCGACACTTCTTCCTGTTTATAGCGACCTCAGCAACATCTAGAAACTACTCCCCTCGGGGGCAGGCAAGGCCTCGGGGCCCTGGCGGGGGTCACTTGGGGCCTTTACTGACGCTTCTCCTCTGTGAAGCGTGCTCCTCAGTCTCAAAGAGCTCCTCCAACATCATCACACGGGGAAATCCCGTCCTACAGGGCAGGCCGAGCATCGACTGGCGGACTCGGAAACCGAGGCTCCGCCAGGCTGAGCGACTCAGCCGAGGCTGGACAGCTCTGGGCCAGGGAGCCAGCCCCAGCCCCAGGGCGTCCAACCTCAAGCCCAGCCGCCACCCATGCCCTGACAGGAAATGCTTTTATTTTTTACCCCGTATATTTTTAAACATTTTCATTATGAAACATCCTTAAAAAGGAGTTTAGGGGCCGGCCCGGTGGCGCAGCAGTTAAGTGTGCACATTCCGCTTCCCGGTGGCCCGGGGTTCGCCGGTTCGGATCCCGGGTGTGGACATGGCACTGCTTGGCAAAAGCCATGCTGTGGCAGGTGTCCCATGTATAGAGGAAGGTGGGCATGGATGTTAGCTCAGGGCCAGTCTTCCTCAGCAAAAAGAGGAGGATTGGCAGCAGTTAGCTCAGGGCTAATCTTCCTCAAAAAAAAAAAAAAAGGAGTTTATACACACAAACACACACATCTTAAAAATGATAATAAACTGCCACTTGCTTAAGAAATGTACGTCACCTTGGAACTCCCACGTTTCTATCTTTCTGATAATAGGATACCTCCTTATTCACTATTAAAAATGTAAACATTCACGTAAATCCATAACGTACGAAAGGGAAGGCCTCCCTCCGGCCACTTAGCAGCGTCGAGAAGTCCTGCCCGAGCTTTCTGAGACGACGGAAATACTCCACACCCTGCTGTCTAGGGGGGCAGCCCCCAGCCACACGAGGCTACAGAGCGCTTACGGCCAGTGTGGCTGAGGAGCTGGGTTTTAACTTAGTTTAACTTTTAATAGCCGTACACATGTGCACACACAATCTATTAATAAAAACGGGTCATTTGTTCTTTCCTCTCACTACGTCATGGTCGTCTTCCCCTATCACTACAGATGGATCCACTTCATTATTTTTAACGATTTCTCAACTGGTCCCTTTAGGGGATCCCATACTTGATCTAACCAGCCCCCTGTGGACGGGTATTTCCAAAGCTTCTAGGTTTTTGTTGCTGCAAAGGATGAGTGCATCCCTGCCAGTCGAAGGGACGCAGGACCGTCCCTGTTGGGGGCACTCTCAGAAGTGACCCCACTGGGTCAAAGGGCCAGTAACTCTCAGCTGCCCCCTGTGACTAGCACCCACCCCCACCGCAGCCCAGGGCTGCAGAAAAGGAGTTGAGGGACATCTGCCTGTGGCCCCAAAGGACGAGTGGCCACGAGAGGCTCTGGAATCAGACACAGCCTGGCATCGACGCTCATTCTGCCACTCACTGACAGCGGGAGGCAGAAAAACTGGCCCCACAGAAAGAGCCACTTCCGCGTCCTCAGAATCTGCGAGTGTTAGCTCAGACGGCACCAGATGCAGTTAAGTGAGGGGTCTGGAGAGGAGGGGCTCATCCTGGGTGATCCGGGTGGGCCCAGAAATACAATTACGTGTCTCCTTGTAAGAGGGATGCAGGAGACTGGAGACAGAAGACGGGGGACACAGGTACACACAGGGGAGAAGGTGATGGGAAGCTGGAGGCAGAGGCTGGAGAGACACCGCCACCAGCCAAGGCACGCTGGCAGCCACAAGAAGCAGCTCGAAGGGCAAAGAAACAGACACTCCCCCAGAGCCTCTGGCGGGAGGACAGCCCCGTGACACCTTGACTCTGGGCTTCTGACCTCCGGGCCCCTGAGAGGATGAGTGCTGCTGTTTTAAGCCACGAGGGTTGCAAGAATTTGTGACTGCAGCATGAGAAACGAATGCATTCACCGTACGGCCCTGGACCACTCTGAACCGCAGTCTCTACGTCTGAAAAGCAGGAACAGGAAGAGTTACCCGGGGATGCTGTTGTCATGGCGAGAAAGATTACCTAGGAAGCGTCTGGCACAGTTCCTAGAACCATGCAGGAGCCGGACACAGGTGCAGTGGAGGGTCAGAGCAAGGGCGCCAGAGCAGGCCTGGGTCACATCTTACCATGTGACCCAGCAGGGGACGGAGGATGGGTATGAGAGTTGGTTGAGATGATTCAAGCAAGGCTTAAAACAGTCCTGGTATGCACGGTGAGGTTTTGACAAATGCAACCTATTGTGTGTTGTGGGGTTTTTTTTTTGCTGAGGAAGATTCGCCCTGAGCTGACATCCACTGCCAATCTTCCTCCTTTTGTATGTGAGTCACCATCACAGCATGGCCACTGACAGACGAGTGGCGTAGGTTTGCACCCCAGAACGGAACCCGGGCTACCGAAGCGGAGTATGAAGATCTTTAACCACTAGGCCCCTGGGGCTGGCCCTATTGTTTATTTTTATTTTCCATGACCACGACTGTATTAGTCTGCTCAGGCTGCAGTAACCAAATATCACAGACTGGGCGGCTCACACAACAGACATTTATTTTCTCACAGTTCTGGAGGCTGGAAGTCCAAGATCGAGGTGTGGGCAGGGTCGGTTTCTCCCGAGGCCTCTCCCCTCGGCTTGCAGGCGGCGGCCTTCTCGCTGTGTCCTCATGTGGCCTTCCCTCTGTGCACGGGCATCCCTGCTGTCTCTCTCTGCGTCCTCATCACCTCTCCTTGGAAGGACCCCAGCCAGGCTGGAGTAGGGCCGCCCCACAGCCTCATTTTAACTCACCTCTTTAAAGGCCCTGTCTCTGAATATAGTCACATTCGGAGTCCTGGGGACTAGGTCTTCACCATATGAAATGGGAGGACATGGGCTCAGCCACCACCAGCTCCACAACCATCAGCTGCAGCCTCAGGAAGCTCCTGCACCCACCGTCTCTGAGGTACAGAGACCACAGTGTCAGGTACACGTTCTCTTCTGAAGGACCAACACCGTTCACATGGAGAAAACTGCTTCGACTATGATTTCAAGGGTAAAGCGTCTGGTGCTTACAGGGTTCGCTTCAGTTAGCTGGAAAGCTGGGGTCCTGGATGCCTGAGTGCATCTGGTGGTTACGGGCCAGCGGGCGTCATCCCTGGCCTTGCTCTCCCAGGCTCCCCTCACAGGGGCCCTTTGAAAACCTCCGCACTCAGGATCCAGGATGTGCTTCTCAGAGAAAGAGAATGTGGTGCCTCGCTCGCTCCTCCCAGCTGCAGGGCTGGGCTGCGGGTGGAACTGGTGCACTTGGTGGGAAATGCAAATGAATTCCACTAAGGCCCCGGCCTGCCTCTGAAAGGGAAGTACAATCATGGCTCAACTTGAAATAGAGAAGTGGGTGGCTCCATGCCTCTGAGGCTTCCAGGAAAAAGCCATTCTGCATGTACATAACAAAGAAGTCCAAGCAAACTGAGCACACTTACCGGTCTGCCTGGAAAACGGGGAGGAGCGAGTTCCCAGGGACCAGGCAGACGGTCCATGCGACCCGTGCACTCAGGAGCCCCTGTGGCAGGAAGCCCCGCGTGGCCGCCTCCCCTCACCTGATTAGGTCACATCACCCCACAGAGCTTGTCGCAGTCCACCTCAGCAGATGATGACAGAACCACTTGTCACTGTTTTCGTGAGGCCCACCGCGCAGGGACTCTGTCTACCCTGTTCTCTCAGGTGCATCCCCAGGGCTTGGAACAGGCAGCAATTCCACAGACGGCTGACCAACGAGCAAACGGACCAGCCACACAGGAGGCACCAGCACTGGGAGTCACGAGAACCATAAGCAAGTGCCAGCTCAGGATACCGGCACCGAAAATCACGTAGGGCTTCACCGTACGAAAACATCCCAGTGTTGAAATCTGACAAACCTGGGTTCACACCCAGCCTCTACAACAGATGAGCTGGGTGCCCGGGTGAGAGACAGAGGCTCTCTGAATCTGTTTCCTCGTGTGTCAAATGAGGGTGATATTTATCTCGATTTCATTAAGATGAAATGAGATGACCTAGATCACGGCGTGGCCCATGGCGGGGGCCCCAAAATTGTAGCTAGTATTAATATTTTTATACAACACTGTGTTCCTCACAAGACCCTCATAAAAGACTCCAAAAAGTGAGGGATGCTCGGGGTGTGGGCCATGGGCATTCACACGTGGTCGGGAGGAGAGCAGTCTGGGATGGCGGCTACCGAGGGGAATTTGACAACATCTACCAAAATGACAAAGGCTGCTCCCCATGACCCAGCAATTCTACTTCCAGGAAATCCACTCTGGGCATGTCAAGGGACTTATGTAACAGGGTTTCGACTGCGGCCTTCTCTGTAACAGCAACTGCTGGAAATACCCTCACGCTCGGCAGCAGAGGACTGGCTGTCTACGCCATGGCCTCCCATCCCCTGGGGTCCCACGCGGCTCGAAGAAAGAAGGGGGACTCTCTACACCGAGCGGGGTGCTCTCCAGGGGACGGCCTGAGCGAAAGGAAGGCTAAACGCAGAACTGCGTGTATATTGTGCTACCACCTACGTAAAAAAGATGAAAAAGAGCATTTCCATATTTCATCACATGTGCGTAATGTCCTTCTGGAAGAACAAACCAGAAGCTGACAACGCTGGCTCCCTGGGAAGGAGGCGGGGTGCCAGGGACACAGGGAGGAGCTTTCTCTATAGACCTTTCTGTACCTTTTGAATTTTGAATTTTGAAACATGAAAATGTATTACTTATTCAAATAAGTCAAGGCGACAGTGGCCCTCTTCCTCCCCCCGCACCAAAAAAAAAAACAAGACAAAAAGTAAAGGTCACAGGATTTGTTCAAAGTCACTCAGCTGTTCGGAAGAAGTCAGGATTCAAACCCAGGTTCTGATCCCCAGGGCGGAGCTCCATCAATTACAGCCCATTCATTCATTCATTCATTCAACACAAATTTACTTATTCAGGACTTACTGACAACAGGAGCTGCTTGTGTAAGGACATATGGGCCTGAAAATAAACCCCAGTAAGAAAAGACGGAAAGAGGAGCCAGTTCCTTTCCTTTTTTGCCCCGTGCAGCACACGCTGGCCAGGAGGCCCGGGCCCGGAGCATGGCAGGGCGTGGGCAGGGCTGGCCCAGGCTGAAGGAGGCAGCCACTGCTCAGTCCAACCTGGTTTCTGCCATCTTACGATACAAGCCCAGTTTTCCCAGATCTAAGAGAAGTCAAAAATCCAGATTTTAAAAAATGTGACATCACCTGATTTGTAAGTGTTGGCAACTTAATTCATCAGGCCGACTAGCACTTTAGGGGGCTAACATATAGGTTTGTGACCTTTATTTTATCCCATCCCAGCTATGACCACCAGACTTCTTACCCTTCTACCGAGGGCCCAAGCCAAGTCTAACGTAAGCCTGCATGAAGCAGCCCGTGGTTTGTGGGCTGTGGGCTCGGGCAAGTCACTGCCCTTCCCTGGGTCTGCTGACCGATCCGTTCATGAAGGGTTTGGCTTGGCGTAGCTGAGGGCCACGATTCTCTCTCAGCATCGCCAGCCTGCGTTCAGCCCCCACCCTGAGGACCCTCCGGAACCGGTCACCTTTGAGAGACCAGGCGGGGGTTAGACCCAGACACAGCGCAAACCCAGAACCCGCCCTCTTGGGGACCAGCCTCCTAACTAGCCAGCCCCGCTCCTGCCCCACCGCCGACTCCTCAATGGAGCCACAAGCGCCCCGCTACACTAACACACACCCAGACAGACAGAGCCAGCTGGCAGCGCCCAGCTTTCGCTAAAAGAAACACAGCAAACCAAAGCCTCTGAGCCGATCTGGGAAACGCATCGGAACCCCGCGCCCTGGCCCCGGCCCGCTGGAGGGAAACCAGGTCACAGGGAGGTTTTCAAGAGCGGTGAGCCCCTTTTGCAAGTCAAATTGCCCACCACAACCATTTATTGTCTCGAGGAAGATACCACCATCAGAGGCTGGCCACGGCCCTCAGGAGGCGCCCAGTCTCTGCATCTCTCATCTCAGCTCATTTGCACTCTCGACCAAGGAGTAGATTTTATTATTCCCATTTTGCAGATGGAGAAACTGAAGCATGGGAATCAACTTGTCCAAAGGCTAGTAAGAGGAACCAAGAGTCAGATCCTGTCTGATTCCAGGGCCTGAGCTCCTAACCCCGCTGTTTTAAACAACCCCCGTGTCTGCCCCACGCAGAGGAGAGAGCTGACAGCCACCCAGGGCTCCCTCTGGAACACCACCTGCAGCGCTTACCTCGCCTGGGCAGGGAGCACTCTTCCTTTTACAAAAAGACACTGACCAAGCGAGCTGAAGTCGTCGTGTTTACCTGTTTACTGTCTGACCAGCCCAGACAGCACGGAAGTTCCTTAAAGTCAAAAGCCCTGCTGTCTCCTTCACTGCGTACCCGGCTGCAAGCACAGTGCTGGGCACATGGAAGGTGCCCATAAATAGTTCTGAGTGATGGATTGAAATGTGGACTTCCAGGCCACCAGGAAGAGCAGCCTTCCCATCTCTGAGGGACCAGAATAACTCTCTTTCCGGCTGACCGAATTGGGATGCGCCTAAGCATTCCTGAGCACGGGAGCCGGACCTGGGCCGCTCAGCAAGGGGTCCTGTGCCTCTGGCGGCCAGCGGAGCCCACAGCTGGCAGGGGACAGGCGCCCGCTGAAGCGCCGTGCTGCTTTTCATTACGGACCAAACTTCACAACTTGTAGGGGACAAAAGCCAGCCAGGGAGCAGACACTCCCACGAGCAAGAAAATGTTAAGGGTCAAGTTCAGACTGTGGAAGGGGCTCAACAGGGAGAATGAGACAACCCTGAGCGCCACTGGAAACCGAGCGCAGAGAGAAGAGTCTGGAGTCCAAATGTGTGCAATAGTAAACACTGACGCAAACAGGATGCAGGCTTGTGTTTATCTCTGCTGAACAGTGTTCGCTGCGTGTCCACAGGACTCAGAGCACTGAGAGTGCAGAGCCACCTAGCAGCAATTATTTCATCATGTCATGCTCACCCACCACCCTGGCTTGCAAACCACAGCAGCACCACGAGAGAGATGCCCCCCTTTGGTACGAGTTAAGCAAAACCCTAGGGGATAACCACACATCTTATTTACTCACGTATGAGCCCCACTTTAAGTATCGAGTTTCTGGGAGTGCAAATTGTTTGGGTGTGGCCGATGAATTCCCTCCAGAGTGATTCGGCAGATGATAAACAGAAAAGTCTAGACACAGGCGGTAGCGAGACTGACCATTAGGTGAGCAATTACATTTCTGACATGGAGCATAGATAACAGCCTGGTGGGTGACAGAGCGGTCAGAAGCTACTGTCTGGCAGCCAACAAGAATGTTCAGTGTGGGGAATGTGCTTTAGATTCACACGTGCTATTGATTAAAAGTTAGCTTCACTCTCTCACGGCAGGAAAGGAGGAAGGTTTTTTCATAAGCAAAGGAGAGGAAGGGAAGGAAACTTCCCCCGTGTCTCGGAGCCAGGCACAAAGAGCACTGAACAGTCAGAAGACCGAAGGGGCCATCAGGAGCTGATCGTTTCACAGAGGTCATGAGTTCAAGTCCCGTCGACAGTCAAACGTCAGAGGGTCCGCTGGGTGCCAGGCCTGAGCAGAGGAAGCTGGAGGCGAGGGGGCAAAGCGCCTGCCCTAGGGGCTCAGGGGCTCACAGGAGGCACTCAGCTGGACCCAAGGGCTGTCACCGAAGATGGGCGGCTGAGACAAGATTGAGACAAAGCTCAAATCGCCTCCTCGCATTACAAGGCAAAGCTAAGGAAAAGTCAACTGACTTTTACCGGGTCTCCATTTTCTTGTCCTCTCCTCTAAAGAATACGGACACTGGAGACCGGAAAGGAAACTCGGGGAAGGAAAAACAAGCTTTCATAGGTAAAGCTCAAGTACCCTTTTTCATCTGGGACAGGCAAGGATAGAACGAAAATATCACATTTCAGGAAATACCTGTGAGCACCTACGAGCCTGGACACAAAGATGAACCGGGTACAGTCCTACCAATAATAAAGGAAAAAAAGACAGAGAATAGTAATTTGGTCATAATTAGGGAAAAACACAGGAAGGCCCAAAGCAGGGATGGCAAACTCGATGCCTAGGGAGCCAAGGCAGGGAACATGACCACGGTTAGAGGGCCAAGTGGGGCTGCGCCAAACTGAAGAGAACTCTCAGTCTTCTCTTTGTTTTTTAAAGAAAAGTTAGAAATCTGAGTTTATGTCTAATTTCTCAACTTTTAAATACTGGAAAAAATAATCTTATTTTTTTCAAAACACACTTCAAACCAAACAAGACACGTCCGACGCCAGAGTTTGGCCCCCGGGCTGCCAGTTTGAGACCCTTGCATTTCAGTGACTGGAGTAAATAGTAGGCACAGCTCGGAACTACGAGGGCCGGAGCGATGATGATGACAGAGTGTGAAGGTCACTGAGGCAGGCCTGAGGGAAGAGAATCCAGCCCTGGGAAGAACAAACAAGGTAATTGAACCAATAAAACAAAACTCCAGGGGCCTGTGGTATGACACTCAACCACTAACATGTGCACAGCACTTCCCAGCTTCCAAGGTCACCCTCAGGCCTTCTATTCGATCTCCCCAGCAGCCCCATGGACGAGGCATCATTATTACCCCTATTTCAGAAGTGAAGAAGTTCGCGTCAGAGCACGTAAGCAGCGTGCCTACAGTCCCACAGCTAGGGAGGGACGGTACCCGGACTCAGGGCGAGAACTTGCGCTTTTCCAGAAGTTCACAGAGAAGAACTACAGGCTATTGTACTTTCTCAACCTCTTTCAGGCAATTCTGATGTACAGCCAGGCTCGATAACGCTGGTCTAGCGCAATGTTCTCAACCTGAGGTGACGCTGCACCCCCTGCCCCCAGGAGACAGTCAGCAGGACCTGGGGGCATTCGGGGTTGTCACAACTGTGGGGAGCGTGGGTGGGAAGTGCTACGAGCATCTCGTGGGTGGAGGCCAGGGATGCTATGAGACATCCTACAGTGCACGGGACAGCCCCCACAACCAAGAATTCTCCAGCCCGAAACGTCAATAGGGCCAAGGTCCACCCTGACCTGGCCTCAAGTGTCTGGTGATTTAAACCGTGATCCGAGAATCAGAGAATTACCATGTCCCAGAGCTCCTTAGATATCCAGCCCAGCCCAGCCCCGTGGAATCAGATTCTCTGGTTGAACAGAACCCCAGGCAATTCACATGCACTTTGAGAAGCAGGGACCATGCTTCCTCGGCCATCACGGAATTCTAGAACAGAAAGGAACCCTGGCAGTGGGCCAATCTCATTATTCTGTAGACAGGAAAACTGAGGCCCAGAACAACTGTGCAACTTGCCTGTGGTCACACAGCTTGCCCATGGCAGCGTCACAGTCAGATTGCAGATCCCAATTCCCTGACCTGTGTCGTCTTGGAGATGCCAGTTATGACCAACACGTGGACTCCTCCAACAACTCTCCTCTCTGCACAGTGGGTACCAACCTTTGGGGGTGTCTTCCGGGCTTTTCTGAAGCCAGAAAAGAATCAATCGTCTTGTTGTCCAAGAATTTTTTTTAAAACTATCTCACAACACCATAAAGGATTACTATGTTTACTCACTAATTTTGCCTCCAGATATTTAACAGTGAAAGTGGCCATACGGCCCCCACTCTGGGGGACTCCGGCAGCCAGCAAGCTGCAGCAGAGTTCCCCAGCATGACGGCAGCCGCTGACGTGGTCTCTCCCGGAGACAGCTGGGGAATGATGCTGAACCAGTTCCAGAGGAGTATTTAGAATTAAACAGCAAGCGTAAAAGGGTTTACACGGAGGATTTACACAGCTGAGGTCACGAGCAGGTTGTGACAGGGTTTGAGGCAGCTCAGTTCAGAATAACACAGACGCACATCAGAGCCCTTGCTGGATGGCTGCCCCAGTCCTTGGGAAGGAGACAAAAACACATTCTTTCAGGTATTCTCCAGGCTCAGCTTAAGCCGACATATACTCTAGTTCCCGGACAGTGAGGGAGCCCAAATGGTAGTCTCTTAATTCTAGAATTTACTAGAAACCTAACTACTGTCACAGATGCTTTCAACAAAACACAGAACTCAGCTGGGTCAGAAAGTACCAGCAAAGCTGGAGAAAGTTCTGGAACAAGTAAGGAGACCGGCAAGGAACTGGAGGTGTTGCTGGCGTTTGGCAACCAGCTAAAGTGAAACCAGAAGACTGATGAGTGCGTGAGAGAAATCTTCTATTTAAACCTCAAAATTCACCAGAAAGAAAGAAATGAAGGCCTAGAGAGGTAAATACACGATTTCAGGTAGCGTGTGATCACACACAAATGAACCACGCAAGTCACGATGACAGGTTGTTTGGGCAGTGGTGAGGGCACATGTTGACCAGGTTTTCCCATAGGCCACGGTCAAAAGAGGGAGAGAGATCTTCTGGTGAGTTCCACGGCTCTCCAGAACCCTCTGGGCACAGTTCATGCTTGAGCACACCTAGGCTCGCTCCCTCAGCTCATGCCCTTAACTTTCACACCCTTGACGCCTGAGCTGCCTCACCCTGGTCCCAGCCCCAAAGCGCACACATCCACTTTGATAAGGAACACGCACATATTTTCTATTCAAAGCTCAAACAGAGTAAAGGGGGCTGATTTTCATTCTAGGCCTATCCATTATTACAGAGAAAAAAAAAAATGGGTGAGCCATCCTCCAAACAAAAAGCGTCACACAGGTGTCTTGAAATTTCTGACCAAGAGCTCAGTCAACTGGTTTGCTCTGGAGAGGCCTCCAGAGCTGGCTGAACCTGGCTGGGAGCTTCTGCTTGTTAATAAAGCCAGTATATCATGATATCATTTATTATCCTGCTACAGAAATGTCCTATTTTTAAAGGGGGAGGCAGAGAATGTCCCCTACACATTTGAAGAATACAAAAAAGCAAAATCCCAGAATATGTTAGAGCTGGAACCATCAGGGGATAAAAAAAAAACAAAGTCAGCTTAAATTTAATGGAGCTTTTAAATGCCTAGGTGATGGTAATTAGAGAGCAAGCAGTATTTCTTTAAACGCTGCTAGACAGAACTTAATCCAATTTAGATAATCACTAACCTTTGCTTTTTTTTCTCTCTCTCTCTCCTCTAAATGAAATCCAAGGATTGATCTACAAAGGCCATAAACTGGCAAAACATAAGAAAAGAATATTTAAAGAGAGAGAGCCTGGCGACTATTACCTCAAAGGGCCAAGGCCAATTACAATGGAGATGGGCCTCTCTGGCTCCCCAGTGTGCACCAGCTCTAACCAGGGATTCTGACCAGGCGTCTCCAACAGAAGGCCTGGGGGCGGGGGGCGGGGGGGGAGGTGTACGCCCGCCCCCGCTTTCCCCTCTGGGCACCTCGCTGGTGTGCCAGTCTCCAGGCCTCGCTCTGCAGTGTGACCGCTGTCCCAGGCCAGCCCAGTGCTAGGAGTTCTCTACACACACAGTATCTGCAGGGCCTCTCCTCCTTCCACGGAGTTACCACTGTCAAAATTATCCAGACTCTCCCTCGGTTCCTCCACTGCCACCCCCGCCCCCACTTTAGAGCTCCTGCACTGCTCTGGTATCGACTTCTGATCCAGAAACTTCCAGGGAACCACTAGGATCTTCTTGGGGACTCTGGATTCTTCAAGGAAGGCCTTCCTGAATAAATACAAAATGTACTGGAAAGAACAAGGGGCTTAAGTTACTGGCTGTGTGACATCAGGGAAGTAATTAACCTCTCTAAGCCTCTGTTTTCACATCTTAAAATAGAGAAAAGAAGATCCACCTGCTCAGATTGTTGGGAGACTGAAATAACATGACTGTGGCTGTCCCTGGCTCACAGTAGTTGCTCAATAAATAAGTTGGCTGGTTTGTTTTAACTGCACAAGTTTCAAAATGAGCCTGGACCCACAACCCGACAAAAATGTGAATGAACTCAAGTTCACCTCTGACGCCCCATCGTTGCCTTGCATCTATGCTCCTAACCTCCTTGGCTCCAAAGTGGAGTCTTCTCTTGGAAAACAGGGCCTCTGCTTATCAGGGAACCGCTCTCTCTGTTCCCAAATTCCTAATCCTGCTCCACCTACAAAACCCACAAAACATTTTATTCCCAACTTTCCGCAGCTGAGACGTTAATTTGCACCGACTTGTTAACAAATGATACTTTCTACAAGCACTGCTTTTCACAGCATCTCCATCTTGCAGACAGAGAGGCAGCTCTAGAGAAGGAAGTTTGAACGACGTGTTAAACATTCAGGATCCTTCAGAGGGGTCACGCTCTATTTCTCAATTCTGCATTGGTCTAGCTCTGCAAAAAGATGAAAAAGAAAACGGCTGCAATTCAAGAAAGATGTCAGTCTATTTCACCTCGTACAAGGCAGTACAAAAAGAATGATCACGGGAAATATACACCTACAAATCCTTAGGAAAGAGAAATAATTAAGACACCAGGAAGTCCTTCCTGAATTCAATTTCCCACAGATAACTGGTGTAAACGTCGCACACATACTGTCAATCAAAAAGCTGAAGATGAGGACATCCAGGTGTGGATTATAAGCATGGAATTCAGATAGCAGTGTAACAGTCTTCTAAAGATGAGATTAGGATTTTTTTTCATTAATTGAGCCACTCTGTGATATTAAAAAAGAAAGAAAGAAGGCACCAAGCTAATCAACTATAAGATGATCTCACCAACAAGTGGGGAACAGAGGGGACAGACATCTCCAGCACAGGCTGCACTACAAGCCCGAGTTAAGCAGCTGGAGCCCATTCTCAGCTCCCCCTGTGGGTGTGACTTCAGACAAATTATTTAAATTCTCTAACCTTCAGTGGGCTCATCCATGTAATGGAGATATAACAGTACCCACCTCTTCGATGTTTTGGTGCAGATTATGTAACATTATCAAAGTCTCTTAGTGCCCAGTTTAAGACATAATAAGACCTCAAGACATGTTTGCCCCCTCCCCTTTTTTTAAATAAAGGGATTATTTTTGTAATGGCCAAACACAGACATTACTGAAATCTCACCCGTTGAAATAAATATACATCCACGACCCTCTAGATCTGAAAGAAATGAGGTCTCCTCATTGAGAAACAAGCTGGTCTAAACTCTTGAGAAATACGCCAGACTAGCTTATTTCTAAGGCCTTTTTTTTTTTTTTTAAACAGTATTAATGGTTCTAGCTGTTAAAAGTATCAATAAAACACTGACAGGACATTAGTTGGGGTTGGGAAAACCAAAGACTACTTTGTGGACTGACCGAGCATGTTTCCCTTATCTGCTGCATTCTACAGAAAACGCTCCGAACAGCACCCGTGGTCGGGTTCTAAGGCTCAGGACCGCAACCAGAGAAGACCCACAGCCAGGTCCCACAGAGAGCAGCGCTGCGCCCCTCTGGGTGGACCGGAACCTCACCAGGGCTGCATTTAAAACGCGGCTGCGTCAGTTTCTGCAAGCTCCATTTCCCCTCCTGACCCACTTGCTGCTCCACGTTGTCAATAACAGAGCCTTCCAGCCCAGAGCGATTCACCAGAGAGCAGCACTATGACATTCTGCAGTAAGTAGGGCAAGGAAATGTCATGACTGCAACCCACGGTGGTGAGGATGAGCAAAGCGAGGTCAAAAAGGGCAGTCTCCGGGGCTGGATCAGCGAGCACCCTTTGGTGGGGGAGGCGGGAGGAGGATGGAGAGGATCGGGACTGCCGGCGTCCTTGACTGCTTTGGTCCTTTGCATGGGGTATTTGAATTTGCACGTATCGTCTGGGCAACAGGTCCGGAACTCCGCCCCAGCAGGGATGCCCGGAGACTCCAGCCCAAGCTTTTTCCATGCGGGTCCCGGGAGCAGACGCGCCGCTGAGCCGCCGCGCGTGAGCCTTCCGTCTCGTGGGGCGCATCGCAGTAATTGAAACCTTGCATACCGCAGGATTGCAGTGGCGTCTATAAATACTCACCGCCTTTACTGCTGACAAACAAAACGCGGGCTCCCGGCACCGCGGGGGAAGAGGCGGCGGCATGTGACCGAGGGCGGGGGCTGGGTAGAACCGGGGGAAAACCCTACTGCCAGCCAGGGAGGCACCCTGGAGCCAATTCCTGAAGCAAGGTTTGCAAGTACACAGCCTGGTCTGACCCGGGGCGGCCGCCCCTAAGAAAAGGGGCAGAGAACTAGGAAGGGAGGGTCCGAGCCGCTGGGGCGGGGCCCCCGAGCGCCCCCTGCGCGCAGTGAGCCTGCCGTGCGCGCACAGTAGGCGCGCAGGGAAAGCCTTGCCAGGCGGAGGGCGGGCGGGAAAGATGAAGCAGAAAGGGGATGCCGCCGGGTCTCCCCAGGCTGCGCCCGGCCCACCCCGGTCGGCGGAGCGACCACAAAGTGGCTGCCTGTGCTGCCCCCTCCGCCCACGCTCCCCCCGGGAAAGGGGAACGGCAGGAAAAGATGGGCAGTTTCGGGGCGCTGAATCGCCCGCGCTCGAGTAGGGCAGCTCTTTAGATTTGCCCCTCAGGCCGCGGGAGAACGAGAGAGACAGCCAAGCAAACTTTCTTTTCGATCTCCTGGCTCAGCCTGGGTCCCACGATGGGCGGCATCCCCCATCCCGCTCACAGCGGTCCCGCGCCCCCTCTAAGCCACGGGCGCAGGCGTGGCTTCCCCTGGTCGCACGACGGTGGGCTCGAGTCCGGTGCTCTACGCCTGCCAGCAGCGTCCGATCGATGGGAAGATGCTTACCCACGCGGGGGTCCCCACCCGGTGGCGCTAAAATGTGAAGCCCCCCTTCCCCGTGTCCCGCCGGACTGCGCCTGGCGTGCCTGGCGATTTTGTTCCCAGTTCTGTGCCATTGCTGAGCCTACGACTCTAGCCCCTCCCGGGGACTTCCTCCCTCACTCCCCTGGGGTCCCCAGGGTGAGTCACCTTGAGTCGCGCACACTCGCTGCTCGCCTCCGAACGCCCAGGAAAAAGTTTCCGGTCTTCCCGAGAAAGTTTTCTCCCCAGACAGGAACAAGCGCCCCGGATGGCTCTCGCCGCCGCGCTCTGCCAGCTCTCCCTCCTCCCTCCGCCCTCCTCTCCCAGCTCTGCCCTCCGCGGGGTCCGGTCCAGCCTCGAGTCCTCTCCGGCGCAAGTCAACAACGCGGCGGCCGCGGAGCTCCGCGGTGACACGTTTCCCTCCTCTCTCATCTTACGGCCTCCTCCCCCTCCTCCCCCTCCTCCTCCTCCTCCCACTTTTCCTGTCCTGTGCTCATCGCTTTAGTTTCTCTCCAACGGCCCCCACCCCACCCCACCCCATCCCACTCCATCCCACTCCTCCGCCCCTGCAGCAACTCTCACCCCGCTGGGGGTGGGGGGAGGGGGCGCCTGTGCTCACGGGCAGTTTAACAATTTCAGGAAGTCCAGCTCTTTGACTTGAGAAGCCGGGAGGATGCAACAGGTCAAGGGAACCCAGTGCTGCGTTTCCCTCACACAGGACGAGATGCCCCCTCTCCACCGCGGGGTTCCCCCCGCCCCCGTCCCCGTCCCCGCCCCCGTCCTCCCAAGAGGGGAAACTCTACCAAGAAGCCAAGGGGGTGAGTCTAGGACTCGCTAGAGGTCTGGAGCCTGGGACTTGGGTTGTTTTAAGAAACAGTCCGCAGGCTGGTTTCAGGAGCTAAGTGCAGTAGTCAAATAAAATTCCAGTGCAGTCTCTCCTTCAGATTTGCAAACTCTTAAAGCTGCCAAGTTCTCTTTGCAACAGAAGGTTGGAGGGCCCTTCGAAGTTTGAAACAACAGAAAACCAACCAATCCCTAAATTAAAAACAATGTAAAATTATTTTCAAAACTTTTTTTTTTTTGCAGGTGTTAAGAATTTGATGCAGCTGTTTTCAGGACTCACTGGCTTGCATCATTTCAACCTATGGTTGAGCAGGAAATACTTTAAAAATGCTGCCGGCTTACACATCACACTTAGCCTTGAAACCACAGTGACATTTGCTGAAGAAAAGATGTATGTGTCTTTTTATGTCAAAACTGAGAAAAAACTTGTTTGTATCTTGGTCACTGTGACCTTCCAAAACCTACACAAGGACTGCTGGTCAGGGTGTGCCCAAGGGGGCCAGTTCCTAGAGCTCTGGGTGCCTCACTTAGGTAAAGTGCCCCACTTCAGATCAACTAAAGTATTCTCAGCACAAACCCCAGGATGATGAAGAGACTTTCAATCTCCTCCCAGGAATCACCTACAAAGAAACAGGGGCGGCTCGGGGCTGCCCAGGAAAGGAGAGCTGGGGCGCAGTGAGCGGGGAGGGGCTGCAGGCATGTCTTCAGGGCAGCTGTGCCAAGACTGAAGAGCCAAAGCCTGGAGCTGGTGGGTCAAGGTTTGTATATCATCCCCTCCTCTTACTGGCTACCGCACGTTAGCCAAGTTACTGGCTGTGCTATGCCTCAGTTTACTGCTGTGAAAACCGGGATCAAAGCAGCAGCTATCGAAGTGAAATAAGCCAGACGGAGAGAGACAAACACAGCACAATTTCTGTCACATGTGGAAGATAAACACGTAGATGAGGAGAACAGATTGGCGGTGACCAGAGGGGAAGGGGGTGGGGGAGGGTGAAAGGGGTGAAGGGGCATGTCTGGTGACGGCTGGAAACTAGACTATTGGTGGTGAACACGATGCAGTCTGTACAGCAGCTGAAGTGTAAGAATGCACACCTGAAGTTTACTCAATGCTAGACACCAACGTGACCCTATAAAATAAAAAACAAACAAGTAGAAATTTAAAAAGTGGTAGCTATCTCTTAAGGCTGTTCTGAGGATTGCATGAGTTCATCCAGAGACAGCACTTGGACTCTCTGCTAGGACTCACCACATACTAAGTTATTATTGTGACTCCTGTTGTCCTGCAGGGCTGGGCAGTGAAAAGGGCGCTGTTTCTGCCCGGCTGCCGAAACACTGATTTGGGAACATTCAGGCTGCATTGCTCACTCCCTCACCTCTTTCCAGCCTCTGTTCAATGAGGCCTCCCCTATTCGGTCTATTTAAAATTGTAACTGGTTCCTCCCTCGTAGTCCCTCTCATTCAGTTCTGCTTTTTCTTCTTTCCCATTGCATCTGTCACCTTGGAATATATTGCATGATTTACTTTTTAAACAAAATTTCTCATCTCTCTCCCACCACCTCCTCCTTGCAGGCTAGACCATCAGCTCTACAAGAACATGGATTTGTTCTGCTCGCTGCTGTTGCCCAAGGTCCTAAAACAATACCTGGCACATAGTGTGCAGGCAGTAAATGTGTAGGAATGAATCCATGCATGGGTTCTTTTAGCAAACACACTCTATGGTGGGTTGGGCACTGTGCAATAAGAAAGACACTTAATCACCAGGCCTGTCCAAGGGTAAAAGAGGCTCCCTCTGGAAGAAGTGCCACAACATGGGCGGGTACCAGCCTGGTGGGGGTGCCCTAAGAGAGTCCTCAAGGACCGAAGGGATGTGTAAAGAAGTTAAAGTCGCTTCTAACCCCAAGAGTTGCTAATTTTTTAAACAGAATTTTCTTAAAGTGAGAAGTAGCAAGCATTTTGGTGTAAATCAGAGCTTCTCTCTAAGCACCACTGATACCAATATATTATACTTGTCACCACCCAAACTTTTACCGAAATTATAACTAAATGTCAATGGGGCGTTGCCTTTTCTTACTAAGAAACAAAATTTTGTTAGGAGAAACCAATCCAAATCATTCTACTTAAACATTCATTTGGAGGAGAAAGAAATTCTAGGTCTTCATTAGACCTCTCAGTACACAGGATGCCATGGTCACAGCCTCTGAAATGAACACTGGCTCAATCAAGACCCTTGCTGAAAGGGTAGGCCTTAGGCAGCCCCTTTAAGACCAGGGGTGAGCACTTGACCCAAATGCAGCCAGCCAATCCACAGATTTGTTCTGTGACAAACTCTGGTCCCAAAAAGGTACACTGGGCCAATCAGATTCCATTTCTGGAGTGTGCACACACACAGACACACACACAGAGCTAATACCCCTCCAGAAAAGCTGAAAGGCGTGACTTTATCTGGACTGTAGATTCTAGAAGCTGCAGACTGGCTGTCTGTGGGCCAGCTAGATGTATATTGTTTGGACTCCACAGTGTCAACATTTTTCAAATTACTTACCAACATGTAAAAATCAGAAAACTTTAGGTAAAAATAAGGATTTCCAACCTGACTGGAAAAATCTGGGAGACCTGACATTGTTCACGCCACCAGCTGCACGGCCACCGTCGCCTAGCACGGCAGTGTTTCTGTCTCCTGCAGACGGGGCAGCAGGCTCCAGTTTGCCACAATCCCAGCCACTCCCTACTCCCTGCGCCTCGTGTTCCCAGCCTGCTTCTCCATTTCTGCCACCCCCGACGCGGTGAGAGAAGGGATGCTGGCACGTAGTTCGAAGGGGCCGGAGCCATGAGTAAGCAGGAATTATGCAAGAGGATGGCATGGGTTCAGACCATTTTTCTCCCTGGCAAGGGAACCCATTTTTTAAACAAAACCTTGCTTGGAATCGCAGAATGTGCACACTCCTGAGATAAAGGAAGCCATGAGGTGGATATGGAGGCAAGGGGACAAGAAGGCAGGGAGAAGTAGAGGCCTGCCCGGGGCTGCCTTGGGATCACCCCACATTCCAGCTCCTGCTGTTCCAGAGGCCTCTCGTTCCCCTTTTCTTTGTTCCCATGACAGTGCCTGCCCCGCCCCCCATCCCCACTGCTTATTCCTATTTCCAAAAACCTAATCAGACCAAGTTCAGGAGGGGTTAGGTGACTTGTCCACAGTTATACAGTAGCAAGAAAGGACAGGGCAGGGATTCCTGAGGCCGATTCGGTGCTCAGGTACTGCCTCTACTCCCTCTTGGGCCGATTGCTCCCATTTCTGAATAATAACTTAAATCATTTCAGTTTACAGAATCATAGCATTTAATGCCCTAAGGATCTGCTGTACAATAGGTGTGAAATAAATGTCTGGTGAATTCAGGTGTTCAAGCTCTGATCTCCAGTTCAGAACTCCTTCCGTGACACCTCCATGTTTCATACCATGTCGTAAGATTGTCATATTCCAATGAAGAAAAGCATCACATCCTTCCATAGGCTTTCTCCTTTCATGAATGGAAAAATGAGGCCCTGAAAATCCAAGATCTGTTGCTAATGGCTGCTACAGCGTTTGTGAGGACCACAGACAGGTCCCCCAGGCACCTGCAGGGTTAGAACACACAATTTTTCAGTCCTCAGTGCTCCGGTCATAAAGTAAGTTAATGTAGTTACTCATGATCAGCACCAGTCTAGATATAGGACTTGCGTAAGCCCTCGATAGACGTCCGCAGCACTGCACCATCCATAAAAACAGGAGCATTTGATAAGTAAGCTCAGCATCATTTAACACTGGGGTGTAAAATCAGCGACCTTTGGCACAGCAGGAAGACAACACACAAACGAAAAGAATCTTGCCGTCCCTCTGCCCTCTTTTTAAATTCCACAGTAGAAAAATGGAGAAACTTGAAGTTTGTTTCTAGAAGAATTTTGGATGATACAAACAAAAAGTAATTTTTGTCCTTTTCATCCTTTTTTTTGATAGCAAGAGGGTGTTTGTGGTATGTTGGTTTCTACTTTCTTTTCTGCCTTTTGGTATTAGGAGGAGTCTGCCCTCCACTCTGAAGGGGCTGGTATGTAATTCAATCTGAATATACTTGGAGAATAACTTGAATGAGCAAATCTTAAAAGTGAAAAATACTTTAGCAATCTTACATGAATTTTCTCTGGATAATACGGATTTCAATTATTCCTTCCCACAATTCCAAGTCAGTCAGTTGGCTGGCAAATATTGACCGGTCACCTGTTGGTGTCAAGTACTGGAGACGCCACAGGGAACAAGAAAGACAAAGTCTGTGCCATCAAGGGCAGAAATCAAACAGTAGACATGGATGAAACACAGGAAGGGAATAAGTTTGCACTATGGCGAGGATGAAGTGGGGACCAGAGTGACAGTAGGGAAGAGGAGAAGTGCTTTCTTGAGAGTCATCAGGGATGCTCTCTCAGGGAAGGTAGCTTTGGAGTTGAGACTTAAGTGATGACAAGAGGCATCCATAGGAACAGAGAAACATTCCAAACAGAAGAAATGGCTAGTACAGGGACCCTGAGTCAAGAAAAGGACAAGTTAGAGGGACAAAAAGAAAGCCAGTATCCCACAACTAGAAGGACCTGTAACTAGGATATACAATTGTGTACAGGGGGTCTTGGGGAGATAAAGCAGAGAAAAAAAAAAGCCAGTATGGTTGAAGCATAGCAAACAGGTGGAGAGCTGAGATCCAAGAAATAGACCTGGTGAGTCATGCTGAGAGTTTGGTCACAGTGGGAAGTCCTTGGAGGGTTTTAGGTAGGAAGTAATTTGATCTGATATCTGCATTAGAAAGATCTCTGGCTGATGTGTGGTAGATGACCTAGAAAAAGGGCAAAAGTGAGGCAGGCAGACCCTAAAGATGTAGTCCCAGGAAACCAAAGAAGAGATGGTGATGCTTGGATTAGGTTCAGAGCAATGATGCTTGTAAAACATGATGGAATTAGAGATGATAGGACTTCCCGATGAATTGGATGTGTGAAGAAAAGATGGTGGTCATGGGTGATGCTTCAGTTTTTTCTTTGAGCAACAGGATAGACAGTGGTACCATTTACTAAGATGGGAAAGACAGGATGGAGAGTGAAGCTACAAGAGGAATCAATCGTTCTGCTTTAGCCATGTTAAGTTTTAAATGCCTGATGGGGGAGCCAAGAAGAGATGTCAGACATTGAATGTGTGAGAGAGCATTGGAGGCTGGAGAGAGAAATTTGAGACCTCTCAGTGTATGTAGATGGTACTGAAAACCAATGGACTATTAGGTATGATACCTTGGAGAGTGAGTATGGATGGAGAGAGATGTTGGGAAGACTAGAGGAGTCTAGTAAAAGAAGAGGAACCAGCAGAGGAATAGAAAGAAATGAGTTGCTAATGAAACGGGGAAATCCAGGGCAGGATGACGCAGAAGCCTAGAAAAGAAAGTGTTTCAAGGAGGGAGGATCGGTCAAGGATGTCCAGTGCCACCAAAAGGTGAAGTATAATGAGAACAGATTGTTGACTTTTCTTTGGCAAAATGTAGGGCATTGGTGAGCTTAATAAGGGTCCTTTCAGTGGAGCGATGTGGGAGGAAATCCCATCAGAGTGGGCTGAGGAGAGACAGAGAATGAAAGAAATGGAGACAGAGAATACTAACAACTCTTTCAGAAAGTTTTGTTCCGAAGAGGAGCAGAGAAATGGGCTGTACCTGGAGGGGGATATGGGGTCAAGAGAAAGCCTGTTGGTTTGACTAATTACAGTCGTGAGTGGCTTAATGATGGAAACACATTCTGAGAAAGCTTTGTTAGGCGATTTCGTCACTGTGTGAACATCACAGAGCGCACTTACACAAACCTGGATGGTGCAGCCTACCACAGGCTCAGCCTGTATGGTGCTAATCTTATGGGACCACCATCAAATATCTGATCTGTTGTTCACAGAAACGTTATGTGGCACAAGCCTGTATTTTCAAATGAGTCATAAATAGTAAGGCGTATTTTGAAGGCTGATGAGAATTATCCAGTAGAGAGGGAAATTGATTTATGTCCCTACTCAAAGTCTGGTGGGAGGGGGAAATAAATGCTCTTGTTGAGCTTGTTCTCCAAATGTGGGACATTTAAACACATTTTAAATGCAATAAGTTGACGTGTTGGGACTATGATGAACGATGTTAGAGGAAACAATGTGGAAGTCAGATATTGACACGCACAGGGAGGGTTCTCATATCAGGCCTTCTGCATTACACAACTGCAAGGAACATCTGTCACTTGGGTTGCAGTGTGAATGGTGTCTTCTGGAATTGTGCAATATGGCAGACTTGCCCCGAAGAGTCTTTGGGCTAGCTCCTCCACCGGCCAATCATTGGTGCAGATGCGTCTCCAGACTTCCTCCGCTAGGGTGGAATCCGGCTTTATACATCAACCCGCTCACCACTGCCACATCCAAGGATATCAACATCGGGATTGTTTAGTTTCATCTCTCAGAAGGCCTTTTGCATCCAGAGGCAATGGAATACATTCACAGCAAACCACACATCCCTCTTTTTGTATCAAAATGTAAGATCAGTGCATGCAGTCCATCTCAGCACCTTTAGGCAGGACTGGATGGGAAACATTTCAAATAAATATTCAAAGTTGTTCCAAAAAATTCTTTGATTTTCCTTGGTCATTGTAGCAGCCACTTGGGAATGCTTGCCCAGATCACGTCCTCTGTCGCAGGAACCAGTACATACCTCAGATTCTGCAGGATGGGGCGGTGGATCATCCCGTGACTTGTGACAGGTGACTAGTCCTGGGAGTGGAATTCAAATGCTGTATCAGATGGCTGTGTCCTGGCTCCATACCTCCCCCAGCAGGACTGGCTCCATGTACTGCTGGCTTCCTGGCAACACTCACAGCCTCCTCAGTACTCTCTGCCTCCGGGTAATCGGGACTAGCCTCCACGTGGCCTTCGTTCCTGTCTCTCCATCAATGGGACAAGGCAGTTTGCCCTGAATCCCCCAGACTGTCGTCACCACATGACTTCTCCATTCCCACTTGGCCTGCCTCCCAGCCCTTCCCCACCCCCCAAAACCTTCTGTTGTGTGCGATGGAACCCAGAGTCCATCATCAGCAAAATCTCCTATATCTTCAACTTCTTTCCTGAACATTCCATTAGCCTTTATGCTGTAAATCGGTCGCTCTCAAAAATTTTTGGCTCAGGACACTCTTAAAAATTACTGAGGACCCCAAAGAACTTTTTTTATGTGGGCTATATCTATCAATACTTACTGGACTTGAAACTAAACATTAAAATTAATTCATTAATTTTAAAATAACTATAATAAAATCATCACATATTTTATGGAAAAGAACAATACATATTTTTTTAAAGTCATGGGAAGAATGACATTGTTTTACATTTCTGCAAATCTCTTTAACTTCTGTCTTAATAGAAGACAGCAGAATTCTCCTCTCCGCTTCTGTGTTCACTCTGTTGTGTTATCACACATCATGTAGCCTCTGGAAAATGCCACTCTACCCTTGTGAGAGAATGAGAGCAAAAGGCAAATAATATCTTAGTGTTGCTATGAAAATGGTTTTGAGTCATGGATCTCTGACAGGGTCTTGGAGACTCTCTGGGGTTCCCAAACCACGCTTCGAGCATCGCCGTTGGGATGACCCTGGTTCTCCCCTGACGTCCTCTCTAGTGGGGGTGGTTTCTCTCCAGCCCTCCTTGCACCACTGGGCTGTGAGAGAGAGTGGTTCTTTTCCTTGGTCCTTGTGCCACTCTGACACCACAGTCCCTCCCTGAAAATCCCCATCAGATCATCAGACTCTTCTGCTCACTTCCACCCCGCGTTGTGGTCCTTGCAGACTCCTGGGTTATCCCCTCTTTCCTTGAAGCTTTAGCTCGTGAGTCATGGTCACCCTGTTAGCTGTGGCTCCTGTCGTAATTCTTGGTGATTTCAATCTTCATAGAAAGAACACTTCCAGTGTCCTGGCGGCTCAGTTCCCTGACCTCTGCTCCAATGTTCTTGTCTTCCACTCTACCACGCCTCTCACTCTCATGGTCAGCCTTGACCTTCTCATCTCCTATTGCCGCTCTCTCTCATTCTCTAACTTTCCTGTGCACTCACTCCGTGATTCCCTGGCTCCCAGGGATGGTCTAGCCTTCATGGCCTCTCACCCCTGCATGTCCTCACTTCCTTCCTCACCCAGATTCGATTCCATTAGTACATTAACTCCCTCCACCCTTTTCTCACTTCACTGTGTTTGCTTTGCGAAGTCAGGGGTGTTCAATCTGATGCTCCTCCCACCCTCTGCCTGCATCCATAGAAGCATGGCTGGAGAAATCCACGCAACCTTGCTGCCTGGTTTCACTTTAAATTCACACCCACCACCCTCCTGGGCCCTTTATGCCCCTCAGCACCCATAGCAGGTGTCTCTAGTCTATTCACTCTCCCACTCTCTCCAACACTCCAGAACCTTCACCCACATCCTCCGCTCATCTGGGAACCTTCTTTCCTTCTTTGCCTGAGAATACAGGAACATCTAATGATAGTTTCCATAATGCTATTAACTAACTGTTTGTGTCCCTCAAAATTCATGTTTTGAACCCCTAGTGATGGTATTTGTAGGTAGGACTATTGGGATGTGACCATGAGGATGGGGTTAGTGCCCTTCTAAGAAGAGAAAGAGACACAAGATTGATCTCTCTCTCTGTCTCTCTCTGTCTCTCTTTCTCCACCAAGGAAAAGCCTTGTGAGCACATAGCAAGCAGGTGGCATCTGCAAGCTGTGGAGAGAGCCCTCACCAAGACCCAAATCTGCCAGCACCTTGATCTTGGACTTCCAGCCTCCACAATTGTGAGAAAATGGATGTCTGCTTGCTGAGCCCCTCAGCCTGTAGTATTTGTCACAGCAGCCTGAGCTGACTAGCACTGTTGTTCCTATGCACCTGCTAGAATCCGTAGCCATATTCGGCCTCCCTCCTATTGCTGGAGATGAAGAGCCAAATCGGAGGCTGAACCCCGCATTGTGCACCAGACCCCATCCCCCCAGTCCCATCTCCTAGTGGAACGTGGAGGATATTCCCCCTGCCTCCCCTTCTAGTTTATGTTGAGCAAAATACCTTGAAAGAGTTTTGCACATTCCTTTTCTTTGTCTTTCTTTGATCTTCTCCAATCAGGCCTTCATCCTCTCCATTCTGTTGAAACTGCTTGTCAACATCACCCATGATCTTCATGTCACATAGGAACTCATCTACTACTTGTTGAGGGAATTAAGGGATAAATTCTCAGATAGTGACGATCTCACAACAGAGAAGTCACACACAGGCACACAGAGAGAGAGAGAGGGAGAGAGGGGGAAAGAGACAGAGACAGAGAAAACTCTTTCTCACCCCAGCTCCCATGAAGCCTGGCTTGGCCTTATTTCTGTGAGAGCCTTTTTTATTTAAGAGTGGGGTTTTTGGGAGGATGTGGAGAAAAGGGAGCCCTCACACACTGCTGCTGGGAGTGCAGCCACAGTAGAAAACTGTATAGAAATTTCTCAAAAGATTAAAAATAGAAATACCATACAATCCAGCTATTCCACTTCTGACTATCTAAAGAATCCAAAAACACTAATTCAAAAGGATATATGCACCCCTATGTTCATTGCAGCATTATTCACAATAGCCAAGACTTAGAAACAACCTGTGACCATCAACAGATGGTTGGATAGAGATGTGGTGGATATACACACAATGGAATACTAGTCAGCCATAAAAAACATGAAATCGTGCCATTTGCAACAATATGGATGGAGCTTGAGGGTATTACGCGAAACAAAATGAAGCACATGGAGAAAGACAAATGCTGTATGATTTCGCTCATATGTAGAAGATAAAACAACAAGCAAGCGCACAGACAGAGAATAGATTGGCAGATCCCAGAGGGGAAGGAGAAGGGGGCATGAGGGAGGGGAACAGGGGTAAACGGGCACATGTGCATGATGACGGATGACAGCTAGACTTTGGGTGGTCTATGTGGAAGAGAAATATAATGATGTACACCTGAAATTTACATAATGTTATAAGCCAATGTTACCTCAATTCAAAAAAAAGATCGAGGTATGGGTAAGGCCGTCCTTTGCAATGCAGGGATCTTGACCAGAACAGTCATCTCCTCCAGTAGAAGCCAAACCTCACAGCCAAGACGTGCTTCCTCGTGGGGAAGAAAGCCAAACCTTGGATTAGACCTGGTCGTACTATTCCTTAATCCACCGGAGTCTCAGCTGCAGACACAACCTAGTTTTCCGGGATTTTCTAGGGTCTCAATGAGGTCGATGAGAGCTCTGTGAAGAATTTGGCACAGCGCTGGGTACGCTTAATACTTTTTTTTAGTGGCAATAGAAATGCAATGAGGCACCATACTCAGAATGAGAGATCTTCGTGTGTCTATCGTCCATAACATTTGCTTCCCTAGATGGACAATCCCAAATCCTTATGGTCAAGCCTAGTGTTGTGCTCGATGCCCAGGGGGGTTCGCTTACGTTTTGACCTTTCTTTATCCTCTAACATTTGTTGGATCCTTGCAACATAAATATACTGTTGTATTCAAGAGTGCTGTAGAGGGGGAAGCAGACTTCGATAAGTGGTCCAAGAATATGGAAATTAAATGGTCATCGTAAAACATGACGTCCGCACCCTCCTCATTTCAAAAACAGATCAATTAAAGATAAGGAGCATGATCACACAGATTTAATGCAGGCACATAAGATAGTGGGTGCACTGGATATACACAAAGGCAAAGGCAATAAGTAAGACTGTGCTTATGCTTATTGATTTCTGTCTCTGGAGGAGGGAAAGGGAGTCAGGGGGGTGGAGAGGGAAGGGAGGGGAGAAAGGAGACAGGGAGAAAGAGACGGTCGGGGCCGTGAAAGAGTTCTGACAGGGTGGTCCATCTTCACTGTGCTCAAGAGGCCCAATGAAAACTCCCTCGTGGCAATCTAGACCCCTTTCCTCAGAGTCAGTGCCCACCACACAGCCCTCTAACCACTAATTCAGTATGCTGGGTACCAAGACACACCCACGAGTGCATCTCATGCACGGTAAGCTTTTTGGGATTGACTCATGCTAACTAAATTCTCCAGAGCCTGATGTATAAACCAAGATACTACTTAATTTATAACCAGTAATATTGGCTTCTAGGACTGTCCGCCTAGAATCACATTTATAAATGATCTCTTTGTGAAAGAGTCAGCATAGGTAGTAAATTTATCCATTTTCCATTTTAATCTAAATCTTCCTTTGCCAGATGGAATCCCCATTATACCCTAAGCACTTCATGTGCCTCCTTCTTCCCTCCTCCCGCTCTTCTCCCTCTCTCTCTCTCACGCACACACAGATGTGAAATCTATAATAACATTAATTACAACTGTCATTGACTTTACTCGCTGACGTAGGATGCGCTGACACTGCCCCGGGTGCTTCGTAAGTAGCGTCTCACTCAGTCCTCAGACAGCACTGTGATTATCACCCTCATTTTACGGATGAAGAGCTTGAGGCTGAATGAATGGGGCAGTCCCTTCCCAAGGTCACACGGCTTGTCAGAAGTAGAAATAACCACCCATTACAAGGTTTTACTTCCCACTGTCAGCTCTTCCCCACCCTTAGTCATCTTGACCTCCCAGTTTAGGGAAAGGAAGCTGCCCAGCTGTTTGGGGAAGATAGATATTCTCATCCAAACCACCAACTGCGGGGAGGCTTGCTGCTGGACGTGGGAAACGAGGAGAACTCTGCAGTAGCAGGAAGTGGCCCGAGCAGAGCGCCCCGCGCCCCAGGACAACTGCACCCAGCCGTGCCCGAGGGTCGCGCTCAGTCGGGGTAGCCGAGCCAGCCAGTGGATGGCCGCCTTCACAAAGAACTCTCTGTTCATTCCCTCGCAGTAATTGGGGCAGTTCTGGTCTGACAGGGACGCAGACCAGCCCATCCCTCGATGCCTGTTCCACTGCAGTGTGGTACTCACGTTACCAGGGTTTGGGTGTTCCAGCCTGCCTTTCGTCAGTGAAGTCTAGCTCAGACCACCCGGATGGGCATTTCTCACACTGTTCCCTGAGCAAGGTGAAGACCACAAGATGTTGCTAGTGTTCCTGGAGAAAGGTCTCTGGCTCAGATAATTTTCGGAAATACTGCTGCAATAGCATAATATGCATCAGCCTCTTAGGAACCTGGAGCTGGTCTGCAGGAAGGAAACAGTCAATAATTTCATTTCTTTCCATGCAGTACTATTAGTGGTTTAAGAACAGAGCAGGCCACGGAACGCTGTCCTAGACAGAAGAACTGCATGTCGGTCAAATTCCCTTTGAAAAGGGCTCAGCACTCAGTAAGATCAGGGGAGATCTTAATTGAGTCTGCTCAGTAGACTCTGCTTTCTGCTTTTAATTTCTTGAATGACTAATCTGCTGATAGTATCCTAAATTTGCTGCGAGAAAATACCCCTGCTTTGCTCTCCACTGCAGCGACAAAATGCACAGCCCCGAGCAATCGAGCACCTGGCCTGCCTGGGCGCCTCCCCTCAGCTGGAGGTAGGAATCAGCACCAGCCCTCCCTACGAGCAAGGATGAGGAGATGGATATGGGTGTGACCTAAGGACGAGCGATGGCAAATTAGCACGGGCAGCCGTGGCCAGGCCCCCTGTGACAGTGACTCGTTTGCTCCTCACAGCTGGCGTGTGGTGCCTCACTGTCCTGTCTTCCTGGGGAATACCCAGAACCCAGCACTGTGCCTCCTGAGTAGACACTCAATAAATATTTATTAGAGGAAGGAAGGGAGGGAGGCAGGCAGGAAGGAAACAAGTTGAGGTCTGGAGATGTTAACTCGCCCCACCTCACACCTCTAGCAGGCGGGAGAGCCAGGACTCCACCTGGCAGCACAGCTGAGGGCTCCCCACCTCACCGAGCTGCCAAGCTCCCCATTAACCCACGCACAACTGGCCGCTGGGAGCTGGCTTGAGGCGCTGGCCACGGTGCTCGCACGTTAGCTGTGGCATCATTGTAGCTTGTGCAGTCAAAGTTGCTGTGTTTGTGTGGCACTTTTTTTTGGAGCACTTGATAACAACAGCTAAAATTTAGTGAGCAGTTACTATGTGCCAGGTGCTGCCCTGAGAACGTGACGGAGCTCACTCCCCATGATGGTCTTAAGAACTAGGTGTGACTATAATCCCCTCTTTACAGGTGAGCAAAACTGAGGAGCAGAGAGGTTGACAATTTCTAGTTAAGTGGTGGAAGCAGGTGACCCCAAAGCCTCTGTTCTTAGCATCTTTACTACACCCCTTCCCTCTGTCCAAAAGCAGGCATCCTGAGAAGAGGAAAAGAGGGGGGCAAGACCACCCACAGATGGATAATAAAATGTATCTATTTTATAAATTTAACCCTTAAAAGTGTTTACTATACATAGTTCTAAGCTCATCGCAAATATCAATTCATGTAATTCTCCTATCACGAAACAACAGTATGAGGACAGGACTATTACTATTTCCATTTCGTGGATGAGGATACTGAGGCACAGAGGGTCAAGTAACTTGCCCAAAGCCACACAGCATTGGCAGAGCTGGGATTCGAACCCAGGCAGTCTGGCAGGATGGTCCCTAGGTTTAACCCCCACAGAGAGCTGCCGGATGAGACCAAGCAGGCACCTCATTTAAAAGTGAGCTACTCTCCACAGACCAGCGGCTGAAAAGGTCTTGCAGAGGAGGGCAGGACCACCTGCAGCCTGGAAGTTAGCCGGGGCCCGGGAGCGGGAGTGACTTAATCATTGTTCAATTTAGGCTTCCGGGCTGGATGGGTTCCTGTCTGTCCGACTGGAAATTAACAGCTGACTGTTTCTTTGTATTGTTGTGGGAGGGGTGGGCCATTCTCCCTGGGCCCCGCTGTTTCTGGAAGAGTAAGCTCGCAGCCAGCATCAGGCAAGTAAAGGCCGGTAGGTGGAGAGGACCACCTCCCTTTGTCTGGCGAGCTTGACAGAGATGGGTCACCTCCTACTTACTCCACTGGTCCAGGAGTTGGGTTCCTTCCTCCCCGCTTTGCAGGAAACCTGCTGCCACCAGTCAGCTCACAGCTCTTCCGAACCTCTGACAGAGGGAGCAGGAGGAAGGAGAGGAGGGAAGAAAAGACGTGAGTTGGGTTATTTGCTAGGAGAAGGGACAAAAGCTCCTCTAAGGAAGCCCTGAGAAGCTGCAACGACAGCATCTGTAGAAATGACGTTGAGCCATTGACAGTGGGTCCTGCCTGGCCAGGTGGGCCTGTCACCAGCCGCTCTGGGAAGATGTGGGCTCTGAGAGGGCAGGGAGTGGTGTCCGTCCCTGGATCTGTGTTAAATAACTGTGATAGGAACGTAAGCTAACAGCGCTTCAAAGAACGGGCTCTGCTTTCTCTGATACACGAATATTTGCCTCTCTTTTCTGTTTACCAGTATGACTCAAGGGACGCTGTGTCAGTCTTGACCACAGCCTCAATTCCAGCCCCTCTTTCTTTTCCCCCACCTCACTCTGTGCCAGGTCACATTGAGCTGCTTGTGGTTCCGGGAAAGGCAGAACCACATGCAGGTCAGAGGTGCAGGCTGCGGAGCCAAGCCAGGTGTCAGCGCTGGTCCAGTCGCACGCCAACGTGAACTTGGGCACATCGCTTAACCTCTCCAGGCCTGGGGTGCCTTGTTCTCTTGCTTCCCCTTGTAGACACCCACTTTCCCCTCCAGGACCCAGGTCAGGATCCTCCTTCCCCCGCACCCCAGGCAGGCTGCCAGAGCGCTTTGCACACCGTTCTGACAGCATCTGCCTCAGTATGTCACAAAGGTCAGTTCACCTGTCTGTCTCCACTCGCAAGTCATGAGATCAACGACGTCATGTTACTTCTCTCTGAATTCCCAATATCCAGGCAATGCCAGGGACAAAACAGAGGCTCCTAAGAGCTTTTAAGGAAGAGGAAAGGTGAGAATGAAGAAGGAAAAACAGATGGAGAGAGGAAGGGAGGGCAGGCATATTTGACCCCCCTAAAGAAAGCAGGCACGGCTGGAGAAGCGCTAGAAAAACGTCCTCTCCCCTCACATGTCTATTCTGCCTGTCCAGTGTATAAAATTTCCTCCTGGGGAGATATTGTCTCCAGGATCTCCTGGTTTCTTTTCCAAGGGTAATGTGTTCAACTATTAACAGCCGAGCACCTTAGCCCTGGTTTACAAGATGAATTTTTGAAAGACAAGTGGAGGAAAAGCACGTCAGCACTTTGGCTCTAAAAGTGGAGGGAAGGGGCCCCAAAGGGGGAAGGGAGGGAACAGTGACTAAAAAAATGTCAATCTCAGTGAGCCACAGTCACAAGAAGGAGGACATGCGATTCGCATTCCCACTCTGCCCTGCCCGCCGGTTCACTTGGAGTGAGTGCCCCTTTCAGGCTGTAGCTGGGGCCCCATTCCCACATGCAAGGCCGGGACCCCCAGGGACTGCTCCACTGCCTTGGCGCTGACAGAACATCTTTTCTGACTCTTTTCTTAAGATATGTGCCCACTGATTATCATTGCAGCCCTGTGACTTTGGAGTTGGTGGAAGAAAAGACTCTCTCATCGGCTAGCATCCTGGAAGTGCCTGGGACCTCAGAGGTCACTTTATCCAACTCTCTGCCTCACGCCGGAATCCTCTCCAGCACCCCCTCCAGAAGCGGACAGCACCCCCTCCAGAAGCAGACAACACTCTCTCCAGAGGCGGACAGCTGACTTCTGCTTGAACCTCTCGAGAGAGGAGGTGTTCACTGCCTCTCGAAGCAGACATTCCATTTTAGAAAGCTCCAGGGCTAGATATAACTCAGAGTCTGCCACTCTGAAACTTCTAGAGAGGAAAAAACAAGTGATTTGTGTTACATGAAACTTTAGGAAATTCTGCAGGAGCGCAAGAGTAAGAAAAAGGTTGTGTCTGCCTTGTTTTCTAGTAGACATAGATTTACCCTCATAAATGAACAACTTTGATGGTTAATTTTATGTGTCAATTTGACTGGGCTAAGGGATCCCCAGGTAGCTGGTAAAATACTATTTCTGGGTGTGTCTGTGAGGGTGTTCCCAGAGATTAGCAATTGAATGGATAGGCTGAGTAAGAAAGATGGCCCTCTCCAAACGGACAGGCGCCTTCCAATCCGCTGAGGGCCTGAGTAGAACGAAAAGGCAGAGGAAGGTGGAATTTGCTCTCTTCTTGAGCTGGGACACCAACTTCTCCTGCCCCTGGGCATCGGAGCTCCTGGTGCTCCGGCCTCCAGACTCGGAGCGGGACTCATGCCGTCAGCGCCTGGTTCTCGGGCTTTCACACACAGACTGAACTGCACGGCCGCTCGCCTGGCTCCAGCATGCCGAGGAGGTCGTGGGGCTTCTCGGGCCCCACAGTCACACGAGCTGATTCCAGCACTAATCTCCACAGATACGTAATATCTCCTATTGGTTCTACTTCTCTGGAGAACTCTAACACAACAACTATAAACAAACACACTATCTTTTGGTCACATTCCCTCAATGGTTTCTCTCCTCTAATAGAGAGCCATGGCCCTCAAATCTTTTGGACTCAGTACCCCTTTTACTCTTAAAACTAATCGATGACCCCCAAAACTTTGGTTTTTACAAGTTGTATCTATTAACATATTTAACATTAGAAACTAAAACAGAAAAACATTAAATATTTAATAATTCACTTAGAAAATCCATGACATGTCAGATAACAGATTTTTTGAAAATTGACTATATTTTCCAAAAGCAAAGTATATATTGTTAGAAGAGTGGCATTGTTTTCATTTCTGCAGAGCTCTTTAACACCTGGCTGAAGAGACCATAGCTGGATTCTCGTATCTGCTTTTACATTCAGTTTGTTGCGATACCAATGTCATGTGGCCTCTGGAAAACTCCACTGTGTGCTTGTGTGAGAATAAGAGTGGGAACAGCAAATAGCTTATTATTATTATTATTAAAATAATTTTGAGCTCACGGACCCCATGAAGGGATCTAAGCAACTAACACCAGCTACGTAATTTGCAGTGCAAACTGAAAGTGTAGGGCCCTTTGTTCAAGAGTCATTAAGAATCTCACGACAGCCACAGCAGAGCATTAAACCGAGCATTAAACCGAGCTCGGGCCCTGTCGACTGCACAGGTCCTGAGGGCAACTTCAAAGGCCTCGACCACACTTTGAGAGCCGCTGCTGTAGGACGCTATCTGCATCTCAAATCAAATACTGGCTTAGGGCCATTAGCGTACACCAAGGTGCTACAGAGGGAGGAACATGCTGGACCACCAGGTGTAGGTGTTGTTGAGCAATAACATATCCATAACAACAAAAAAATCCATAACAACAAAAAGACATAACTTGTGCCAGTTTTCCCCTGGTGGCGTGCCGACCACAGAGCCTTCTCCCCAGCTCAGCCCATTATTCCACACTGACCACACACACGCCTCCAACTGATGGGTTGCACCCCTTGTGTTCCAAACGGCTGCACACCAGATAGTCAGAGGCTTGCTATGGTTTCCTGTTTTGTGTTTTATTGTGGTTACAGGCTTCGATCAGCCAAAGTGATATCTATAGTCCCCATTTTCCTGTTTGGTGCCTGACACATAGTAGGCACTCTATACAATTGCCGAGTTGAATTTTATATTTCTGGTGGGAGGGGAAATCCTACTTATTAAATGCTGCTAACAACCGATGGTTGGCAACACAAATACACCGTTTAGCTCTTCTTTCTGAGAAGGGGATGCTTAGGGAGAGCAGCAATCCCACTGCTAACGAGTGGACTTGTGTGTTCTAATGACAACACGTCCTTCTCCAGCAACAAGCTAGTGAGATTTCATGATGTTCCTGAGATGCAAACATACAGATGGCAAATAAAGGACGTGGGGCTTGTGTAATATGTAGAAAGATACCCTTAGAATCCTGGTAATAACTTAGTCCGTCTCAATGAACACGTTTACACAGGTTTATAAATATAATTCTGTAGCCTTATAAAAATAAGAGTCTCATATAAATATAAATATGAAAGACTGCAGCCTCTCTCCCTCTCTAAGACAAAAATCTCAAACTCAGGACATTAATTCTTCACCTAAAATGGGAGGACGTGCTTCTATGCATATTAGAAGTTAAACTGCTGCAAGCACAGAGGACCCAGGATCTTCAGGTCGAATCGGCCACTTTACAGATGGGGAAACCGAGGCTCAGAGACAAGAAGTGATTCTTTTGTCCAAGGTCACACAGCTGTTTAACAGCAGGCCTGGGACTCACCCGGTTCTCCCAACAGTTAGATAAGGGGCCATCCGCACCAGCAGGATGTGGGCTCTCAGGACAGCGTGGGTCCAGATCACTGAAAATTTAACCACTCATTTATCGGGGAATCATTAACAAGTGAAGCCCGAACATCTCCAAATCCAGCCGATGTCCAGCTCTCCTCCAGGGCCCCGGCACCATCCCTCCCCAGGTGCTTGTTAAACATCTTTCCTCCCTTTTCAGCATCTTCATCCTCTTCCCCTCCACCAGCCCCCTTTCCTTCCCTCCAATGTGTGTGAATCACCGTGGGGAGAAGATAAAACAAGCTTCACGTGGCTGGCTGCTCCATATAGTTATAATTCTAGTTCTTTCTCGCCTGTTACTGCCAAACCCCTGGAAGTGATACATACACAGAGGCCTCCTTTTGCTCACCTCCCTCACTCTCAGTCCTTGCATTCTGGCTGCCATCCCAGCGCTTAACAGAAACCACCCACTCAAGGGTCAGTGGTGTGCTTGTTCCTAAACCAAAGGGCTTCGGTGTGGCCGTCACTCTCCTTGGCATCAGCGACCGTGCTTCACTTCCCCACGAGTGATCGTCACTCTGATGACACAGAAGCTTTGACACTTAAAACAGGTGAAGTGTGGAAAGGTGGTTTGTAAGGTCAGTAGTTAAAGGCATGGCTGTGAGCTTCCACGTCTGCAAGACGGGAGCAACAGCAGTACCTAGCATGTAGAGTTTTGGTGAAAGGCCATGAAATATGCTCAGAACACTGTCTGGCACACATTGCATGCTCAATAAATGTGAGTTGTTGCTGTTGATGTCATATTTGTCGACCTAAGGTGACCAAAGAGAGTTTAAGTTGGCAGGACGTGTTCACCTATCCGCCAAATAGAAGTGTTCGTTTATGCTCCGACATTTCCGTTTCTCCTTGCTGCTGTCAGACATCCCTCTCTTGTCATATTTCCTTAAAATAGATCAATTTGGAAACCTGTTGAGGCAAATGACACTCCTTCCCCAGAGGGTCCCCATAAGTGTCTCAGAGATCCATGGGACCCATACACCAGTCACCGGAGATTCTTTTTAATGAGGAGCAGATTTAAATGAACCTTAAATTCATGGAACACTCATGGCTTAGAACAAACCCCTCCAAGCAGCACTTTCCACTTTCTGCAGGGTAAGCCCTTGTGTTCTCCAGTCCGCAGCCGGCTCCTAAATTTGCATGAGGCTTCTGAGGTTGATGCTCATGAGCTCTAGCCACATATTTGAGATTTTTTTTCCAATTTGCTCTTCACTTTTCCTTGCCTCTGGCTGATAACTGTGCAGTGCATAAGCGTGGTATTTTTCACATACTATATGATTTCCTCTTTGTTCTGCATAAGAATAATAATGATGATGATAGAAGAGATTTCCTGAGTGCTCACTCTGTCAAGCTTGTTCTCAAGCGCTTTATATGTATCGTTGTCCCCACCGTCCTATGCCTCCCCTTACAAGCACATGCAGAATTCTGCATTTTCTCACTTTCGATTTTTAAAAATGACCTCTACTTTCATTTCCATTATGAGCAAACATCTTAAGTAGCACGTTCGACATTCTCACTCCTCTTGTGCATATAGGAAATAAAGGATTCAGTAATATTCATCAGGTACCTCAAAACTAAGCACACACACAACAAACAAGCCATAAAAATCAGGTGGCTGAAGCTAAAATTAGTGCCTCCGTGACTTACTCCTCTCTCTCGTGGCAGCTGGCGTGCTTCTGCCTGGAGCGTGACTTTGTTCCTAACTGTGTGATAGTAGCAGATGAGAGATGATGAGAGAAGCTTCCATCAGATTGTGGAGTGTTTACCAGGTCCCAGCCCGTGCTGAGAGCTTTACACTCATTATCTTATTGAATCTTCAAAACAATCATGAGCCGAGTATTGTTATTATCTCCACTCTACAGATAAGGAAACTGAGGTTAAGAAAATAATTTGCCAAGCCGTATTAAGCCAAGGTTCAGACACAGGTGCATCTGACTTCAAAGTCCGTGCTCTCAGCAGCTCAAATCCTATGTTGACTTCTGCAGCAGAATGTTCTCCTGGTTTTCCATCACATCTAACCGTCGATGTCTTCTCCAGCTTCTCTCCCTTCTCCCAGTCCCCACGTGAGCCTTTTAGTCCTGGAGGAGATCTTAATTCTCACATCACTGATCTTGCCTACAAACGCTTTAAAGCCATCTGATTCACCCCTTCTCTCTAAAGACTTCCACAGTCCCGGCACATGGTACAGAGACAATATATATTTGTTGAATGAATGAACAAATCACTTTTCTAAAGACTATTTGGAAAATGTTAGTCATTTAATTCTTGATGAATGATCTAAGAGCTTCAACCCTTGCAATTTTATGTTTTTTGGCCCATCGATGCTGGAGCTCATTGTAAATAACCAGGAGATATTTAGTACCCCCACCTCCACCCCACGAGAGACATTCAGCAATGTCTAGAAACACCTTTAATTCTCATGACTGAAAGTGAGGATAATGGGTGAGGACACCAATGGCATCTAGTGGCAAGGATGCCTCTAAACATCCTACAACACACAGGGCAGTCACCCACAGCAAGGAACTATCTGGGCCAAAATGTCAACAGTGCTGAGGCTGAGAAACCTGATATAAGGGTTTGTTCTTCGTAAAACTGGTGTCCTCGTGGCTGAGATGGGCTGGGATGTAAAAACCCTACTATTTATCTGAGTGCCGAGTACTATAGCCCAGAGTTAACATTGCCCTCTTATTCAAATGGAAGGAACAGGGGGAAATTGGGGATCCAGCTTGAGGATCCAGAGATCTAACTTCTGGCCCTGAAATCTGGAACCAAAGTGATTTACTGCCGTAGTCATTGGTTTCTCCCACACATTTCTTGGTCACTTTCCTTTGTCTAGACACTTCTCTACAGTCTATCGCCCTTGGTTAAAATGATATCTAAGGCCTGGAATCGAAATGGTTCTTTGAGATTTTCACTTCTTTTCAATGAAGCCCCTCATGCCATGTAAAATATTAATATCAAATAAAATTTGTATGCTTTTCTTCTGTCACTCTGTCATTTGTCAGCTTAATTCACAGTCCTGAGTCTCAGAACCTAAGAGGGTAGAGGAAAAGTTTTTCCTCCCCTACAAAGGCAAAAGTATTATTAAAAACTACTGACCATGGCTATGGCTGCATCATGAGCACATTTAGGGGCATTGTCTACTGTTGCAGTCGTGGGGGAGTGGGGAGGAGTGAACTGATCTTCTGTTTAGAAAAACACAGTGATGAACCTTCAGGAAGAGAAGGTTCTCTGGCTCAGACTGGAAGGAGCAAGCCAAAATAAAGGAAGCTATCAGCACGGCAAAGGACACCATCAACAAAACGAAAACACAACCCGCCAACTTGGAGAAGATATTTGCAAACCATATATCCAACAAGGGGTTAATCTCCAAAATATATAAAGAACTCATACAACTCAACAAAAAAATGAACAACTCGATCAAAAGATGGGCAGAGTATACGAACAGATAATTTTCCACAGAAGATATACAGATGACCAACAGGCACACGAAAAGATGTTCAACCTCACTAATTATTAGGGAAATGCAAATCAAAACTATAATGAGATATCATCTTATACCTGTTAGAATGACTATAATTGTTAGAAGACAAAAAAACAAGTGTCGGAGAGGATGTGGAGAGAAGGGAGCCCTCATACACTGATGGTGGGAGTGCAAACTGGTGCAGCCACTGTGGAAAACAGTATGGAGAGTCTTCAAAATGTTAAAAATGGAAACACCAGAGCCGGCCCTGATAGCCTCTGCACGCTCTGCTTCAGTGGCCCAGGTTAGGTTCCCAGGTGCAGAACCCCACCGCTCATCTGTCAGTAGCCGTACTGTGGTGGCAGCTCACATAGAAGAACCAGAAAAACTTACAATTATACACAACTATGTACTGGGGCTTTGGGGAGGAAAAGAGGAAGAAAAAAGGAGGAAGATTGGCAACAGATGTTAGCTTAGGGTGAATGTTGCCCTGCAAAAAAATAAAAAGGGAGTTATTAGTTAAAAAAAATAGAAATATCATGTGACCCAGTTGTCCCACTTTATCCAAAGAACTTGAAATCAACAATCCAAAGATATAGTGTACCCCTATGTTCACTGCAGCATTATTCACAATAGCCAAGACATGGAAGCAACCCAAGTGCCCATTGACTGATGATTGGATAAAGAAGATATGGTATATATATACAATGGAATACTACCCAGCCATAAAAGACAAAATCGTGCCATTTGCAACAACATGGATGGACCTTGAGGGTATGATGTTAAGTGAAATAAGCCAGATGGCGAAGACAAACACCAGATGACCTCACTCATATGTGGGAGATACAGACACACGGATAAAGAGAACAGATTAGTGGTTACCAGAGGGGAAGGGAGTAAGATAAGGGTGAAAGGGGTAAAGGAGCACACATGACAGATAAAAACTGGACTGTTGGTGGTGAGCGCGATGCAGTCCACACAGAAACTGAAATCTGGTGATGTACACCTGAAATTGACACAATGTTGTAAGCCAATATGGCCTCAATATATAACGTTAAAAAAATAAAGGAAGGTAAAAGTGTTCCCCACAATAAAGTAACAAGAATCCTTCATTCTCCCTTTGCAGCCTGAGCCATAGGCACATCGGAGAGGCCTAGGAATCACAGAAAGGAAGAAAATGAAAGAAGTTGTCCTTTGGAATAAGGATGGACACGGGGTGCAGCAACACAGAGTCCAGCCAGATCAGAGGCAGAGATGTCGCAGGTGCTATCATAGTTATTTAATAACTGACTATCCAGAGCTTACTGTGCGCCAGGCAGGGTTCTAAACACCGTACAAGCATTAGGTCAGTTAATCCCCACAGCAATCCCATTGGTATTATTCATTGTCTCCATTTTGCAGGGTTGAGGCACAGAGAGAAGGTCAGTAACTTACCATCACACAGCTGGTGGGGAGCCACAGCTGGGATCGGAACCTGCGTGATCTGAGTCGAAGATGGGTGCCTTTAACCACTTTTCTATACTGCAGGTGAGTGTGCTTGCTCTGCGAATGAATTCTGCTAGCCCAGAAAAATATGGGAAGTAAAGGTGAGAGAGAGCTAAATATATCGTCTTTGCCCTGGGGGCTGAGTGGCGCAGAGGGCAGAAAGTAAACCCCAGCATTGGTGAGGATGGCATTCCAGGTGATGGAGAAAAAGCAGGCGGCAGGAGTTCAGAGCCAGAGATGGTGTTAGTCTCTCGCCTTTGCTGAATCCTCTGTGGGGATGGGCGGGTCTCATAGTACTGTTTTCTGGTTATTAAAGGAAAGAGGGAGCCCAGTTACCTGTGGACCACCCAAAGATGCCGTATGTGGTGTAGGGTTCAAAACATGATGTTTTAAAAACAAGTAATAAGCTAAACCTGCACGTCCTTGCCATCAAGGAGGAAATAAAAGGAACCCCCCACACCCACCCAGGAATCCCCTCCACACCCCTGTTCACTCCCCCAGGGAGGGGAAGGCGTGGAGAGCTCTCTGGGGGGGCGGCAGGGGAGGGCCCTGTAGTCTTGCTTGCTGAGCCAGCGGGCATCACGGGATTCTGCCTTCCTTCCCATGAACAATTGGCTAGAAGGAAGCGGGGACACTCACCCCCTGGATTTCCCCACAGGAAACCCAGGCTCCTCGGGCCTCCTGCTCCCCTCCCTCAGCGGCCCTGGCTCTGTTCCAGGTGAGCCTTCGGCTTGTTCAGTAAACAGATGCCAGAAAGCGCCAAGTGCAACTCATATACTTATATTTTTTAACTTTAACTTAGTTTTCCTCAGAAATAACCATTTTTTAAATCTCTAATCCATCAGAGAGGGTACTGATGGTATTTCACTCCATATTTACCCTGAACCTGCTCTGCTGATACTCTGCTTGGCACTGAGAGAACAGGAAAGAGTCAGCCTCTTAATATACTTGGGTGGTACTTAATTGCTTAATTACTAGAGCTACTTAATGACATTCCAGAGCCCCCTTTTTCATCAGTAGAGTGGGAACATTGATACATACCTTATAGGTATCAATATGTATTGACATTGTGATAATATTAAATGTTAATTGTATGTGAAGTCATCTAGCACCATCACACACAGCAATCTCCTTGAATTTAGCATCTATTATTAGTTTTTAATTAATCTTTACTAATAGTTATTCACTTGTAAATACATGAAACAAAGTTCCAACTCTCCAAAATCTTGCTTTCAGTTGTGGCTGTGACACATACGTGTGCAACGATTCATTTGTGATGCAAGGGGATAAGGCGTAGAATTTCCAGCCCAAATGGGCAAGGTGGGCAGAAGTGCCTGGAAGTTCCGGGAAGGGAGACATCCGTGTGGGGAGCAGAGGCCGGACTTGAGTTGGCTGGAGGAGGAGCAGGATTAGGGTGTGCAGAAAGGAGCTGGGGCGCTCGAGGCTTTCGATATCATGTCACCTTCCCTTTGTGTCCCACATTGTCCTCTCTCTGGGGTCTTTCAGACATCACTGCCTTATTAGAGAGGAACCACAGGTACAGTGAAGGCTGTGTGATAGATGACAAAACTGGGATCCAGAGAAAGCCACGCGGCCAAGCCAATGTCAGCTTGATTTTGTCAAAAATGGGGCAAAAAGTTGTGAGGTTAAGGGGACAGGCCTGTCAAACAGCTATGGGAGTAAACCGAAAGAGTGACCCAGAGGTTGGATAACAACCACAATAATCATCACCATGACAACAGACTATTAACATTTACTAAGCACTTATCTATTGTGCCAGGCATCATGGAAAGTGCCGAACGTGACTGACTCATTTCGTTCTCATAATAACCTATGAAATAGGTGGTATTATTAGGATGATGACAGTCGTGAGTCACCTAAAGATGTCTGGGTCAACGATGGACCGCATATCCAACGGTGGTCCCATAAGGTTGGCACACTGTAGCCTCGTGTGTAATCGGCTGCACCACCAGGTTTGTGTAAGTTCACTCTACAGTGTTTGCACGATGATAAAATCGCCTAATGAATCATTTCCCAGAACGTATCCCCGTCGTTAAATGACGCATAACGATATTATTATTATTATTATATTTTTCTCCCTTACGGAGGAAGAATGGAGGCTTAGAGAGGTACAGAAACTTCGCCCAAGGTTGCTGGCTCTTAACCGGCAGGCCCAGCTGCAAACCCACGTCTGCCCACCCCAAAGTTCAGGCCCCGAGCCGCCATAGCATCTGCCTTCCGAGTCCTACTGAGACCACTCCTTCTGGAGTATTTGAGAAAAGCGTCCCGTAGAGATCCTCCAGCTGATCTCATCCCCTCCAGTACCCCTGGCGGCCGGGCCAGCCTCTGCTCCAGGACAGAAGAAGGGTCGCTGTGGTTCAGGCACAGACTCTGGAGCTTGGGTGGCGGTTCCTCTCTCCCCTCCGCTATGTGAGGGCAGCTGTCGCGCCCCACACTCACCCTCTCCTCTTCAGGCCAAGTGTGCTCTGCTCCTCTTGATGGAACTTCCATGCGCTTCGCCTTCCCAGCCTCTGTCTTCAGCACTAATCTACTCTGGCCATGTCTGCCCTACAACCCAGACCCCAAATTCAAAAGAGGAATCTGGGTGTGGCTTGACTGGTGCAAAGAACAATGGAGCCGTCCCTTCTATTTATCATAAAGTCATACTTTCATTATCATCGTCTCAGACTGGGTCAGGTTCTTAGCAATTGCGGGTTTCTCTGGAGCTTGTAGCCAACTCAGACCTCCTTAACTCCAGTCAGAACTTTCCCGCTCTCCAGGCAAAGGCCCTCCTCCACAGCTGAGAGCTCCCCATCTTCATTACGCCATTTTCAGAACTGGAAAAAGAAACTGCACAAGCAACACATGTGTTTCATTGCAAATCAAACAGAACGGAAATGAATGAAGAAAAAGTGAACCACCTCCCTCCCCCACCCAACTCTTTTTCTCCCCAAGGCAACCAACGTTAACAGTTTGGAACCCATCTTTACCAGACATATACACGGTGTACAAAGGCTCCTTTCAAAAACATCACACTCTATGTCGAGTGTCAGCAAACTACGGCCGCAGACTACCGGCCCCCGGGCCTGCTTTTGTAAATAAAGTTTTATTGGAACACAGCCACGTCCATTTGTTCACAGATGGTCCACGGCTGCTTTTTGCAGGACGGTGGCAGAGCCTAAAACCTTTGCTATTTGGCCCTGAACAGAATCCGTTTGTCCCTCTGCACTATGCACCACACTCCAACCTGGTTTTCACTTCAGAAAATATCACGGACACCGCTGAGGTCACTGCATGCAGATCAGACGTTCTTTTAAAAAGCTATCTGCTATTTCTTAATACGGAGGTACCACGCCTTAGTCTATGGTTTCACTATTTGCGATACTGTGGTATAATAAGGAATATATAGAGATAAGTATATATAGACAAGTATATAAATATGTGTGTGGCACAAACCCTTGGCATCTCCTGAGTGGCAGGAATGAGACAAGTGTCTTTGTTGTTCATAATAAGCCCCTTCCAACCACATCTGAGTTTATGCCAACGGGGTAACTCTGGTGGCTCCTCAGTGACTTCAGGATGGGCGCTGGCTGCCAGAGGAACAGCCAAGTGATCAGATGGAACTTTCAGTCCCACACCCAGCCCCAGGGGATGGGGGAGGGCTGGAGATCGAGTCCTGTCACCAGCTGCCAATGATTTAATCAATCGTGCCACATAGTGGAACCTCCGTAAAAACCCTAAACAAAGAGGTCCAGAGAGCTTGTGGGTTCGTAAGCACATCTAGACGCTGGGAGGACAGTGTACTCCAAACTGCACGGGGATGGAACCTCCTCATTCAGGATCCTTCCAGATCTTGCCCTGTTTTCTTCACTTGGCTCCTCATTTGTATCCTTTATAATATCCTTTACAATAAACTGGTCATAGCAAGTAAAGTGTTTCCCAGGGTTCTGTGAGCCCTTACAGCAGATTATTGAGCTGAGGAGGGGGTCGTGGGAATACCCAATTTGTAGCCAAGTCAGACAGAAGCCTGGGTAACCTTGGACCCCGCTATTCGTGATCGGCATCTGAAGTGAGGGTAGCAGTTGTGGAGGATCGAGCCCCTAACCTGTGGGGTCCGGGCTAACTCTGTAATTAGTGTCAAAGGGAATTGACCTGTGGGACACCCAGGTGGTGTCGCAGAGACCTGAGGCACGGCTAGGTGTGGGAAACCCACACGTCTGTCAGAAGCGAAGTGTGGTGACATGGGATGGCTTCCAGGTTTCTGCCACTGTGGACAGTGCTTGTGACAAGCATCCATCTTTTTAAATCCTTCAGAAGAAACTGGCTATAATGAAGAGATCCACAGGGCTCCAATGTGAGGCCCCCTCCAGGCTAATCAGCCTCTTCCAGCAGCACTTGTGGCCAGCCCTGGGTGTCACCAGGCTCCAGGGGGATGAATTAAACTTCTAGAAAAGAGAGTGGATCTCAAGCGGCAATCTTGTCCTAACAGATTTGCCTGGGCGCTTCCCAGCTTTCTGCTGGGCCACAGAGCTTCTCCCTGAGGTTCCAGGCTCTGTCACCCCACCCACTCACACCTCCCGCCAAGCACCCCCCCAACACATGTGTAGGCTGGGGCACCCCGCTGTGCCATCCTGGCCCGTGTTCTGCCGCTTGTAGGGCAAGAGGTGCCTTTGGGACAGGGCAGATGGGACAGTTCGGGGGAGAGAGTGTCTTTTTGATCCCGCAGATGGAGGAATATACACAGATCACTTGTTCCTAATCTTTCGGGGTCCCGAGACTCCTGAAAGCTATAGATCTTCCCCCAGAAAAATGTGTCTATTTTTCGAATGAACTCTGCATAAATCCTGTCCCTCAGGCTGCCTGGAGATGCCCTCACCGGCGCCCACTCCTCGGGGCGCCCAGTCCTCAGGTCGACAACCCTGGCCCCAGAGCCACCGCAATCACGCTCCCTGCTGAGGCAGAGGGGCCCTGTCACCGGCTGAGGCCACGGCCGATTCCTCTGTCACTCATTAACGCTCGCCCTCTGCGTCGTTGACCTCAGCTTGCTGTTGCACAGTCAGCCTCAGGTGGCCGTCACGCGCCCCCCTTCCTCCATCCTGTTTGGGAAGACAAACCCGCTTCCAGCCCTCTCGCTGGTCCCGGAATGCCACCCTCAGTCCCACCGGCTGACACCACTCTTCCTTCCGCTGCTGTCACCCTGACCTGCCTCCCAGCCTCCGGCGCAAGGCCGCCCGGAAAGCCTGTTTTCCCTCCAGCCTTTGCCATCTGCATCAGTCTTCCGGAACATTCCTGAAAGTCGTAAATCTTTCAAGCAAACTAGATTTCCCTCTCTGGCCTTTGCCTGCAAATTTGATGACTTTGTTGTGGCTAAATTTTAACAAAGGAAGTTTGGCAAAAAATAAAAATAAAAGGCTACAAAAATGTCAAATTCAATAGCCAACGAGGCTCTCCAGCGGCATTTGTTTGTGCTGCCCCCTACTGCTTAGAAAAGTAGCTGGAAATAAACTGACGGCCGGCGGCAAGTCCACGCAGCCAAATCTCTTGATTTTTAATCTGGGTCTTAGAAAGTCATGCTGGCCTTGCTATTTACAGACACAGACTACACTGTGGTCGATTTTAATGCCTCACAATGTCCATTCAACCTTCTTGCCCTTTGTCCCACAAATTTCCTTTCCAGGAATCTGCCCTGAAGAAATAGTATAAAAGTAAACAAGAGATTACCTTCCGAGGCCGCCATCTCCTACTGATGGCAGCAAAAAGTCAGAGTGCAGTTAAACATCCAACAAGAGGCGATAGGACATAGTCATGGGGTGGAATATCCTGTTCACCTTAAAAACGATGTAATGCAGATTTGTTAATGACATGGAGAATTATTGATGACTTGTTAAGTAAGCAGCACATAAAACTGTGCGCACTGCACAATCTCACCTAAATATGCACAGAAATGAGCTGGAGGGCTCACGCCAGGGCTGGATGTGGTTTGCTGTGAGCAGTGGAATCAGGCTGTTCCACATTCGTGTGTTTTCCAATTTTTCTGTGAGCATGCGATATTGTAAAATCAAGAAAAAAACTCATAAAACTTACTTCTGCATGGTGGGAAGAGCACAGGCTTTCTAATCAAATGACCTAGTTTATGTCCTGACGCTGCATCCTTGCATGAGTGGCTCGGGCTCTCCAGGCCGGTTTCCTCAGCGCTAAGTGGAGGCAGTAATAGTGCCTGAGTCAGGGAATTATGGTGAGACTGGAGTCTGCAAAAGAAACCTTCCTAAACAGCCCTTATCTTCCGTGGACCGCTAGAAGCCCAAACCCCCTTTCCTTTGTCTTGTCACTTCTCCACAATTTGTTACCCTTTGTTAAATTGATATACGAGCTCCCAGGCTTAACCACTTGTGGGGAATTTTCACTTCTTTTCTGTGAGGCTTCCCATGGGCATACAAAATAATTTTCTCCTGTTAATCTTTTTTGTCAGTTTAATTCACAGGCCCCAGATACAGAATCTAAGAGGACAGAGGAAAAGCTTTTCCTCCTTTACACTACTAACCTTTGCTAAACTTTTATTAGTGAGCAGGAATATGTAGTTCCTATGACCTGTGCTGCATGCTCCATTGAAGTCCCTTCTCGCTGTCTTTACTGCTCAGACCAACCAGCACCTTGCATGAAAGGCTCCCAAGGCAGCTGAAACAGTATTTCAGAGGCAGGACTATGGGACTGTTGTGGCCAGCCTCAGGCAAGCAAGTAATTCTCCAAACAGTTAGATCGAGGGCCATTTAGGTGCCAAGACTTGAATTCTTACATACTTTCACACGAGGATGGAGTATCCATAATAAAACATTTTGGCCAATCTACAAACCTGAATGGCACTCACTGAAAATAACTGAGTGCCCTCTCTAGCACCCATCACAGCCGTCAACAGGAGAAAACTCATTTCTGATGCAGTTTGCTTATTGGCAGAGCGTCTGGCGTCTCCCAGAGGTAAAGACAGGGAAGCCCTTCTGGGGTGAGACTCTTCCGACCTCGCCCTCGCTGACCACCCCTGGGAGCTGCCTGGGGATGTTGCTTCACATAATATACCTAATATCATGTGGTCTGTGCTGCAGTTTCAGAGTAAATGACACAGGTCCCGCCTGTAAAGCAGTAAAGACACTCCCCGCCACTCGTAAGTACAACAATTACGTTATTTAAATCTGGAGCAAGAATCATAGGTAGCTCCATATTCTGAACTTTGCATTTTCTACATTTTTTATTCCCTTACCGATTTTGAACTAGGGTTTCTTTCTTTTCTCTTTTTAATGAATTTGTGTTCTCCCATTCCTTTCTGCAGTGTGGCCGTGTGTAATGGGGCCACAAGACCGGTGGGCGAAGGGTCCCGAGTCAGGATGCTGAGAGTTCCTGAGGGAGCCAGCGCGGAGCCCCAGGTTCCTGGGCCGCCTGCAGGGCGCCTGAGAATCCCGTGCAGCGCCCTTGGTCTTCCGAGAGCTCCGCGTTCAGGGCGGTTTTATGGGGCATGCAGAGCCGAGAGCGCCCGGGACTGGGGAGCCGCCATCCGCTCCGCCCGCCCACCCTGGACGCGCCCTCCGGGCCTGGGAGGCCTGGCCCCGTTTCTCCAGGGACGGGGTGTTGCAGTTAAAGTCCCCTCGTGCCCACGGGGCGGTACCCCTCCCGCCTGCCCGGGTCTCGGCTTCGTGTTTCCGGGTTGGCGCTGGTGGGCCGCGCCTGGCCCAGCGCTGGGCATCCTGGACTTCCCTTGGGGGAGCCTCCGCGGGCTGGGGGCACCTCAGCTCTCGCCCCCCACCCGCCTGGGGTCTGTCGCATCCTCCCGAGAGATCTGCATCCGTGAGCGGCGGCTGGTCCACCGAAGGCCTCGCGCGGCGACGGACACGCGGACCCGGGACCACGGTGCGCGCACGGCGGCCACTGAGCAGACTCTCCCCGAGCTGTCGCCTGCCCACCCCGGGTGCCTTCCCGTCCGGGTGTCTCTTCCTTCCTCCTCCTCCTCTGCCCGCCCTCAGCCTGGATGATTCCCTCCGCGTCCTGGAGCCGGAGGACTGGCTCTGGCCTCGCATGGCCGGGACAGCTGGGTGGCCCCGTGGGGAGGGTCCCCCGCGCCTGCAGCCCCCGCGTCCTGTGACGGCCTCACGACAGCCTCAAGAGCGAGCACATGGAGCTGCTCCCTTTCCATGTCACGCAGCAGGAGACAGGCTCGCAGGGGAACCTGCCCCGCCCGGCTAGTGGCCTCCTGTGACCCCTCGTCCACGTCGGCCCTGGAGGTCCCCCTTCCGGCCTGTGTTCCTCACTCTCCCAAGCCCGGGTCTGGGGCATTAGGGTCCCCTAACTGGCCGCAGGTGCGGCCATCTTTGCACCCGCAGCGCCCAGCATGCAGAAGCGCTCAAGCGACAGCTTCAGAGACCTTGTGGCCTGCGGACCTTGAGACGGCCGCCACCCCCCTGAACCTGCCTCCGCCTCGGAGCCGGGGACGAAGGCTCAGCTCCCCGAGGCTCTCTCTGCGCGCCGGGCTCCTTTCACCGCCTGGACTCCGCATTGGGGGCCCAGCCCCGCGTGCCCAGCCTGGCACCGGGTCCTGCACCCGCACGCCTCCCTGGGGTGAAGCGGGGGGAGAGGGGCCACAGCCGTTCACGGGCTAACGCTTCAGTGACAGGTGGACCGAGGCTCAGCAGGATAATCAGTTCCCTCTGTCCCAAGGAGAGGGGGTCACCTTGAAAAGCCCGGGGGCTTGCAGTCCTGGAAAATGTGTTTCGACTAGCTGCTTGGGCAGGATGTACAAAGGGACAGGCGTTATTTTATTGCTGTAATATCGTATGATACTGTAACTATACATTAATGTTGTCACTTACTGTAAATGCACCATGATTTTATTAACAATAAATACTTGTTAACAATGACCTTGCCCTTGTCTCTCCTGGCAGAGGGTTGCTCAGAGTTCAGAGCTGGGGTAGAGCCCATTTAGGATCCAGAAGAGAATCCAGAGCAGATTCCCTGGCCTCTCAGAGGGAAAGGACCCCCGCTTTGCCAAAAGCTGTGCTGGGGCCGCCCACCGCTCACCTCACCTGGGACCTGAGCCTGGCCCTGTCCCTCACTGCCTGTGTGACCGGAGCAAGTACCTCCCTCGCTGGGCCTTAGTTTTCCTCTTCTGTCTGATCATGTCAAAGGGTTCCCGCTGGTTCAGAGCTCAGAGCTGCCAAGCTGGACAGAGGTGTTCGCGTGGACGGACAGAGCCTGATGGCAGGAGTGAGCTACCTGGCAGGGCCTCTGCCGATCCTCCCTGAGCCCAGGACCCCCACGGCCCTGCTGTGGGAGCTGCCGGCAGGGTTGTCTTAATAGTTGTTTGCAAACCCTTGCCCAGCCCACGAGTTGTGGGGTCAGGGCTTTCCCCCCCCCCCCCCGGGCCGGCCCAACGCGCAGGCCCCTGCAGCTGGCTCCGCGATGGCCGCGCCACTGGCCCTGCCCCGACCACCCCTGCCGCGCCCTATGCACCAGGTGCAGCTTTGCTCAAGCAATAAGGGAGAGCAGCCCGCCCCGCTCGCCCGCTGTTGTGCAGGAAATCAGCGGGTGGGCCTGTGTTTTCAGGGTGTCAACACGAGGCAACACGGGGGCCAGGCACAGTCCCCCTGTGGCCCTCCCCCTGTAGGGCAGCGGCGTGGATCCCAGCGCCTCCACTGGGAGGGACCCGTGGCCGCTGTGAGGCCCAGCCCTCGCCACTGTCACCGCTGGCCGTCCCCTCCTCCTGCACGCGGCGGCCGTGGCAGCGCCTGTCCCCGAGGTGACCGCGGCGGTGACAGCACAGCACGCAGAGCGGGGCCTGACGGACGGGCGGACTTGGGGGCACTTTACTATCTGTCCTCAGCTGCTGAGAAAGGAGTGTGGCTGGAGGTGTCCGGGTCGCAGGGACGAGGACATGGTGCCAGTTCAGACAACAGGCTCCGCGTGGACGCGGCCGCCGGAGCCTGTGGGCACACAGACCCGGCCTTTCCAAATCTTCCAGTTTTGCAAAAGAAGCCAAAAATCCAGATTTTGTGTGACATCTTCTAATTTGTAAATGCCGACAATGAGTTTAAAAAACATTAAACGCTGAGCTGGACACAACGAAACAAGTCAGCGAGCCTGACCCAGCGGGGCCTCCGGACCACGGCCTCCACCAAGCCTGCACGTGTCCTGCAGAAAGGGTGGGACCAGAGCCTGCGGCCCCCCGAAATGCAGAAGGAGGGGGCTGGTTTTACCGCCTTGGGGGACCCGACCCCCTGGAGGACAGAGCGGGCAGCGCAGACCCGGAGGGGAGCGGTGGGCCGGCAGTGCCCACCAGGCCACACTCCAGGGGGAAAGGGCATCCTAGCCATGCAAGCTTCCTGTCCGGCCAGGGTGGCAGGCAACGTCCAGATAGGAGATGGCCACTTTAAATGGTGCCACTAAATCTTGGCATCATGGGACCACCCTCACTTTCCAGTCACCCTCTAAGCATACTGACTAAGACCCTCAGGGTTCAAGCCGCCTGGATTAATTCCTGGCTCCACCTCTTACCAGCTGTGTGACGTTAAACAAGAAACCTAAGCTCTCTGTGCCTCGTTTTTATTTGTGAAAATTACTAGTGACTATCTCATCGCTGTCACAAGAAGGAAATGAAGTGACACATGTGAAAAGCTAGCATAGTACCTGGCACACAGTAATTAGTAAATGCTATCAGGAAGGTGAGTAATAACCATTCAAATAAATGTCAGCTCTTAATGCCCACAGAGCAACAGAAATGTGTGAAGCACTTAATGTGTGCAAGCTTTGCAACCAGGCTCCTGGGGACAGTAGGAGTTTGAGGAGAGGCCCACGTCTTATTCACTGCTCACTCCCCCTCGGGGCAGCACGGGATGTGAGGGAGGCCAGTGAATACTCACTGAGTAAGGGGCCCCCGTCCTCAGGGAATCTGGAAGTCGGGGGGCGTGGGGCAGACAAGACCAAGTGTGTAAGAGATTAACAAAGAAAGGTCCCCACTGTTTAGGGCATCGGAGCGGGGTGGCCCGAAGCAGGAGAGGGGGAGTCTGGATGCGTCAGATCCGCGGTCCCTGCTGGAAGAGGTCCGTTTCAGAAGGAATCACCAGGATCCATGCAGTTGGGGACAGTCCCCTGGAAGCAAAGGTGTGGCTTAGATGTGAAACCAAGAGGCATTCCAAGAGGGCTGAGTAAGCGCAGAGGCGGCGACAGAGTACTGGGTGTATTGGGGACAGTGAGCACGGGAACTGGATGGGGACAAAGTGTTCAGAACAGCTAGTAGAAGAAGGAGAGCTGGAGAGCTGGGCTGATACTTGATTGAAAAAGGCCTTCAATGCCAGGCTATGGTAGAGATTGCTAGATGTCTCCGCTTCGTATTTTTTAACAAAACATCTAATTTATTTGCCCAGAATGGACTCTACTTCTCAGTTTTACTGGTAGCTGAGCGCAGCCGTGCGACTAAGTTCTAATTTAGCTAAGATCAATGGGACTTAAGGGAAAGTCCTATGTGCAAATTCTGGAATGTTGACACAATGGCTGGAGTTTTAGCAGCCATCTTAGATCAGGAGGCACAATTCTAAGACTGATGGCAGAGGAAGGAAGGAACCAAGCTCTCTGATAACTATACCAGCCTCAGATATCCTACCTCTGCATGGTTACACACAAGAGAAATAAATTATACAGTTTAAGCCACTGTTATTTGGGGTCTATTTTAACGTGCAACCAAACCCAAACCTAATTTATACACAAGCCAAGGTCTGCAGGCAACCACTGGAAATTTATGAACAGGCAAATAACAAGATGAATATTTGATGTAAAGAGTACAATACAGAACAGTCTGGCAGCAACTGTGCAATGGGCTTGCGAGGAGGAGAACCCAGAGGCTGGGAGCTCAGAGAGGCGGTTAGTGCGGTAATTTAGGCAAGGTGAATAAACGAGTGTGTTAGTCTGTGTTCTCCATAGAAACACAAGGAATAGAATATGCATGTTCCTTATTACATAGATGATGAGAAATGAGCTTATGCAATTATGGAGGCTGAGCAGTGCTCAGATCTGCAGGTGACAAGCTGGAGACCCAGGAGAGCCGATGGCGTCGTTCCAGGCCACGTCTGAGTCCAAGGGTAGGAGGCCAGCGTCCCGGCGCAAAGGCAGTCAGGCAGGGAGGGAGTTTCCTCTGACTCAGCCCTGTTTGTTCTATTCAGACCTTCAAGTGGGGAGGGCAATCTGCTCCACTCAGTCTACAGGTTCAAATGCCAACCCCATCCAAAAAGCACCCGCACAGACCCACCCGGAACCACATTTGACCAAATGTCTGGGCACCTGTGGCCAGTCAAGTCCATGCATAAAGTTGACCATCACAAATGAGCACGTCCTGAAACCTGTTGTGAGGGAAAACCATCCTAAGAATTGAGATAAAAAAGTGAAAAAATACACAAAGCATAATATCCTTTGATAAGGTTGAAAAAACTTGTTGCTTCATCGGTCTAACTAAAGTTGACAGGCTTGGTGGCTCAGGCTGGACCAGAGAACATCTGACAGTCCAGGATCAGATCTAAAACGCAGGACTCCTCCTGAGTTACTGCTGGGTCCACATCCCAGCTCCTTCCATTACCAGCGCTGCAACCTTGGGCAAGTTAGTCAACGCCTCTGTGCCGTGCTTTCTTCTTCATCTATATGACAATGGGGATAACGGTTTACGTGCTAGAGTTGCTGTAGGAACTATATGAGGTCATTCATTCACCCACAGATTGTTGTATTTATACCTGGTGTGTGCACCCCACTGTCCTGGCTGCCAGGAAGACAGGGGAAGACAGGGATGGACACAACCAGCAAGAATGGAGTTGCCTGTGTAGTGAGTAAGACAGTAAGTCAATGATGAAATGATGTCAATTTTCTAGGCCACAATTGCCATGTGGCCTAGAAAAGTGTGGGGCATGGTGTGTACCGCTGGTGGCATGCGAGAAGATTCTAAGTGGGGAGCAGATAACATTTTTAATTGCTTGTAGTAGCTGTATATTGACAACATATCTTAGAGGAATACTTGCTTTTCTATTGATGATAACGACATTTATTCATTCGACAAACATCCATTGAGTACCTACTAGGCACTCTATTAGGCCTGAGGGGATAGAACAAAGAGCAAAACAGAAAAATTCTTGACCTGCTAGAGCTGGCATTATGAATTTTCTTTTACAGTTAATTTAGTTTGCCTTTCTAAGTAAATTTAAGTTTGAAAAATAGAACAGATCTCATTAAGTAAGCAATGCCTGGTTGGTAATCAGACATGCAGAAATGGCCAGGGTGGTACAAAATGAGCCACGCCTGGGATGCACTGGGCCCGAGGCCCCTCATTTAGCACCCAGAGGAAGAAGTTTCTAGACTGGCGCTCTTGCCAAGAAGCGCTCGCCACATCCTCACCACCACCTCCCTCCACTTCTGCGTACACTCTCAAGTCTCCTATTTATTTCTTTGACTATGTTTGGAGGTCTACACAAGATTGAATCAGAGTATTTCCACTTCAAAATTATAAGAAAACCCACTAATTGGCTTAGCTATGGCAAAGCCTTGTAAATCAAGGAAACTCTGGATAAGAAAATATTTATAAAGAAAAGTGGTTTTCACTTTTGCTTAATATATGGCTGACTAACTATGAGTTGTGCTCTGGAGAACCTGTTCGTCTGAATCTATTAATGTCCTGTAATTATCCTGTCAGAGCTCCCACTTAAGCAGACCGTGCTGTACCTGCATTCAAATAAATATCATGCGCTTGAGCACAATGTGTCCCACCAGTAGATCGACAGCGCCCGCCTCGCGGTTAAACGAGCACCGTGAACACCTTGCAGCACGTTGCCGTCCTCCGCACGCCACTTCTGTTCCACCCTCAATGATTCAAGTTTCCCCCACACCGAAATGGGAGCTAATGAACAGCGACTTTGTTGCCACAAACTGGATTCATTTCACATCCCCCACGCCTGCCACCCAAGCGGAAGTATTCGTGGAAAGATGTCCCCTCGAAGCATAGACGGGACTGGAACGAACATTCGGGGAGGAGGCCAGAACAGAAGATCAGATAGATGCGGTTCAGCCTTCCAAAGCCGCCGCCTTGCAGGGGTGAAGGGCGAGGGGCTGCGGTGTGGGCAGGGCTCACGGAGCCTCCAGCCCTGAGCAACCTGGTGCAGTCGGCAGCGCGGGGCACCGTGCCGTCGTCACGCTCTCGGGCATAAAAGCGTGTTTAGCTCCCGACTTGTCGGGTGCTGGGTTAGACCCTGGCACACAGGCATGGACAAGAAGGGGCCTACAGTTCAGTGTGTGGGAAAGATGGACTCACATGTCACACATATACACGAGTCGAAACTGAGAAGCGCTGCCCAGGAAGGAAGCGAGAACCACCCGAGATCGATGGCCCAGGCCGAGGATGGAGTGTTGACCGGGCGGAGAGGGAGGGAAAGCGCTGCAGGTGGAGGGAGGTGGGGAGGTAAGGCCCTGTGGTGTGCTCGGTGTGCCCAGTGTGCCCGGTGTGCTCAGTGCACCAAGGAGCTCGAGGCGGGACACACTGGCAGGAGAGTGCGGGTGGCGTCAGGCAGGGCGAGATCAGGCCAGGAGGCCACAGCAAGGAGCCTATTCGGACTTTATTCTGAGAGCTCTGGAAAGCCACCGAAAAGCTTTAAGCAGAGAGGGTAATATGATCAGACGCACATTTTGAAAACGAGACAAATGGCAGTGTAAAAATTGTCTGCTAATTGTCCCTCAATATCTATCTTGCCCTTCCTCGACGGACATGTCACCATCTGGGATAACGATACGTTTCCCAGCCCTCTTTGCAACTCGGTATGACCATGTGACTAAGTTATCCCCCGTGGCAGATAAGCAGAATCCTCAGGTGGGAGGGGCTTCTGAGACCATATTTTAAGAGGCAAGTCACTGTGCTCTTTGCCCTCTTCTTTGTCCCTTCCTCCGTCCTGCATCTGGGAAACCAGATGCTGCCATCTTGGGCCATGAGGAAGATGCCATGCATGGAGGAGCAACCAGAAAAAAGGATCCTGGATCCCTGACGTGATGGAGAGCTTTACCAGCCCTGGACAGCTCTGTCAACTTTTTAATTTACTCAGGCAGAATTTATATACATAGAAAAAGAAATGACAACTGCATCCATTTAAAGTGTACAATTTGGTGTGTCCTGACAGTCATACACATCCGTGTAACCACCTGTCAACACAACCAAGAGTCATATCATTTCTGTCACCCCCCCAAAGATTTCCATGCCCTTCTGCAGTTCACCCTCCCTCTGCTCCCAGCAGGAGGCCTCCTGATCTGCGTGCTGTCACTACAGTGATGACAATTCTCATTTTCTAGAGCTTTACATAAATGCAATCATGGACTCTTTTGTGTCTAGCCTCTTTCGTTCAGCGTTAATTATTTTGAGGTTCGTCCATATTGTTGTATCAATAGTTCATTCTTTTTACTGCTGAGCAGTGTTCTATTTCATGAATGTAGCACATGTAATGTGCATTACATCAGGAACGTAGACAGTTTGTTTATAAGGACCGTCCGCCAACCGGTTGCGCCACTGGAGCTCCAACAGTTTGTTTAATCCATTCACCAGTTGATGGACATTTGGGTTGTTTACTTTTTAGGGGTTATTGTTCACAAGGATGCTATGAACATTTATGTACAAGTCTTTGTGTAGACATGTGATTCATTTCTCTGGGTAAACACCTAGGAATGGCTGGGTTGTGTGACAGACATATGTTTAACTATATGAGAATCAGTCGGTTGTTCAAAGTGAGTGTAGCATTTTATATTCCCATGAGCAGAGAATGAGAATGCCAGTTGCTTGACATTTTTGCCAATACTTGGTATTGTCAGTCTTTTAAGTTTTAGATATTCTAATGGGTGTGCACTGGGCTCCCTGGATTTTTATATGAGAAAAAATTAACTTGTTAGTTGTGTTTAAGCTATGTTATTTTGGATTTTCTTCCACTCCCAGCCAAAGCTAATCTCTCGAATACAGAAAGCAAGAGTGAAAGCAGGAAGACCAGTTAGGAAACCCCTGTGTTTCAGGAGGAGACGGTGGTGGATTGAAGAGGGCACGGGCAGTGGAGACGGAGGGAGATGGATGAGTTGACAAGGTCCTGAGGACATAATGGACTGAGGATCAGTAATGGATCAGGTATGAGGGTTCAGAGAATCACTCGGGTTACACAGCAGAGGAGCTGGGTCTCGGGCCCAGGCCCATTTCATGCCAGAGGACATACCAACCCCTGCTCTCTCCACCCCCAAGATGCCGAAGTCACACAGAGGACAACTGGCAACTTCTCCAGCTGCAGCTGAGGCAAGCCTGTGATTTTTGCTGCTTGGGCTGCTTGTGTCTTTGTTTTGCTGTGCAGGATAGTGTTTTTGGCAGGAAATGCTGCAAATATGCTGATGTTGGCATTCACAAGAATTTTGCATAATATTGTTGCTATTTTTGATAATCCTCGTGAAATTATTATTATTATTGATTTCTGTGTGTTCTTCCCCTTTTACCTCCAATTCCGGGGGGAAGTAAAATCAAAGGACCTAAATAATAAGTAGACCTGATGCTAAAAACCAAACTAAGGGCTTTGGGTGAGTGATTTTTATTTCAAAACACAACGTAGTAGGAAGACAAAGCTGCAGAGTCCCCTGAGGTAGGAGTGACGCCCAGTTCCCCACTTCCTAGCTGTGTGAACTTGTTCAAATTCCTTCATCCTGCCAAGCCTCAGTTTCCCAATCTGTAAAATGAGAAAAATAACCTTTGCTACGTTGTCATGTAAGGGTACATGGAGCAAAATGTTATAGAGTGAAGGAATCCAGAATATTGCACCATGATGAGTCTTTCTTTCTGAACTCCCCTTATCTGCCTAAAGGAAGAGCTTCCCAAAAGACTTCACCTGTCACAAATGCCCTCTCTGGGAGTCTTGCAAATGGGAAAGGCTGGCTTCTATCACCGGAGATGAGACAGTGGCAGCAGGTTAAGAGGTCACCTCAACAGACATCGTCACAAAACTCTCATATCTCCCATCTGTTCTCCTAAGGGCCCACTTATCTTTCCTAAAAGTCATTTATTTTCCCATAAATGCCCTTCCCTCCTCTTCCTCTATTAAGATGGTATATAAGCCCCATGATGGTTGATTCTAGCTATCAACTTCACTAGGTCATGGGGTGCCCAGATATTTGGCTAAACATTATTTCTGGGTGTGTCTGTGAGGGTGTTTCCAGCTGAGATTGGCATCTGAACGCATGGACTCAGGAAAGCAGATCGCCCCTCCCAACATGAGCGGGCATCACCCAATTCACCGAAGGCCTGAACAGAAGAAAAGGCGAGGAAGGGAGAATTTGCCCCGTCGTCTGCCTGGCTGTTGAGCTGGGAAATTGGTCTTCCCCTGCCCTCAGGTTGGGACTTATACATCAGCTCCCCTGGTTTCCAGGCCTTAGGACTCAGACAGAATTACACCCCTGGTTTTCCTGAGTCTCCACCTTGCGGAGAAGTTGTGGGATTCCTCAGCCTCCATAATTGCTTGAGCCAATTCCTCATAATACATCTCTTTCTGTATATATATATATATATATATTTATGTATATCTCCTTTATATGATATATATAAAACTAATCATATATATACATATATGGAATATATGTATATTCTATCAATTCTGTTTCCCTAAAGAACCCTGACAAATATAAGCTCAAAATTCTAACCGCTTCTTTGAGTCACATTTTCCTGTGAACTCTTGCATATGTCTGTGAATCAAAATCTGTCTTTTCTCATTTTAAGTTGAAGGTTAATTAATGTGTGAAGCTGGCCGAGACTGAATGCATTTATTATAAGGTCTTTAAATGACTTTTAATATCAATAGTTTACCAACACAAAACAAAACTGGGTGCTCTGTCTCTTCAGAGGACAGGTTTTTGCATCTTCAGTCTGCTCTTAATAAAAGATTGTAAATGGTTTTTCTTTACCTTTTGAGGAATCCACCTCTGAAACAAAGATTCTGCGTCTTATCAGAATAATTTCCTGTGCTTTCTACTGTCCTTATCATGTCTTTGATTATTTAAGAAAACCAAGTCTTCTTGTGATCTTTATTTAATCAGGTGTTCAAACCTTTTGACGTTTTTGACATCTTCCCAAAAGCAAATTCTAAGTGAAATCTTCTTGACCTTGAGTTGAGTTTGAGATTTTCCAGAGGGCCCCTGGAAAATCCCAAAGGATTTGTTCTCTCACCTTGTAAAAAGAGAGGTTACGCTAATTAGCTTTGATAGGCTAAATTGCATGGGAAACACTGTCAAGAAGAGACACATAACCTTCCTCAGCTTATGTTTGTGTGGGTATTTGTTACTAATATAAGTATTTCAGAAATTATATAATGCTTCTAGAAATCTGTCAATGTCCTTCTTGTCTGTGATATGTCCTGGTATAATGTTATCAGTCATAATTCCAGGTATCATCTTAAAATGCTGTATTCACAGAGACAACCAAATTTCCTTGTCAATTGCGTTATAATGAACTCTCACCAGATCTATAACCACAGCCATTTTAAGCCTTTTGTCACTCACACACAGTTGTTGTTTTACTCTGATGCATTCATGAAAGTGCTTTCAATCTGCTACAGGCCGAAGTGTTTCATCATCAACAAAAGGGACCATCTCAGAGACCCAGAGAAGGGACTATGACAGGGACTCTTGGAGACACGCTTATGATGACATTGCCTAAAGAATTGTCAGATCATACTACAGGGCTGAGTCAAGATTTCCAGAACTAATGGAGACGCTGATGGGTTCTTGAAACTGTTAATTCAAGATCAAGCAGAATAAGAATTAACTACATGGGATTGAATGAACTGATGGAGAATGGTTATAATTTTTATGGTCTTTTTGTTTGGAACATTGTTGGTTCTTTAATGTTCCATTTCTGGATATAAGGAACCCCTTTCTTTTTTCTTTTAAGAAGCTATCTATAACTGACAGCCATTAGTAGGTTATACTTTTGTAAACAGAAATGAAACATTAATCTTTTTCTCCCTACCTGAGCCCTCCAGAATTTGGAAACTCTTAGATTGAGTATTCTTGTTTTCATGGCAATGTTTCATAGTTATTTGCATAAGGTAAATAACAATTTGTTCTCCTTGTAACAGGAAATAATGAGAAACATTGGTTTTACTACCATGGCTTTGACTGGAATGCCATGTTCAAGAATGATGTACAGAGAATCAGATATTACCAGACAGTTTTAAGGAATGAAGATTGACTTTATGGGGCCATTGTTTACAAAGCCCTCTTAGAAAACCCAGCCTGGTACTTGGATTACAGGGTTCCCAGCCTTCCTGGTGAGTAAGGAAAGTCACTTCCAGGCAGGTCTAGGAACCTTAGGATATTTTGGAACCTCAAGAAGAGAAGAATTCACTCAGATCTATAGGTACTGCAAGCAAAGTCTGATGGCAAGTTCTTGGCCTGGCTTCTTATCCTTGAGAGGCTTTTAAAAGTCTAGTCTAACATCCCTTATCAAAGTGACAGCAAAGCAAAATTTAAAACACCTGTGTGGTTGGTTACCATTTCTGCTGTGCTCATACAAATGAGCAGGCCAAATTTAATGAGACTAGACTGATTTTGTAAACAAGAGTAATCTCACTTTGATTATCTTTGTTCAAAATGGAGATGATTGTAGAAGGAAATTTTATGTTTCAGTGAAAAATAATCCACCCTTCTGGGTATCAGATTCTAGTTCTGCTCATTGTCTTTGAGCTCTTTTCACTTCATCACAAACTGGACCCTGCCATTTTATGCATTTTGTCAGTAATTGATGCTTCCAGTTTTTCTTACCCTCCTGACTTGTCATCACTGAGAACTAAAAATGTCCTTTCCCCAAAGCCCTGCAAACTGAAGTTAGATGACTTGGCATAACTTCAAAGTTGTGTGATTTATCACAACAGTGTGGGCCACTCAGAAAGTTCACCAGAACACCTGCCTCTTCCATATTCTCCTCCAGGGAATAACCACAATCAACATTGCCACTATCATCCTTGCTCCACCACCTAAAGACATTTCAAGCTCAACGTCTAGAAATCTTTTTGACTGATTGCGCTGTGGACTCCCTAAACAAAACGAAACAAAACAAGCCAGCAACTGGGTTTATAATTTGCTCCAACCATTAATCTTTGTTTTTCTTTTGTTTCCCTAGAATTAAATGCCTGATTCCTTGCACCATACAAAGGCCTAACCTCAGTGGCACCCTACGTCTACCTGTGCCACCATCTCCTGAAGTGAGACACGTATAACTGGGCTGACCTATTCCCTGGACCAAGAGACTAGTTCAGTGGGATATGGGTCAATAAGATAACAAGGCAACTCGTCTGTAAAACTTCTAGAGAAGCTTCAGAGGGGGCAAATGAAGGGATCCAGAATATACCACTGTGAAGAGTCTTTTTTTCTGAACTCTCTTTATCTGCTGAAAATCAGAGCCTCCCAAAAGAATTCAGCTGTTGCAAATCTCCTCCCCAGGAGTTTCACAAACAGGGAAGATTGACTCGAATCACCAGAGACAAGAAATTGACACAGGGATAAGAAATTATCCAAACAGATATTGTCACAAAACGATCATATCTCCCATCTATCCTAGTGCCCTTCTCCCCCTCCCTTCCTCTGTTAAGATGATTTATAAGGCCTAAATTCTAACCATCTCCTTGAGTCACGTTTTCTGTGAACTCTTGCATACATACGTGAATAAAAAATCTGTCTTCTATCTTGCTAATCTTTTGTCAGTTTAATTTGCAGATCTCCAAACAGTGAATGTAAGAGGTAGATGAAAAGTCTTTCCTCTTCAACAGACTAAATAAAACAGAGATTGCCTTGCAGGTGGTGTTCATTGAGAGCTACCTGTATTACAATAATTCTTCTGTTTGCCCAAAGGACCTAGGTGGGCACAGAGCCAGAAAATTCACTAAGTAAATGAAATATCTTTCCCACTCTACTTTGGCTTATGTCTTAAAGACTTCGTACCACCTTTATATTTTATCTCTTACTGGCCTGTAGGGGAATTCAGCAGATGAAGATAACAGAGTTTTATTTTTACTGCCCTAACTACTCAAGATTTTAACAACCACTTACCTTGATATTTAATTGGGTCCTTAAGAATGGTTTAGATTCTTTAAATACTCACTATCTTTCCAGGAGACATTTAAAAAGTCATTTCAAGAGCTTAGCCACTTTAACTGAAATAGTGTAGTGAGACCTGTGCCATCTACCACCTGGTGAGATTAGGAACAGGGAGGAGCATATTAAGGACACCTCAGGGATGCAGGGAGTCAAATGAGGAATGCGGTACCCACTATAGGACCAAGCCAGGGTCTACAAATAAGTGCAATTTTGGGGAAAAGAGAGAGGAGGCAATTGTTAGAGACTAAAAGAGAGTTAAGAGACGGATCAATCAAATGAAATGTTGGTTTGGATCTTGCTTCCAATGAGCCACACTTAAAGAAAATGTTTTTAATTTGGCAAAATTGAGTGGATTGTTGTTATATTTAGTTGCATGTGTGATGTTCATTTGTTTTTTGTTTTTGTCCTTATCTACTGGAGATACACACTAAAGTATTTACGGATGAAAAGCTGCAGCATCTACAATTTACCTTAAATTATACCAGGAAAGAAAAAATGGGGTATACTGGAGGGGGCGGGGGGATGTGGATTAAATGAGATCAGCAAAATGATGATGATTAAAGATACGGGAGCAGTCACACTACTGTCCTAATTTTGTATGTTTGAGATTTTAAATAATGAAAAGTAAAACAGCACACATCATTGCTGGGAGTGGAAGTGAATACAAATTTTTTGGAAAACAATTTGGAATACACATCAAAAATAATAAAAATGTTTGCCTCTTAAAAAAAAACCTCAGCATTTTTGCAAACTTCAAGAACTGACTTTTAGGAATCCATCCTAAGGAAATAATCCCAGATATATGTAAAGATCACTAAAAGGATATTTGTCCCAGACAGAATTATGATGTCAGAACGTGGAAAATACCATAGTGACTGTCAATGATGGTTATGACGGTTTCATCACGACTATCATAAGTTAAGTAACTTAGAGTGAAGGAACATGTTGGTGCATTACGCCATCATGAAAAACAGTGTTGCCAGAGAATACTTACTGACATAAAAAATGTTCACAATAGGTAAAAAAAATTAGTAACTAAAGAATTGATACTCTATAATCAGATTTTGATTTTATTAAAAGAGAATGAAAAGATATATCTCTAAAGTCAATAATGATTTTCTCTAAATAGTGAGAATGTGCATGACTTACTCTTACTATTCCGTTTCTGTATCTTCTAAAGTTGAGAGAGAAACATATATTTGTTTTCAGGCAAATTAAAAAAGGATAGGTTAAGACGACTTTTAATGCCAAATATCACATTTTACAAACTCAAAAGGCTCTATTTTTTTCTTAGAATTTTTTGAGTGACAACACACTTGAAGTAATGCACACCAATTTTAAATCTCAACTTGATGAATTTTTAGAAATGTACCCACCCGTGTAACCACTACCCAGACCAAGACATAGAACATTGCAGCACCTTATAAGGTTCCCTCATACACATTCTAGTCTACTGCCCCCCCCCCTTAGAAGTAACCACTGTTTTGACTTCTATAAAGATGGACAAGTTTGTGCTGTCCTTGGACATCATATAAATGGAACTATGCAGTATATATGTTTTTGTATCTGGCTTCTGTAATGCAACACAATATCTGTGATTTATCTATATTCTTGTGTGTTCCCGGATTCCACTATATAAATACACCATAATTTATTTACCTATTATCTTGTTGTTGGAGCATTGGGGATGTTTCAAGTTATTGACTATTAGGAATAGTTCTTCTATGAACTTTATTTTTCAAGTCTTTTTGTGGACATATGCAACCACTTCTCTTGGGTATCTACCTAGACGTGAAATAACTGGTTAACTTTAGTAATAACTGCCAAACAGTTTTCCAAAGTGGTTGTGCCATTTTGTATTCCCGCCAACAATGGACGAGACTTTCAGTTGCTCCACAGCCTGGCCACCATGTGATGTCATCAGTCTTTGAAATTTTAGCCCAAATAATTGTTGTTAGACGTTCTCCAAATGCCTAACAGATTGATAGCTAATGATGCTGGATTAGCTAGGACCCTTTGAAGTGCAAGTGACAGAAAGCAAGGCCAAATAGTATGAGCAAAAACAGGAACTGACTGGTTCACAAGGCTTGGAAGGCCATGCAGATAGCTTAGTGCTTCCGAGCTCTTTCACCTCGTGGTAGAGGTAGAAAATGACAACACGTATGGAGCACATGGCGGCAATCCTAAACCGAGTTGCCTCTGGTTGCATTCGGAGGCCGCCTGCCCACCCCAGCCCAGCCTGGCCGCCCGAGAGGCTGAGGAGGACGCCTATCTCGGGACACCTACAAGCCTGCTGCCTCCGGTGCCCTGGTTGGGAAGCCCTCACATAGGTCATGGGGAGCACAATAAACAAGCATTATGGGGACCAGGCCAAGAGGTCAGAACTGGGGCTCAGTAACGCCAGAACTCAGGCCCAACCAGGCCATCTCTCATCTCTGTGTATCTCTTTATTTTGGCTTTACTGTTTCTCCATAGGCTGGGGGCAGTGACCACCCAGAATCACAGCTCAGACCACTTGCTGTGCAAGAGAATGGGAAATGTAGGAGCTGTGGCTGTGGCTGCCGTCACAAAGTACCAAAGACCGGGGCTTAAACGACAGAAACCTGTTCTCCCACAGTTCTGGAGGCCACAAGCCTGAGAGCAAGGTGTCCGCAAGGACAGACTCTCTCTGAAGGCTCTGGGGAGAGTCTGTCCCTCGTCTTTGTCTGTCTTCTGGCGTTGCCGGCAACCTTGGTGTTTCTCGACTTATAGCATCACTTCAGTCTCTGCTTCCGTCCTCACATGGCGTTCTCCTGTGCATCTCTGTGTCTCTCCTCTTCTGATAAGGTCACTGGTCATATTGGATTAGGGCCCACCCTAACCAAGTGTCACTTCATCTCAGTTTGATTATATCTGCAAAGGCCCTGTTTCCAAATAAGATCACATTCACAGGCAGCAGGGGTAAGGACATCTCTCTTGGGGGACACAATTCAACCGACAAGAGGAGAGCTACTCTCCCTCCAAGTCCTAACAGCCAGGAAGTCCTGTCGCCGGCCATGTGTCCAGTCCTTTGGTCACCCGGTCCCGAGGATGCAGCCACACACTCACCCCCATGATGAGGCCGGAGCTGTGTGGTGCGCAGCAGTGATTTGACTGTCAGTGCTCAAAGAGCACACGGAGTAGAGAAGGAATTCCCCAAAGAAACCAGAAGAAATGGTCTGACCAAAGTGCTAGGCAGGTGAAAACCAAAGCTGCCACAGGTCACTCTAAACCATTAAGTTAAATTATTCCATTTTCTAGGGTTATATTTATTACCAATTTGTTTTAAGAGGTTCTTCAAGAATTTATTTGGGGTATATTGGTGTAGGCATTTTCCTGAGATACTTTTTAAAAATAGATACCCAAATTACTGGTAACACCTGCTTTAAAACTTTTCTAGAGTAAAATTGTCAGGCACATGGGAGATTTCCCGACTGTGGAGAGAATCTCATGGATAAAATGGTTGTCTTAACCTCCGAGGCAAAGTCACTGTAGGCTCACTTCAAAGAATGTCTTTGGAACAATTATGAGCTATAGACATGCACCAAATTGTTACGAACAGCTACTCTGAGGAGCGGTCTTGGACGTTGGTGGTTATGGGCTGTTATGGGCTGAACTGTGGCCCCCCAAAATTCGTATGCTGAAGTTCTAACCCTCAATACCTCAGAATGTGACGGTGTTTGGAGACAGGGCCTTAAAAGAGGTGATTAAGTGGGCTGGCCCCGTGGCCGAGTGGTTAACTTCACGCACTCCGCTGCAGGCGGCCCAGTGTTTCATTGGTTCGAATCCTGGGCACGGACATGGCACTGCTCATCAAACCATGCTGAGGCGGCATCCCACATGCCACAACTAGAGGAACCCACAATGAAGAATATACAACTATGTACCGGGGGCCTTTGGGGAGAGAAAGGAAAAAATAAAATCTTTAAAAAAAAAAAAGAGGTGATTAAGGTAAAATGAGATCATGTGGGTGGGCGCCAATCCAACATGACTCCTGTTCTTGTAAGAAGAGGAGATGAGGACCAAGCCCGCAGAGGGAAGACCACGTGAAGACACAGGGAGAAGATGTCCGTCTACCAGCCAAGGAAGGCAGGGGCCTTGGGAGGAACCAGCCGGCCAGGCTGGCTCTTGGGCTGTCAGCCTCTAGAAGTGTGAGGAAATAAGTTTCCGGGCTGAAGCCTCCAGTCTGGGGTACTCTGTAGGCAGCCCTGGCCCGGCAGATGAACACAAGACTTGGAACCAGCACAGAGGATTCCGACAGGATCCAAGGCACGGCCCGCGTGACCTCAGCTGGGGCTTCTGGGCGCGGGGCTTCCCTGGGGCATGCCTCGCGCACTGTCGGCCACGCTGTGCACTCGGCATCAGACATGGTAAGAGGACGTCGAGCACAGTCTTGATGCCCAACCTCTGTGGGCACAGCTTCCTTCAGGAATGAGCTCACGACCTAATCTGGGCAAGCGAGGCTTGAAAAGACGTTTCCTAGAGGCTCGCGGGAAAGACACTTCCTTGCTTTTCAGAGAGAGGCTGTTCTTCTTTCGACAGGATGTGGAAGATGAAGCAGGTCCCCGCTGGATCTATTGGCAACCATCTACGGCCATGAGCTGAGACCATTTTACCATGAAACGGTCCCTGCAGAAGGCAGAGTGTAGACAGAGGAAGACAGCAATCGTTGGTGCCATCGTTGAGCGCTTCATTGAGCCTTAGATGACTTGGCAATTACATGAGCCAATAAATGCCCTTTCTGCATAAATCCGTTACCTTAACCGAAAGCATCCTACTGTAACGGTTGGAAAATCAAATACTTTTTTTTAATAGGCATGTATTACTTTTACGATTTCAGAGAAATAACTAAAAGCAACCAACAGTGTCACAATTCAAAGAATGACTTTTGAAAAAGTCCATAATAAGCACAGTAAATAATAGGAGGAGTTTTCTATCAGGACCCTGTTTCTAAAAACCAAGTGAAATCACTACAAGGAATTATAATAAACAATTCCCCTTCACAGGTTATCTGCTGTGCGCCAGGCCCCGTCTAAGCATGTTACGTGCAGTCTCTCAGTTAATCCACACCACAGTTGCAGGAAGAGGGCGTTGTAAATAGCCCCACCCTACAGACGAGGAAACAAAGATGCCGAGAGATTCGATAATCTGCTCCACGTTACAGGAAGAAAACTGCTCCACAAGGATCGAGCCCGCCTGCTGCTCTGACTCCAGAGCCGCACTCTAAACCGGCGCACACACTGCCTTCCGGGGATGCAGCATCCAATTCCCATCCCCACACCAATTTCCAGGGCGGGGCCAGTAGCACGAGGAAGGTCATACTCACAGACATCGAGCAACACGAGGGAGGTCCCACAGCTAGTGACGATGCTGAGAGGTGAACCACTGGGCACAGAGTATTGAGTCTTAGAGACCGACAGGCGAGATCATTGATATAAGGAAAAAACTTAGCACTCCAAGGGCCCATACGGATTCCTGGTTCATCATCTTCATTTTGTTCTTGAAGAGCTAAGGCCCAGAGAAGTTTCATATCTTGCTCAGGGCAACACAGCATTTTAGTTGAAGAAGGACAAATACGATGGAGGTGTTCTGTCGATGAGCGCTTTTTTCTAACACGCCAAACTGCTTTTGCTGAGCCGCATGTCTAGGGCGCCTGCTGAGTATGCTCGCTTTGGGAGCTTTTCCCTGTCTTAATGGAGTAGACCCAGGTCCCGGTGCCTCTTCCCCTGATAACAGCCCCCTAATCTCCCTAGAGAAAGAACCCCTTCCCCACGGCTGCCTGTGGCCTCGGAAGGTCTGGTGACCCCCCCCCCCCGGACATGTGGCCTGAGCTGGAACAATGGGAGTCTGTCTCCTGGGAACTTGAATTTTGGCTACTCTTCATTTTGATAATAAATCTCTGTTTTCCTTTAAGGAATTCAGGGTCCATTTCTGTTGTCCATGACCCGAGAGCCTGTGCCAGTTAAGGCTTTTTCAGTTACTCATATTAGAAAACCCAAGCCAAAAATGCTTAAGCAAAAGAGGGGAATTTAGTGCTTTAGAGGAGGGATCTGTAAACTACTGCTCTGGGCCAAATCCTGACCACCACCTGCCTTTGTAAACAGTTTTATCGGAACGCAGCTCTGGTTTACGTATAGCTTTTATAGCTATAAGAGCTTCTACGGCTTTTATGCTGCAACAGCAGAGATGAGTAGCTGTGACAGAAACAGTATGGCCTACAAAGCCCACAACTTTACTATCTGGCCCTTTATGGGGAAAAGTTGGCCATCCTCTGACTTAAATAGATTCAGAGTCAGGTGTGGTTTGATCCAGGGGCTCAGTGACATTTCCAAAACCCAGGCCTTCCATCTCTCAGCTCCTGTCCGCTTTGTTCCATGTGTTCTCTTGCTTCTTGGAATGCCTCTCTCCTTGAGGTTGCAGCCCAAGCAGGGACAACAGCTTCATCTCCTCCACAGACAAGTAAAAGTCTTGGGTCAGACACTCATTGGCCCACATCAGCCTTTTGCTGTGGTCAGAGGGACAGAACGTAATGATTGGTTTAAATCAATCAGGATTCACCCCATGGAGCTGAGAGTAGGGTAAACCAGGATTCAGGGTGGGGGGGAGCCCTGAATTGCCACATTTGCTGAATTTCCTAGTGTAAATATTTCTACCATGGCTGACTTCAAGCCACTGAGAAGTTGCTGAATGCAAAGCTGGGCAGAGACACAGAGCGGCACCGTTCGACAGGATCTCCACCCAGACACCACAGACAGGAGGCTTCTTGGGGCAGAGACAGTCACAAATACAGGAGAAATATTAGGAAGTGATGAACTTTGAGTGTTTATTTCCTTGGCTCTTAGTATGTTATTGAACCGCACGTTTACATGTTTAATTTTTAGTAATGCCGGGTTTGACCACTGGCTTATACTTAGCTGTCAGCTCTCCCTTGCCAGCTCCAGCACAGCCTGGCGTTGAACTTGCCCAAACCATTATGGGGGCTTCTTTTACCAGAATAAAAATAGATATGAGATGGCAAAAAAACAAAACAGACAAAACCCCACACAAGCATCCACTATGAAACACTAACTGATAAGCCAGGTCAGACGGGATCAGCCTGTGGTTTTAAGGAAATAAAATATTTATCCCCATGGGTGAATGGGACCGTGGTGCTAAGCAGGAGTCGGGCCCGAGAGGCTGGAGATCTGTGGGCTCGTCCAGGCTGCCCATGACCATGAACCCTCAAGGACCCCATCGAGCATCTGTGTACGCTGACTTCAGACGAGCCCCCAAAGTGGGTGAAGGAGCCCGTCATGTCATCCTGACAGCTGATCCAGACCCTCCATGGAAAGAATCAGGCCACTTAGGAGGGCCAGACTCCGAGGAAATGTAAAGGCGTCATCTCATGGCTATCCAGAGAAGTATTAAACGCCGTTCCCATGGAACATAATTCATTGATAGTGCATATGGTCTCTGGGAGCACTATTATTAAGAAAAGTAATAAATGTCTTAGATCTCTACAATGCTTGACAGCTCGAAGGACAGTCCTAGACACCATCTGGCTTTGGCCCCACCTCTCTCTCTGGAGTGGACACCATCTCCACTTTACAAATGCGAAATGGCCATAGCTGGTAACTGACTGAGCTGTGCCTGTAATTCTAGTTTTCTGAATCCAAACTCTTCCCAATCTACAAGCTGTAATTCCATAAATGACAGGCTCTTGCCTTAGGACGTGTCCACACGCCACAGGTCAAAGCTAAAGAATTGAATTGCCACAAGAAAAAATACCAACATAACAGAGACTTCTGTTTAGGCATTTATTTTCACAGCTAATGAGTCCATTAATATATTTTGCATTAATTAGATATATTAGGGCATAAAATGGTGTAGGTAAATTTGGCTCTGTCACTTGACGTGCGAAGTGGTAGATTTCAACACTCTTAGGTATGCATAATATAGGGGTTCAAATTTCGGGTTCTAGAGACAGGCTGCCAAGATTTGAATCCCGGCTCTACCATTACTAGCTGGGGGATGTGGGGCAAGTTGCTTAACCTCTCTGTGGCTTAATTTACACATCTGTAAAATGGGGATAATAATGTTTAACTCATAAGGTTGTTTGAAGATTAAATGAAAAAATATATGAAAAATGCCTAGAACAGTGTCTGGCACATAGTAAGCCCTGGTTAGATATCAGTGGTTAGTACTATTATCACAGTCAACGCCATGACCTTCATCATCATTACTGAGGCCCAGCCAAAATTTTACTTTGCATGAATTTTAGCTCCAGAAGTTGAACTTTGAATGGAAACACTGCATTTGGGATTTATTTGTGCCATGGTCTTTAGTGGTAAAAATACCGTACATTCACATCCACGTATTTTTTGTATTGTCCAAAACAGTTTTGAAAATATTTTCTCATTTACTCCTCCAATAACAAGAGAGCTGGAATCACCTTCACACGGGACAGATAAGGACTCTGAGACCCGGAAGCGTCGGATAACTTAATCAGTGACATTGGAGCCAGAATCCAGCAGGGTCTCCCGACCCAGCAGCTACCAGAGGAAGGTGCACGTAGTCAGCCTTTGATCCCAAGTCGCACGGCTGTTCTTTGTTCTCAAAGCTGCCCTGACGGTCCAGGCCCCCCAGCGAGGTACCACGGCCACCGTCCGATGCCCCGGGTGTCACCACCCCGCCTGCTGTTGGAGATGCCACTCCTCCCCAGCACGGGACCAACTCCACGCCCAGCTGCACGGCGGATGCTCATTGCCTCTTACAGTCAGCCCGCCTTAGATGCTCGCATGTGTTTGGGCGAGGCCTGGGCACGGGCCCCAGTTTGGGCCAATGAGAGGTTGTGAATCCTAGGTCTTCAGCAGGACACATTAGAAGAGATGACTGTGTTCCTGTGTCCCGTGTGGGATCAGGCAGCTACTGCTGCTTTAGTTATTGCTCTCATGAGGGGGGAGAGGGACATGAGCAGGGTATGGGGGCGTACTGTGCATATAAGCAAAGAGTGAAGTCAACAGTGATGACGCAGAGTGAAGACAGGGAGAAAATCCCAACCCTGGACCATGTCATTCGAGCTGCTGGAAAAAGGCCACCCAAGGCCAGCACCCACTCTAGACTTTTCAACTATGAGAGTCATACACTTCTTTTATCACTGAAACCTCCCAGCTGAGTTTTTCAGTCACTTGCAAACGAGAGTTCTGTCTGATACGACGAGCCTTCCAATACGACCTAAAGAGAACCCTGAAAAGAGGAGAGATTTAGGCTGGACTAGCTCTGTAATCTTGACATGGGATATATACTGTTCACAGCGCTTGCTCCCACTTCTAAATTTCCTTTATTCCCTTTATTTCATACAGCACCTATTCAGAAGTTAATAATCCATGTTATTTCCCATCAGGAGAAGAAAAAATAGTAGTGGGTATTAAGTGCTTCTGTTATAACAAAAAAAGAAAAAGGAAAAAGAAAAATGTTGCTATGTGATTTGGACTATTAGAGCCTTTCTAGTAAAAAATTGGGGAAATTCAAGGAAATCAGCTCTGAACAGGCTAAGCTCCCATGAACCCCTTATTTTGTTACATTTGAGTCTCAGACATTTGCTACCAAATTTAAACGTTCTTTTCCACCTATTCCCCCCATCTTCCTTCACTCCCTGGATTCTGTGACCCTCTTCATTCCAGATACCCAGGACCTTCTCTGGCTATGCTGCATGGTTGCTCAAACCTCTGTCTCACTAAACCACTTCACCTCGCCCCTGAAATCCTGTCCCAGTGTAGGTTCCTGCCTCCAAAACTTGCACCCTCAATGTACGTAATGATTCATAGCTGATGGCTGCGCCACATGTCCACAACCATCCTTTTCAGGTGTGTTGACAATGAACACAAATGAACACCAACTGGCTGGGCTTCATGGATTCATCAAATCTCAAGATTGGAATAAAATTAGCTAGGTTCTAATCTAGTGGTTCTAACTGGTGTGTATTGATCCATGGGGTGTAAACAGTACCAAATAATTTACTTAAATCATTGAACTTAAAAAAATAAAACAAAGATTGACAAATACAACCTTATTAAAATCAGGGATATCTACTTATCAGAAAACATCTGTGATGGTAAAAGTTCTCATATCCAAACTATGTAAAGAACTTCTACAAACCAGTAAGAAAACTTGGTACTTGAACAGGCTGTTCCCAGAAGAGGATATTCAAATGGCTAATAAGCATACGAAAAAGTACACGACGAACTCATGACTCACTTGGAAGACACCAGTGAAAACCACCAGAAACCAGAATGATAAATAGCTGGAACTCTCATAACACTGTTGGTGAGAATGCAAAGAGGTACGACCATTTGGAAAACCACTTAGTGTCTGCTAAGCAGTTTGGTGTCCACCAAAGCTGAACGCGCACAACTTATGACCCACCTAGGTTATCAACCAAACCTAGTCCCCTCCTAGGTATATCACGGAACTAGTCAAGTAACTCTTAACACAGACCCCGCTTATGTGGAGTTGCATCCTAAAGTCTGTATGAGAGGTAGAAATACCCCAAAAGGCAAAATTACTGTTGAACTTTCCTTAAATTGCCCATAAAACACAGTATACAGACACACTATGTCTACCATTTAATGTGTACTGAAGAGTTTATGTAACAAAGTTCATTCAATCCTCAAGACTCTATGAGACGGGTTCTGTACCCCAATTTTACAGGTGGGCTCAGAGGTCACACAGCTAAATCAGGAGAGCGCTAGGATTAAACCTGATCCTGGTTGGTCCCTGCACTCTCATCCATTCTGCACTGCCTTTCCAGCCGGTTGCCTTCATGAAGACAGGCCAACCCTCTAAAGTAGGGGAAGAGAAAAAGGGGTTTGAAGCTTCCCTGTGCCCTGACTTCCCTTGCCCCTGTTTCGTCCATCAACCCAGATGCTCGCCTGCTTCAGGAAAGTGTTGCTCTGGGTTCTCCTCTTCTCTTCTCCACTTCCCACTCAGAGCCTTAGCCTAGACCAGGAGTCTGCAAACTACAGCCCAAACTACAGGACCAAATCCAGCCCATCACCTGCTTGTTTAAATAAAGTTTTATTGGAACATAGCCAGATCCATCAGTCCATGTATAGTCTATGGCTGATCTCACCCTACAGTGACAGAGGCGAGTGGCTGCAACACAGACCACATGGTCCTCTGTGCCTAAAATATTTACTATCTGGCTCTTTACAGAAAAAGTTAGTCAACCCTGGCCTAGACTAATAAACTTCCCTTGCAGTCAAACCCCTATAAAGACCAGGGGGAGGTTGATTTTGTCATGTCCTGGTCCTAAGCAACAAGTCTCCTGGTCACCCATGCCCCATCCCAAAAGAGACATCTGGATGCTCTGCGTTCAGGAGGACTCTGAGGGGCCCCAACGCTGCCTTCTCCTCCTAATGTTCCCAGCACCTTCCTCTGGTAGCTAATCCTGGAAGGACTTGTTTGGGACAAGGTAACTATGGTCCTCTGTGTACTGCGTTTATGTTTAATCACCCCACCGCACAATACTGACTTTGCATATCCTGTAAAATGTCACATTAAATTTGTTACAGTCTTTACTTGATCCCAACACTAAACTCTGCTCATGCGTATTCCATCTTCATAACTAATTGCTCATGGAACATGGCCAATTGCTCACAATTTACGCAAAATCAAAGGAAACACTGGTCAGGAGTGCTGGATTCTTAGCTTGTACCCCAAATTAATTCTTTTTTTTCCTTCCTAAAGCCCAGTACATAGTTGTAGGTGCTAGTTGCAGGTCGTTCTAGTTCTTCTATGTGGGACGCCCCCATAGCATGGCTGTGAAGAGTGGTGTGTAGGGCTGTGCCCAGGATCCGAACTAGTGAACCCCAGGCACCACAGTGGAGTGCAACAATTTAACCACTTGGCCATGGGGCTGGCCCCCCTACCCAAAATTAATTCTTAACGTGCATCTGATGAAAGGAAACTACTACAAAGCTAACAGCTTGAAAAGAAGAGAAGATTTCCTAAACCAAATATCAAGAGATTTTTGATAAAAACAACCATTAGGCAGTTTATGAATTGCATAGTGACTTCAAATTTCTAAAGCCGAAGCCATCAGCTTAAGTAAAATAACTTCTGTCTTGACTAAAGCCTTCAGTAAAATAGCATTGGGATTTCCTAAATACATCTGGACTTTCCAAATTTGAATTTTATACCAAGAATGGAGGCAAATGTATTTTCCTATCCTAATAGTTCAATTCAAGGCATAAGCTTTTCACAATAATAGCTACAGTTTTCCAAACTTTTAACTTGGACGAGGCTCTATTTTTACGTGCATTATCTCATTTAATCTTCCCAACAGCCATATAAATAGGCTCCATTATTACCTCCATTTTACAATGGAAGGAACGAGTGTGCAGAGTGATGAACTAATTTGCAGAAGTTCCCAACACCGTCTAGACAGCCCTAACTGTTCCCTCCTTTGTGCCCCTGGCATCTTACACACATCTCGTAAAACGTTATCCACGCCATTTTCTACTGGGAGAAATCCCATCGCTGTTTTGTGTGAGATCAGGCTGTTGTTCACTCAGAAAGTGCAACCTGCCTTCCCGTTGGACACCAGGCACTGTTCTGTTTTGCAGGCACCAGTCCTAGCGTCTTCGCTTTTCAGGTGAGTGACCTGGGATTCAGAGAGGTTGAGTAACCCGCCCACTGTTACAGAGCTAGTCAATAACAGAGCAGTGGGCACTCAGTAGGGGAATGGGTGTTTGCGTGTCTGCGAAGCGCTTCCAGGCCCCTTCAGGAGAGCACCGTCTTGAGACATCACAGGAATCAAGTTGGAGATGCTGAGCTATGATGGCCTGGATTGGGTAAGTTTGTGCACTGGAGCTGGGGCAGGGCTAAACGGCTCTGCTTACTAAGAAGAGGAAGGAATTGAAGGTTCCCAAGAGGCAGGGAGAGGAGAACGACTTTGGAGGCTGTTGTGGGGAAAAGGGCACTGGAGGAAACCCTCAAAGCCTAGCCAAGCAGGGTTTTGGAAGGAAGAAAGCCTAAGGGCGATGTTAAAGTTGTTTGCAGCGAGCGGTGTGCACGCATGTCTGTACTGCCACACACATCTCGTCAGTCCCTCCTCACACTTCGCCAGAGTACTGTCAGCAACGTTCACCGTGCCCACTGATGTGTGAGGAGATTCTTTTGGGTAATTCAATGAGACGCCAAGATCTGGACTATTGCCGGGCAAAAACAGAGCCTGCTCATGTGGATGCAGGAGCCCAGGCTCAAGGGGCCAAGTGACATCCATCTGAGTGAGATAAACCACTTATAGGGAGCTTACTCCAGTTCCTTCTGGCCAACCACGTGGTTCAACTGAATGAAGTACTCTCAGTACCGGGCACTAAACAAGAAAAAAACTTTCAGGGTATTTGAGACTAAACTTCTATATCACTTGCTATGAAAGAGGCACTTTACCTGCATTAACCCATTTACCGCTTCCAACAACCCTATCAAGTGGGTGCTGTTGTCGTCATTTTAGCAAAGGGAAATTGCAGCACAGAGAAGTTAAGCCGTTGCTGGTGAGAAGCGCCTCTGGGACCTGGACTCAAGCAGCCTGGCCCCAGAGGCCACACGCTGAGCCACTGTGCTCACCAGGAATGTAGGAACTGCAGGGCCGTCCCCTCCACTAGCTCCTGAGCTGACAGTGTCCACACAGTCTCTCTGATGTCCTTCCTCCAGGTAGGGGTCACCAACAACGCAGGTGAGGTCGATGACGCAGGCGGCTGCTGGGCCCCTATTTTGAGATGTCTGGCTTTTTCATACAGGAAAAGATGCCGGGGAGGACATTGGACTCACCGCCAGCTGTCTGGTCCCCGGCCCCTCCCTGCTCTGAGCCCAGCCTTCCCTGTCTGATGACATCCGAGAGCAGGCTGCCCGTTGTTTGCACCTCTGTTCCTTCAGGAGACAGCATTTGGCAACACACGAAAGCAAAGCTCGTCTCTGGCCCGAACATGGGACCAGGACAAACCTCTCTGGGATGTATTCAACGTTTTCAAAACCTGGAACACAGTTAACCCTTTGAACCTTGGATGTCGGTGTGGCTTAAAACTTCTTTCACCAGGTGCGATAAAAAACAAGACTGAGAGTGGGAAATCCCCAACAACTCGGCGAACACCTGCTTTACTTCTGGCCCCGACCAAGATTAGGTCATCGCAAACGAAACTCGGAGTCAGTTTCTCGCCCAGGGTGTAGTCTGGGTCCCTCGCCTCTTTCCGCGAGCCAGAAAGCAGACCAAGAACTAGCCATCCGGTGCCACTGGGAGAGGGGAGGCGGGCTCGCCTATCAGAGGAACCGTTAACTTTTAGAGTCATTTTCACAGTAACATTAAGCCATTTACTTTGCCATTATGCGGGGAATAAACACTGATAGAGTGTTCTGGGCTCAGAGCTGCATGCCAACATCTGGAATTCTAAAGGACACATCTGCCAGCACAGCAGCTCCTGCAGGGAGCCGCACACCAGGCCTTAGAGGCTGGTATGGAAACACAGCTGCTGCATCAGCCAGCAAAGCGAGGAAGGGGCAGGTCGCCCTGTCCAGGCCAGAAACTGAAGACTCTGTTCTGTGCAGAGAGTCAGGGGCTGTGCTCCCGGCCACAAAAATAAATGACTAAACTCGTAAAAATAAACACCAAAAGCTACTGAGCGTCTATAATGGGCCAGACGCTGTCCTGTGCACTCTGCATGTGACATTTCCTAACCGTGAGGTGGGTGCTGGTTTATTCCTGTTTACAAGCGAGGAAGGGACGGGTCAGATACTCAAGCCCACCCATCTAGTGGCAGGGCCAGGACTTGAACATAGGTTTATTCCGATGCTGGGTCCTGTCCCCCAACACCGCCTCCCAAGCCGGTGGCAATGAAGAGCCGTGCCAACAGATCATGCAGCACTCGGGCTGGCTCAGGCCCTCGCAGTCCTGTTTGCCAGCACGCACTCACCATAAAGCCCACCCGATGAGCCGAGATGTGGGAGCACGCCAGTGATGTAAGGAGCAGGTGGCAGGGTGCTCCCCACCTTCAGGCAGAGCACCCCTCCCCACCCTCTGTTCCTCACTTGTACCTTCTCATATTTGCCTGTCTCCCCTTTTCCATCTCCCGTTCCCAAAGTCATGACAGGAGACAGAGATGACTCACGGTGAGGGGCCTGTCTTCCCCACCCTGAGTCATTCCCTGGATCTCCAGATATATACCGGCTAACTTACTTACAGCTTCCCCCAAAATGGTATTCAGTGAAAAGTCTGCCTCCCACCCAAGGCCGCACCTAGCCTGTGACCAAACCCACGCTCTACCTATCAGTATTTTCTTGTGATTCCTTCCAAATGTTCTTTATATATATGTAGGAGCCCACACACTTATGTAATCTCCCCTCACCCTTGCCCATTTTCTTGGAGGTCTTCCCATGTGAAGACTCAGAGCATCTGCATTCTTTTTTATAGCTGCGTACTATTCCATTTTGTGGATGTACCATATTTACTTAACCTTCCCCTTATTAACAAACATTCAAATGATCTCCAGACTTTTGCTACTCATAAGTCGACACTTTGACCGCTGTGCCTATGTCTCAGTTGGTTAGAACTCAGTGGGAAGGAGGGAGGTTGATGGGCATCCCCAAATTCCAACAGTAGCCACCACTACAATCCATCAGAGCAAAGAAGAACATGCTCAGCAAAAGTCCTACCCTAAGAAGATCCTGCTCTGCAGGGGAGACTCCCACATCCACCTTTTCCCAAAGATTCCATCTCTCTCCAGCCCCCCAAAAAATGTGACATGTTGAACTAGGTAATCCATACATAGCACATTTTTAAGCTATGACTTCGGGGGGGCCCGCTGAGGTAGTGCACAATCCAGCTCAGCCCCACACACCAGCTCGAGAGGAGGGCGGGTGGCAGTGCTCTCCCCTGGGCGCCCCTCCCTCACCCTCCCCCCCCCCCCGCCCAGCCGGAGAGGCTCACCTGGAGCTGCAAATTGTCACCTCACTGCTAGATTTGTCACCTAGAAATGGTGTGTATTTCTTCTCCTACCCCTTTAAGGTTTTTACTAAAAACAGCTTTGCGAAGCAGCCACCCTTTTGCACAGGACTAGCACTAAAAAATGAGAATTAGGACAATTCGGATGCCCTTTGATTTGTCCTAGCATCATTGCTGTTCCCCAAACTCAGTCACTGCTTTCTGGAGTTATCTCCTCCCTCTCTGCCTCCCTGTCACTGATGCTGTTGGTGACCTGCCCAGTTCTCTTGGGTGGGACCATTTCGGGGCACACTGGTCTGGCTTTCAACAATGAGCATCTGCATCTCTTTGCCTGAGCTCTTTCTCTAGCTACCAGTGTCCACTCTGCCCACACGTAAGGCAGGCTGGAAGGACTCAGTGATTAACAGCACCACCACCACTGTCCCAGCACCCGTCAACTGACAACTAACCGAAGCTGGTATAAGTAACTAGCTCTGCTCCCTGGCTGCTCAGGGACCAGCTCTCAGGACCGTGTTCTATGTGGTTTCCAGCGTCCTCAGCAGGGCTAAGTCCATTGTGGTAACTTGCTGATAACGTAACATTTACTGGCCTTCTCTTGCTATCTCACTTCCTCTAAAAGTACGATTTGAAAACCATAGATATGCATCATCATTTTATTCTTATAACCACTCCCAACCTGCAGGTGAGGCAAGTGAGGTTCAGAGCGATTAAATGACTTACCAGAAGCCACAGACATGAGCTGAACTGTGGAGCCAAACCACATGGGGTCCGGTGCTCTTTCCTCTAATTTCACTACATTTGAGCATTGGCGATGAAACACGTTTAGTAATTTCTTGGCCGTGAAGCTTGTTTTGCTAAGAATGGGTCAGAGAATGGTTTATAGAAAGTTCTTAGAATTTAGCTTCTTCCAAGAAACTCACCAAGACATCTCCAGCTCATTCCCTCCTGAGCTGTATTCCACACGCTGTTCCAGGTCCTCTTTGACGGTCAGGCTCTCACGGCTTGCCCTGCACGTCTGCCGCACCGTCCACACCCATTGTACAGCACTCAGAACCATCACCCGTAGCAGTCAGCTGTCGCTGCCACGCCGCTTCGAAATAAAGACTGTGACTTAAGGAAACAAGCACTGCATTTTCTTGCTCACAGGTCTGCAGGTTGGCTGGGGCAACCCTGCTTCAGTGTAGGTTTGGGTCTGCTCCATGCGACTCATCCTGGGGCCCAGAGAGAAGGGGCCGTGGCTACACACAGCGTGCTCCTCTCGTGGTGGTTACCGGAGCACATGCAGGCATTCCTTAAAGCCTCTGCTAGAGTCGTACCCACTTGCATTCCATTGGCCAAAGCAAGTCACTGGCCAATGCCCAAAGTTAGTGGGGCAATAACTGCCCTACGTCCCAAGGGGCAAGGGAGGTGAGCAAAGATTTGCTGAATAATACTCCGGTCCACCACGTCAGCTAAAAACGCGGTCCCCACGAAGGGAGGTCAAGTGCATCTTTCCAAAGTCCTCTAAATCTACAAACTGATGCTGTCCTATTAATCAAGTCAGCCCAATAAGCTGCCAAGAGGAGACCGTTCCAAAGGCCCTTTCCTGAAAGACCCAAGGGAAATGTGAAATGGCGGTCTCCCAGAACAGAGATCCCCAAGATGGAAACTATGCAGTCGAGACTGAGATATTTAAAAAATCAACTACTTCACTCCTAATGATCTGCCCGAGATCCAGCTTTCAAGGGCCCCTTTGTGGAGGAAGGGATCTGCAGATGGAGAGAAGGGGCAGCTGTGGGTGATTTATAAGCTCCATCCTAGATATTCCATTTCTGGCAGTGGAAGTCTTGGCCAAGATGCAGAACCGTGAGTAACTAGGATAAAGGCTCCTTAGTCGATTCTCTCCTTCTGCTGGACGCTGTTGGTGCCTCTGCCCAGCTCCTCAGCATCCATTTCCCTTTCTCCCTTTCCAATAGAATCCTAATTTTGCTCAGGGAACTGCCCTCCTCAGGGAATAACGACCCACCTCCAACACAAAGCTGAGGGCGGGCCTAATTGACCAGCGGTAACTCCACTCCCTTTGCCAATGATTGGTTCCAGAACAGTCTGTGACCTAGAATGAGCTGGTGAGACAAACAGTGCCTGTGGGAAAAGTTTGCTGGAAGAGGTAGGGAGGGGCTTCCAGAACGAGTCTCTTCCCTGTGAGGAGAAAGCTCTGGGAAGAAACTGACCCTCTCTTCTCTCTCTCAACCTTGCTACGTCTAGATGTTGCTGCTTGAGCCCTCATTCTTCCTGCAGATGAAACAACAGGAAGATGGCAGAGCAGAGAAACGGAAAGAGCAGGTGTCCTGAGGGCACCAAACTGCTGAATCAACCTCCCCTGAGGCTTGCCCTAATTATGTCTACTTTTAAATGACATAATAAAATATCCTGGTTGGTGACTCTTGACTCACAGCTAAAGGCATCTTAACCAGGCTGTAGCTCAGCACTTATCAGCAGCGTGTCTTTGGGCAAGTCAATCTCTCTGACTCCAAATTGGCAGCGTCTGGTGCCTGGTAAGGGTGCAAATGACTCGCAGCCATGATTTTTATTAAAGGACTTATTGGTACCAGCGAGCAGGAGAGTGCAGGCCTGAGCTAAAAACTGCAGTTTCCCTGCTTCCCTGTGCTGACAGCTGTTGTCCTCTGGCTGTTCCTTCTGGAAAGTTGCAATAAAACCTTTACAACGAGAAGGACCTGTGTCTTTCTAGGGTGGACAGAGGAGTGTCAGGTCTGTTCCTCTACCCACTGAAGCCCACGAGGGGTGAAAGTTGCACAGCAAAGAGTAAAGGGCGACACGTTTTTTTCTTTTTAAATATTATATCATTCTTATATATTTTTTTAAATATGGAAAATGTGGATAAGCAATATGGGAAAAAGAGAAGAACATTTACACATGATCCCATCACCCAAAGAAAACCACTGTGAACACTGGTGTGTGTTCCTCCAGACTTTTTGTGGTGGTGATTTCCTTGAAAAGAAAAAAAAAAGAGAAAAACAGGCCTCTTTGCACACTTCTCCTGGGGGTGAACTTGGGAGGCCCTTTTTGGAGGGCCACTTTGCAGCCTTTCAATATGTTTTTTGAAAATGCACCAACCCTTTGGCTCCAGAATTCTGCTTGGAGGAATCTATTCTCCAGAAACATCGATGAGAGGAGTGGACACAGCTGGAGCTCATAGAATGCCAGCTCCTGTTCTGCGCAGCTCTGTGTCCTCTCAGGCAATCCTCGCAACCCATGAAGCAGGTACTATTTTTTCATAAGAGCTCTATTGAGACACAATTCACATACCATACAATTTACCCACTTAAAGTGCACGATTCAATGGTTTTTAGTATATTCACAGAGTTGTGTAACCATCGCCACAATCAATTTTGGAACATTTTCATCATCTCAAAAAGAAACTCCTCACCGCCTCAACCACTCCCCACCCTGGCAACGCCCAGTCTGCTTTCTGTCTCCGTGGATTCGCTTATTCGGGACATTTCACGTAAATGGAATCGTCTGATATGTGTCTTTGGTGACCGGCTGCTTCCAGTGAGGGTAAGGTTTCAGGATTCCCTCAGGCTGCAGGTGCGTCAGGACTGCCTTCTTCTCAACGCCGAGCGATATTCCGCGGTGTGGACAGACCACATTTTCTTTATCTGTTCATCAGTTGACGGACATTCGGGTCTTTTCTACCTTTTGGATGTTGTGAATAACGCTGCCGAGACTATTTGTGTACAAGTTTTGTGTGGACATGTGTTTTCATTTATCCTGGGTATATGCATTGGAGAAGAATTATCGGGTCATACGATCATTCTATATTTAACCTTTTGAGGAGCTGCCAAATGTTTTTCCAAAGTGGCTGCACCATTTTACATTCCCACCAGCAGGGTCCCAATTTCTTCACATCCTTGCCAACCAGCATTATCTGTCTTTTTTACTATAGCCATCCTACTGGATGGGAAGTGGCATCGCATTGTGGTTAATTTGCATTTCCTTGAGGGAGGTACCATGATTACCTTCATTTTATTCATGAAGAAGGTGAGGCACAGAGAGGTTGATTAACTTGACTCTGGTTACTTAGTAAGTGTACATATTCTTGTCTATACAACACTATATGCAAAAAAAAGTTTGTTGTGGCACTGTTCATGAAAAAAAATTAGAACAACCCATATGCCCATCTAAAGGAGTTTATCCCTATAGAGGACCATTAGGCAGCTCTCAAAGGATGAGGAGAGTCCATTTATGCTGGCGTGGAAGGAACTCCAAGACACACGGTCAGTGAAAGAAGCGAGTCACAGAATCACGCGTGCAAAACGAGCCCTTAGAGAGACACAGACATAGAAGTGGATGTAGACGTAGATATAGATATCGATGTGGATGTAGATATAGCTATGGATATGTAAGATATAGATGATATATAAATATATAGATACAGATACGGGTATAGATCTAGACATGGATACAGATACAGATACAGATACAGATATAGATACAAATACAGATACAGATATATATACAGATACAGATATAGATACAGATACAGATACAGATATAGATACAGATACAGATACAGATATAGATATGGACTAGAAGGCTACACCCCAACCTCCTCACAGTGCTCCCTAGAAAGCAAGCTCCAGGAGAGCAGGGACTTTTTCATTTTGTGCATTGCCGCCAACACCTAGAAGAGGATGTAGACCACAGTAGCGGCTAAATAAATATTTGCTGTTCAATGGACAGTTCCTCTGGAGAGACGAGCGGAAGGCACGCGTATGCACAGAGGAGCTCATGTTTTACTCTGCAGACCCATGTCTTCTATGCATGAATTCATGCAGTCGTTGTATCACTTTTGGCACAGAAAAAACAATAACCTGGAAGTGTTGGGGCCTTTAGCAAGAAAAAAATGAGGCCCCAGAGAATTGCTATGAAACTGAGAAGTGGCCTCAGTGGCTTCCCAGGATGTCGGGAGGACCCCCCGGGCGCAGTGGCCCTGACCTCAGTGCGTACAGCTCCCTCCCAGCCGGGCTCCACCTCTGGGCTTGGTCACCTGGAGGGCAGACGGGTGCTCCTGCCCTGCTGGCCACCCCCACCTGATCGATAAGCCGCTCTTCCAGGTGACAGGAAGCCAATGCCAAGATGCCGGCAGTGAATCTTGTTTTCATGCCCAAGATCTTAAAAATCAATAAGCATTAGAAGGACACAGTCGAGTATTTTCTTTCTATTGTTTTTCAATATTTGTTTAATTTGTTGTCCCTGTCGAGCCCTCTGACGCTGCCCGGGGCCCGAGGGCTGCCAGTGAAGCAGCCCAGGAACTCATGATGCATCAGTCAAGGCTAACGGCACGTGGGGGCACTGGGAGACAAGCAGGAAAGGGACCAGGGGCTGTGGCTTACCTGTGCAGTCAACTTAGGACACAGGAATGACCCAGAGATTACAGCAGTTGCAGGTGACAAAATTCAAACAATGAAAGTAGTAAGTTGCACCCAAAATGATGGTTAGCAGAGGCCAGGAGCAGAGAAGTGGGAGCTGGAAGTACAGTAAGCTGCCCCTCACGGATGAAGGTGATGTGACGGGTCTACTAACACCCTTGCTTGAAGAGGATGCCTCCACACTCTCTGACTAGGCCCCACTTCTCATGCCAAGATGGGCCGGGTTCTCACGGGGTATGGAATGGGCCCCATCTTTGACTCCCCCTGCCCACAACTGTCGTCACCAAGTCCTGTCCACTCCACTCCAGGATAACGTGATCCTGTCCGTGGTATCCCTCTCCACCATTACTATTTTAGTTCAATTCCCCATCACCACTTGTCTGGGCTCCTGCACCTGCTCCCTAAGCGGTCCTCCCACCTGAGTCCTGCTCTCCTGCAGCTCCTTCCCCACAGAGAGGGACTGTGCTTGAGAGGCAGTGTGTCCTGGAGGTTAGGAGCACGGGCTCCGGATCCAGGTGCCCGGCTTCCCATCCCGGCTCCTCCAGGCCCCTCCAGATTCGGGACCTCAGGAAGGTTACTTAACTCTCCTCTGCCTCAGTTTGCCTCATCTCTAAAGTACAGATGCTGATTTGTGGGTACCCGGCAAAGGCACAATGGGGACTGAGTGAGCTCACATAGATGAAGTGCTTAGAGCCATGCTGCCAGACCCTAGGAGCCCAGTACTGGTTAGTGGCGTTTTTCTGAAACGCAGCCCCCTGCGCTCACGAGCGTCAGGACAAAGTCCAAACTGTCGCACGCACCTCACAGCTCTGCAGGACCTGCTCGCCCTTCCCCTCGCACCTCTCGGGGACTCCCCGCTTCACACTCTGCACTCACATTAAATGTCTTGTTCCTCTAGCAAAACAGGCTACGAGGCCTTCACACATGTTGTTCCCCCTGTCTAGAACATTCTCCTAGAAGTTCTTCCCGTCCCTCTGCCTGCTGACTGCTCACCTCTCAGGTCTTAGATGACCTTTTCTCTGGGAAGTGTCTCACCCATCAAATTCCAGTTAGGGGCCTTCCTCTTCTCATCACAGTACCCTGACTTACCATCGATGCACTTACTACTTTGTATTTTTAAGTTTTTATTATGAACTATTTCACACCGAAAATCCAAAAGCCAAAGGAGTGGTACAATAGCACAACAAACTCTCATATACTCCCAACAATTGGTAACATTTTATCATATTTATTTTCTCTCTCTCTCTCTGTATTTATTTTGTTTTCAAGTACATTACAGACAACATCATCTTTCACCCCTAAGCGTTTCAATTTGCATCTCCAAAAAATAAAAAAGCTGAGGGGTATTCTCCCACCTAAAACACAATGCCATAACCACACCTAAAAAAGTGAATCATTGCCTAATATCACTGAATACTTGGTCCATATCCAAACTCACCCAGCACTCCCCTCTTCCCTCTGAGAGCCTTTCCGCTCCATCTCAGTGGACGGCTCCTGTCCTCGCTCTCAGCTCCGGGAGGAATGGACTGTGTTCCCTGTGCCTCCCTCTCCCCAGCACTCAGCCGTGCCAGGCCTTCAGTACATATTTGTTGAAAGAAAGAACAACCCTTGTGCCCCACTTCCTCCTGCTAAGAAGGGTCTCCATCCTCCTCCAGTCCCAGCCCAGCTGCCCCCTACACACACATACACACACACACACCCCTCGCTAACGGCACAGCACCTCTTCAGTGGTCCCAGTCAGACACCAGAAGGGCGTTCTAGATATCTCCCTCGGTGGGCCCACAGGCTCCCACTCTCTCTCTGCTCTAACCCTTTCCCCTTTCTACTCTCGAGGAGGCCAGAGCTTCCATTGGGCCGTCCATCTTCCCTGGCCCAGCCCCCTGACTCTTGACACCTCCAGTCCTCGCACTCGAAAAGGCAAACCCGCTGGGGTTGCTTCTCTGCTTTAAGCCCTGCTGGGTCACCCCTGGGCCGGGCCTCCCCCTCCAGCCTCAAGCACTAATCCGCCAGCTCCCCACCTCCATCCTTCGCCCCATCCTGACTCTTGCTTCCCCACCCCACCCGGCTTGATCTCTGGCCATTCAAAACCATCTGCGGGTCTCTGAGCACGTTATGCTTTCCCTCCCATCGCTCCACCTGAATGTCCCTGCCTCCAGCACCTCACCTTCCTCTGAGAACCCCCGGAGAGAAGTTCAGACGTCATGTTTTCCAGGGTCCATTCAACGATCTGGCCCTCCCTGGCAGAGTGCCCACGAACACCGCAGGCATAACAGGTGTTCATTAAATACCTGCCAACTGGGTGAACAGAATCATTGTCCTCTCCTTCCTCCCTGGTCCAGTCAGCTGCAGCCCCAGCCCAGCCCAGTCCTGCTCCCTGGTCCCCTGACTCCACCCCAGCCCAGCTCGGCGCAGCCCTGCACGGTCACCAGATGGACCCTGGACACAGCCTTAGCACGCAGCTTCCGAACAGCTGCCGGACCTGACACAGTCTTCCTTTCCTGGGAAACTGTGCAAGGATGGGCAATACCAGGCATGGACCTTTTATATTTAAAGAAAAGAATTAAAAATCTAAACAAAAAAATTTCTTCAAAACAAATTCCTTTATATTTTGAAGTCTGCTTTAGGTAAAATGCCTTCTAGGAGACAGAAGCTGAGAGGGCACGGCCCCTTCTGCCCCAAATAGGATTTTCAGAATACAATATTGTTTACATGCACGTCTATAAAGAAGATATTCCATTTCTACATCATTATTCCACTGATCAAGTTACGCTGGCGGAGGGGCTGGGGTTCTGAGAAGAGAGCCCCTTGGTACATGGAACTGGTTTCATATGGCCCCTGGGAAAGTCCCCGCGGTCCTTGTGGCCCCAGCACCTGCCCCTGCATCACAACGGGAGCACAAGCAAAGATTTTCCCTTTTTCCCTTTATAACATTCTGCTAAGAAGGACATTTCTACCAGCACAGAACAAAAGCTGGCAGGCGAAAGATCTCGGAACCCGGGTGGCGAAGGGCAGCAGAAGGATAACGAATCAGGTTAGAGCCGGAATCCACCTCCCCCTTCTTGCTGAACATCTGTCTTGGGTGAGCTCCTGAACCTTTCTGAGCTCCCGATTCTTCTCCTTTGGCTATCTGTGGATACTGTTTTCTTTCTCATAGGGTTCTTCATGAAAATGAAAGGAGACGTGTAGAAGGATGGAGAAACGATTTCTGTCTCAGTTTGTGCTGAAGGCACAAGACATTCGATGACACATTCCACAGGGAGCTGTGACACCCCATGGGACTCATGGAAGGGACCAGGCCCCCCTTACCGGACCACCCCCATCCCACGAGGGTGGGTTGGATGAGGAAGACAGTGGGAAAGCAGAGGAGGAACTCTGGAGTCAGCAATGGGTACGCTCCAAGGCCCCACTGCCGAGCGGGAGCTCAAAGCCACCGTGGCCCTGGAGCTGGGCTGTCACCGAGGCTCGTGTCTGAATCATGCCTGACAAACTCAAGGTGCAGCAGGGATGGGGTGGCCAGCTGGAGTGGAGGGGGGCGGCCTTGCGCTTGCAGGCAAACGGGAGTTGAGTATTTTCTGTAATCCAGAGGTATGAATGGGCCACCTTGAGGGCCATGCAGATCCTTTTTAAGAGGGCCACCAGGAGGCAGAGAGAACCTGATAGCATCTGTTACAGCTGTGCATCCCCCAGATTCATTTGTTGAAGCACGAACCCCCGGACCTCAGACTGTGACACAGTGGGAGAAAGGCCTTTAAAGAGGTGATTAGGTTAAGGGGAGGCCTTTAGAGTGGGCCCTACGACAATCTCATGGGGATCTTCATGAGGAGATTTGGACTCACAAGAGACACCAGGGATGCTCGTCCACAGAGGGAAGACTGTGTGAGGACACAGGGAGAAGACGGCCACCTGCAAGGCAAGGACGGAGGCCTCGGAAGAAACCAACCCTGCCCACGCCTGGATCCCAGACTTCTAGCCATGAGAATCATTGTTTAAGACATCCAGTCCACGGTATTTGTTTCAGCAGCCCCAACAAACTGATACAGCACTGCTCAGATGCTGGGGGACTAAGGAAAGAGTCTAAGGCAGCCAGCTCCAAGGGACTAGCCATGTACAAATCCCCAAAGTTGAGGAAGGAGGGTTTTCTCTGAAGTATCCACAAAATCGTACCGCGAGACAAAGAATCAAGTTTAAACACCCACCAGGCCCAGCCAGTGGGGTGCCAGCTTACCACAGCATCAACCAAGTAAGGACTCCCTGTCCCCTTCCTCCTCCTCTCCCCACCAGGGATCGGAACCTTCAGGGAGCCAGAGAGAGGCATACGGTGGGAAGTGAAAATCTGACCCCAAAGCCCGTCCCAGCTCCGGGCCCTGCTGGAGGAGGAGAGCAGCCTCCACTTGGGAGGAAGTCTGATGACCGGGTTATCCCACAGACCTGGACACATCAGCTACTGGCTGAGACAGTGCTGGAACTAGAAAGACAGCAGAAAAGTCACAGACCTGCCCTAATTTTCATCCCAGCGAAAGCAAAGAGTGGGGCACCACAGGAAAAGCTGAGGGGCAGTGATAGGCAAAAATAAAGTTGGCTTCCTGAATATACCCTGCGAGTCCTGTTTACTTAACATACTTCCTCCTCCACATGCGCAGCTTAGCCCGTCTCTGGCCACATAGAGACGGCATTCATTGAGCAATTACCATCCTTCCAAATCCCGTCCTGTCACCATGAGCAATTCCATGTTCTCTGAGGGAGGCAAAAGCTAATGACACCAGACAAACTAACTATTTATGGGCTTCTGTGTTCCTCAAGCTGACAACTCAAGTGCAGATGTCACACAAAGCCAGGGACAGAACGCCGCCCTCCTTACCTCACGACCCAGAGAAGGAGACTCACCAAACCAGCGCAGGCTGGGCAGGCTTCAGAGTCACATAATGCTCCAGAGAGAGCTGAGTTCAAATCCTGACTCTGCCACTTGGCAGCTGCATGGCCCCGAGCGAGTGACTTAACTTCTCTGGACTTCAGTTTCCTCATTTATAAAATGGAGATAACAAAAGGACCCACCCAGCAGGGTTCTTATGGGGAGTCAACAAGGAAATACATGCAAAATACTTAGAACGCTGCCTGGCACAGGGCAAAGGACTCGACACTCACAGTTGTCGTTACACATCACTGCCTCTCCAAGTGAAACCCTGCAATAACCTTGGTCTATTGTAAAGAACAGCATATGAGAGGCAGAGGATGAAAAGCACAGAACCAGGCCGCCTGGGTGTGAATCGAGCAGAAATGGGAAGTACGTTGTGTAAGTGTTTGCTATTATTGCTATCGATACAGTAGGATACGTACAGTAATATGTATACTGAAACAATGCGTACAGTGAGAGCTTAATAATGGCAGCTATTCTTAAGGGAACGGTCATCTCAATAAACCCACATGGGCTCTGAAGTTTCTGGTCACCCAAAGACATCAGAGGCATCGAACAGGGGTCAGATGGGCAGAGTGTTTCCCTAACCGGGAGGCTACCGAACTTGATCTCAGCTGCTTTTGCTGGCTTATTTATCAGAAGGCAGTGGCTCTCAAGAAAACAGATGTCTTGAACACAAAAACCCACCTTCCTGGGGCTGGACCCTCAGCCATCACCTCCAGCCCCTGCTCCCCGCCAGCAGCTCTCTCGCCTGTGTTACCTGGTCTGTTTCCCTCCTCCAGGGCAGGTCCCATCTTGCAGGGGAGAGGTGAGGCCCACGGCCCTCCAGCTTCCTGAGAAGGCGACATTTCAATGGTCCTAGCTCTCTCTGGGCCTGGCTTTCTACTCAGTTCCCACTGACCTGGAGCCTGAGGACTGACAGAGAAGCAGGCGGAAAAGATGAAAAGCTGATACCCCGCCCGCAGGAAATAATTGTTTAGCTGATTCCAGAACTGAAAACACAGTGTAACATTGGAGAAAGGAGAGTACAGTGCCATTCAAGGCCATTGTCACAGCCGCTGCTCTGTGCATCAGCGGAACAAAGGGGCCCTGTGTGGGAGGACAATGCTGTGTGTCACCAGCCACTTCTGTGTTACTCCTGGGGACGGGAGGATGAGAAACGAGGTCACAGTGCCCTCCCGGGTCTGACGTGCCCTGGACTTCACTAATCATGGCCACCAGGCCAGTCAGAGCTGGGAGAGGAACTCTGGACTCCCAGCCCATGGTGTTCTGAAATGGGGGGCAGGGGACATGCCCCAGGAGTGACCTACTGGGTACGTCCTGTCTTCTAGGCATGGCTAATCCCTAATGCCCGCCCCCCCTTTCTCTCACCAGTTTTCAGAGGCTCGCCTCAAGTTAGAACTGAAAAGAATCACAGATACCATCTCTCCAAATGAGGGGCACCTGGCCTGGACCAGTGCCCAGCCGTGTAGCATCTTAGTAGCAGTTGGCAAGACCAGATGAGTCATTACATAACAGCATCCACTGAACCCCCATAATGGACCAGACATTATACCATGAAGCTCGCAAAATGACCCCATTTCTCCTGCCTTCAAATCCTGCCTCTGCCACTAATTCCCCTGGACTGGGAGCAAGTTTTTTCTCTGAGTCTTACTTTTCCCATCTGTAAACTGGGATTATTCTTGATTTACTGTGAGGATTAAATAAGTTAATACATGTAAAACTCTTAGAACAGTGCTTGGCCCGTAAAAATTGCTCAGGAAGCACGGATGACAAATCAGATGCCCACGTTATGCCTGCAACTTGCTTAGACTCATGGGGAGATGGTATGGAAATGGCTGGAAACCCAGGATCCAAAATGCAGCCTGGCCGCCTACTACAGCCTGAGTTTACCCCAGTAGGTCCCTGAGGGAAGTTGGGCTCTAAGGAATACTGTCAGGAATAAGGCAGGTGACAAACTACAGAGAGGACCAACTGTGACACAATAGAGAGCAGTGGGGACAGTGGGGATTCAGAGAGCCCATGCCAGTCTTTAGGGGACAGCCAGGGCTTGGCTCCAGCCAACAGCTGCAACGCGTTTAGGTGGAAACAGCATGGCTAGGCCTGCCAGTTTTTAAAGAAAAGCCATAAAACTGGATTTTTATGTTAGATCTCCCAATTTTGAAACACAGTGTTACCTAAGATATTGTTAGTGTAGAGAGTCCCAAATCACGCAGCTTGTGGTGCCCCATCTGGACAAGGGTAGCATTTCCGAGCCAGTGCATGCAGGTCATTTTCAGGTCTCCTGTCCCCAGTTTGCCTGCAGTGTCCCAGTGAGCTGCTCAGGCCACTTCCAAGCTACTGCTTGGCTTAGGGCAGGTGGCCCAGGACCAAAAAGACAGAGCAGTCCCTTCTCCCTGGACTTGCCCTCATCTTAATACATGGAGTTGGGGTGAGGAAAAGGGAAACCAGGAAAATCAGGGGGGCTGTCCCTAAAGGACTACAGGCCCCGAGGCCTAGTCCGCCCCTGCAGGCGTTCCTCTGATAAGGAAGGCAGCCAGGACTAGTGCTAGGATCAGAGCGCAGGCTGGGGCTGGAGCCCCATAATCTCCATCAGTACCTCAAATGAACATAAGTAGTCTAAGTGACAAAATGTGCTTGCCGTGCAAATGCAACTTCAAAACAAGATTACTCACAGTGAAATACCACTTCACACCCACTAGGATGGCTATGGGCAAAAGGCAATAGCGAGCGCTGGTGAGCATTTGGAGAAATCGGACCCTCATACGTGGCTGATGGGCACATACAATGGTACAACCACTTTGGGAAACAGTCTGGCAGTTCCTCAGAAAGTTAAACACAGTTACCATACGACCCAGCAATTGCACTCCCAGGTATAGACCCCCAGAGAAATGAAAACAGAAATACACACAAAAACCTGTTCAAGGGTGTTCACAGCAGCATAACTCATGAAAGCCAAAAGGTGGAAACAACCCAAATGTCCATCAACTGAGGAATACACGAACAAAATGTGGTTTATCCACACAATTGAAATTATTCAGCAATCAAAAGCAATGAAGCCCTGATACATGCTACAACACGGACAGCCCTTGAAAATATTATGCTAAGTAGAAGAAACCATTAAAAAAGACGATATGTCATCTGCTTACATTTAGAGGAAGTGTCCAGAAGGGCAAATCTACAGAGACAGAAGGAGATCAGTGGTTGCTCAGGGTTGGGGTGTGATGGAGACAGCTGGGGAAAGATAGCTAAAGGCTATGGGGTCTCTTTTGGGTGGTAAATATGTTCTAAAATTGACTGTGGTGATGGTTACACAACTCTGAATATACTAAAACCCACGGAATCGCATACTGTAAATGGGGAAATTGTATGATATGTGAATTACACCTAAATAAAGCTATTACTTAAAAGAAAGAAAGAAAGAAACCTGAGACTGCAGCCCTTAAGCATCTTCTATTAAAAAATTCTGGGAGCCGGCTCGGTGGCATAGTGGTTAAGATTGCATGCTCCACTTCGGCAGCCTGGGGTTCCCAGGTTCGGATCCCAGGTGCAGACCTACACATTGCTCCTCAGCCATGCTGTGGCAGCATCCCACATACAAAATAGAGGAAGGTGAGCACAGATGTTAGCTCAGGGACAATCTTCCTCACCAAAAAGAAAATCGGTATCTATATCGCTCTCTTCACTTCAGTCCCGTCGGAGAAGACAGGACAAGAGTTACAAAAGGATAGTTTCCCTCAAACGCTCAGGACACAAACAAGGGTGACCTGCTGGCCTGGTTCACCCAGGACTGTCCCAGGGTTAGCACTGAAAGCCACGTCCCAGGAAACCCCTCACCCCTGAGGACTGAGATGGTTGATCACCTTGGTACCAACCCTTTCCCATAGCACAAGAAATCTCTGCTCTTTAGAGCTGCCAATGGCTGGAATGCAATCTTCAGATAAATAATCCTTCTCCCTTTTGGGTGTAAGTCATTATTGAGCTCCCCCTAACCGTCAAAAGGTATTTTTATTATTGTTGTTCCCATTTCACAGATGGGGAACCTGAGGTTCAAAGAGATGAAGTAACTTGCCAGAAGTACACAGGAGCTGGACATTGAGCCTCGGGCTTTTTCCAAAGCCCAGGGTACCCCTTCCACTCATCATATTGTGTCTCACCAAACCACTGGGGTGACCGTCCAGCAACACGCTTAAATTGTTCTTGCTGCCTGGGGAAGGTAGTCAGACCTCCAGAGGAAGCATGAGTTTCCAGCTTGGGAAGACAAGGAGACAGGTACAGCTTGGTGGTTAACAGTACAGACTCTGGAGGTGGACTGCTCAAGTCTGAAGCCGGGCTCTGCCGCTACTTAGCTGTGTGACCTTGGGCAAGTTAACTTCTCCCTGCCTCAGTTTCCCACATGTAAAATGGGAAAAATAATAGTATTCTCTCTGTGTGTGTATCACATAAGATTGTTATCTGAAGTAAATAAATCAACAAGTGGAAGAGGCTTTAAAATGGAGCCTGGCACACAGCAAGTTTATTAAATAAATGAAATTAAGCACAGCTTCAAACACACAGAATTGGAAAGAAATCAGATTAGGCCTAACAAAAACCAGGCAGTGAGACCAAATCACGGAAATGAACTCTGACATTCTGTTCTGTTCCTTCCCTTGAAAATGTTTATGGTTTAGGAATTGCTGGAAGCTCTCCAGACCACAGACAAACCTTCAAATGCAACATGGTAGCGGAGATCGGAGCAGCCTGACTAAAATGGGATGACATGGTGCAGGCTTGCAGGCCCTGCCTGGCACCGACTGGAGCCTGGGGGATCCCCTCATATCACACGTGCCCCCAAGGCAAGGACAGCTGAGTATCCTCCTACTGGGGCGGCACCTGTCACTCAGCTTGGCTCTCTTAGGTAGGCGTGATCAACATCACTTTACAGATGTGGAAACTGAGGCTGAGAGAAGTTCAAGAATTTGTTCAAGCGATAGTTAATAACGTGTAGAGTTGGGATTCAAACTTCAGTTGAATTCTAAAGCTGCTATTCTCCCTTACTGCCTCCATGTGTAGTTATCATTGCTGTGTAACAATTACCCCAAAACTTAGTAGCTTAAAACAACAAATGCTTATCATCATATAGTTTTTGAAGGCAAGAAATCTAGGAGTGGCTTAGCTGGGTGGTTCTGGCTCAGAATCTCTCATGAGGTTACAGTGAAGATGTTGGCCAAGGCTACTGGCATCTCAAGGTTCTAGTGGGGCTGGAGAATCTGCTTCCAAACTCAGTAATGCGGTTGTTGGGCGGCCTTAGTTTCTGGCTGGCTATTGGCAGGAGTCTTTATCTCTTCACCGCAAGGACCTCTCCAGAGGACTGCTCACCACATGGCAGCTTGCTTTTCCCAGAGTAAGAGAGTCAAGAAAAAGAGAGCAAAGAGAGAGTACCCAGAAGCTGCAGTCTTTTATAACTAATCTTAGAAGTGACACACCATCACTTCTTCCATCTGAAACTGGACACACAGACCAATCCTGGTACAATGCAGGAGGGGACAACACAAGGGTGTGAACACCAGGGAGCAAGGGTCATGGGCGCCATCTTGGATGCTGGTGACCACACTGCCCATCTTTCTAGAGTAAGACAAGAAGCCACAGTCCTGCAAATAATAAGGCAATTTCCCCACAGAAAAGTCTCAGAAGGCAATTTTAGTCTAACCACTTTGGGGGGATTGCTGTTTATTTAAGAAACACTCAATTCACTCAGGGCACTGGGCTGGGCTATGGATACAGGCAAGAGTAAACCTAGAGCTTACAGCGAATTATGCCAGAAAACAAGAAGCAAGCCAGTGGGTCCTGGGGAAGAGAAGAGGGAGAGGCCAAGAAAGAGAGGTGGAATCAGGACTCCACGACCATATGGTTCTAAAATCTAGTCCAGGTATGGGCTCATCCTTAGACAACCTGGGTTTATTTTCCTGGGCTTGGACAACACCTCCTAAAAAGATGGAGAGAAGGAGGTGGAGGAGGAGCAAGAGGCAGAGGAACAAACGACCTTAGCAGCTTAGCAATTTCCGGAATTTCACAATTAGACATTCTTTCTTTAGCTTGAATTTATCAGACCCGTTTTGAGCCAAATTTTGCTAAGGAAGTGGAGGTGGAAAAAGAAAGAGCCAACCAGATACTAAGGGTGGATAAGGGAAAAGTCAGAGGCTGGGGTGTCCGGGTGCAGAAGAGGCAGCTGGTTCCTTAAAAACTAAGTTCCATGACTTTACAATTTCAGTCTGTTTAGAGATAGGAGCACTGGGCAAATCAGAGTCCTTCACTGCCACTCAAAACCCCTCCTCACATTCATTATAATTATCTTGTTGAATAAATGAATTTAATGACTTTCATGAACCACCCCCACCACAGGTGTAACAGGAACCTTAGTAGGTAATATCTTTCATTCTATTCCCTCCGTACCCCCTCTCCCCTCCCTACTCCCGCTCCCAAACCTCCGCACTTGCTCTTCAAAACAGATCTCCCCTACTACGACGACAAAGTCACTAAAAACCCTAAGTGATTCAGTTTCCGCATCTGGATAAGGCAAATAATACCAGCTCCTGCCTACCCCATAGACAGAAGGGAAACTATACACATGAAAGCAGTTTTATAGTCTTCGAGATGTGGGGAGGAGTAAATTCCAAGAATTCCAATAAGCACGGCCACATTTTAATTCCAAGCGGCCGGGTTCGCTGATCACTCCAGAACAGCTACGTTTCCAGGGCGCCTGCCAAGCTTGCAGGTGCACCTCCAAATCAGCCAGCCATCCGCCCCCCCCCCCCCCCCACAACGTGGGTCAAGGGAAAATCAGAGCTTCCCTTGACCTAGTAAATAGACAAGCCAATCAAATGTCCTCCCCTGAAAACCATCCCGCGCCCGTGGCCTCGCAGTCCCACGGGCCTCGCGTCCCGAGGTTGAGCCATCCAACCCTCTCGCTCCACTCAGTCCTCCGCTCGCTCCCCGTAGCGACACAACCCTGGCAGCGCCCGCCATCCTGAGAGACTACAGCTCCCGGCAATCCCCGCGGCAGACGCCGGAGCCACGTGACCGCGCGCCGCCGAGGCTGCAGTCACGTGACGCGAGGAAGATGGCCGCGCTGACGGCGGAGAACTTTGTAGCGCTCCAGAGCCTGCTGAAGGTAAATTGGAGAGGTGGGGACAGCGTGAGGCAGGCCTTTGTCCCTGGGGCTTTGGTCAGAGCAGGAATTGGAATTAAGAGGACCCACGTCTCCCCCACTGCCTGTGTGACCCCGGGCAAGTGGTTGGCCTTTCGGAGCCTTTTGAAGGCAGGAACAGAATACCGCCCTGCCGGACGGCGTGGTGGGGGGACGAAGAAGATCACTGGGCATGAAGGCGCTGTCCGAACATCCCTACTACTCCTCTCGGCCTGGCTGTGGCGAGAGCTGCATGGGGCGGGCGTTGCTAGGTCCGCGCCGCCCCCGCGCGCTCCGTGGTTGGGAAAGGCTCTCCTCTGCGTCCCTCCCGCCCCAAGTGAGCGCGCCTTCCGTGTTCTCTAGAGTCCCGGGATTTCCGTACTTGCTTTACCCTGTGCAAGGCTCAAAACCTCCTGGTAATCACTTAAAAGACTGCGAGGTTGAAACGGGCCTACTTCATCGGGCTTTGTAAGGATCAGATGAAATGATGGGTTGGCTCTGTTTGCTTAACTTCCGACTTCCCGTATAGAAGGGGCGGCTTTATCTTCCTCTGTGGAACTTGTCACAAGAATAGAAGATCCATGAGGGGCCTTGCCCTTTTTTTTTTTTTTCACCTGCAGATGAAGAGAATTGAGTTAATGACACTCAGCAGTTCATGGCACAACGTCATCATTGGTCCCTGCAATGGTCCCTGTTTTGTTTTAACCTCCAGCCTCCAGTGTTCACTCATTTTCTCCATCCCTAAAGGCCTCTGCTGTATGTTATTCACGGATGGATCCCCAACAAGTGTTTCCCCAACGCCTGGCAGACAGCATGTGCTCAGTAAATAGCTGCTACATGAGCTAGTGAATGAAGTAATAAAGCTGGGACTGGAAACCTAGGGCTCTCGCCCCCCAGCCCAGTGCCTGTTCACTCTGCTTGTGGCTGCTCTGTCCACCACCCCCAGGCCTATTCGTCGTATAGACTTTTTTATTTAATAAACTTTTAAAATTGTTATTAATGTGTAACATGCACAGAAAAGTGCACAGATCATAAATGCACACCTTAATGGTTTATTACATACCCGTGTAACCACCGCCACGGTCCGAAAATGAAACATTCCCACTAGCCCAGAGGTGCCTCTGTTGCTCCTTCCGCAGTCTCCTCCCCAATGGTAACCACTAGGCTTACTTCTGACACCATCAATTTAATATTGCCTGTGTTTGAACTTCACACAAATGGAATACAACATATGCTTATTTGTGTCTGGCTCTTTTCGCTTGCCATCATGTAGCAGTAGTTCATTCATTTTCATTCCTAATGTCCCTGTACTTCCTTTTTTTAAAAAAACACGTAAACTTTTTATTTTGAGTTAATTATACATTTACATGCCGTTGTAGAGAATAATACAGAGAGATCCCATTTACCTTTTACCCAATTCCCCCCAGTGGTAACATCTTGTGGAACTATAGTATAATATCACAAGCGGGGCATTGACCTTGATACAGTCAAGATACAGGACGTTTGCATCATCACAGGATGCTTCGTGTTGCCCTTTTATAACTACATCCACTTCCCCTCTGCCCCATCTCCTCCTTAACCTCTGGCATTCAGTAATCTGTTCTTCATTTCTATAATTTTGTCATTTCAAGAATGTTATAGAAATGGAATCATATATTATGTAACCTTTTGGGATTGGCTGTTTTTGCCCAGCCCAGTTCTCTGGAGATTCATTCCCTTTGTGAGTATCAATAGTTCCTTTTTTTTATTGTCATTCCATAGTATGACATCTAGATTGTTTCCAGTTTTTTGCTATTACAAATAAAGCTGCTGCAAACATTTGCATACAGGTTTTGTATGAATATAAGCCTTTATTTCTCTGAAGTAAATAACCAGAAGTACAGTTGTCAGATAATTTGTTAGTTGCATGTTTGGGTTATTTTTTTTAAACTGCCAAACTGTTTTCCAGAGTGGCTGTACCACCTTGCATTCCCACCAGCAGTGTCTGAGTGATCCAGTTCCTCCCCATCCTCGCATTTGTTGTCATCACTGTGTTTTATTTGAGCCTTTCTGATAGGTGTGTATTTATATCTCATTGTGGCTTTAGTTTGAATTTCCCTAGTAGTTAATGACATTGACCATCTTTTCATGTGCTTGTTTACCATCTGTGCATCTTCTTCAGGGAAATATCTCTTTATATCATTTGCTTATGTTCTAATTGTATTGTTTGCTTTTTTACTTTTGCGTTTTAAGAGTCTTTATATATTCTAAATACTAGTCCTTTGTTGGATATGTGGTTGGCAGATATTTTCTCCTAAGCTATAGCTGTATTTTCATCCTCTTTATAGAGGTATATTAATTTGCTGTGTCTGCTGTAACAAAGTACCACAAACTCAGGGCCTTAAACAACAGAAATTCATTGTCTCACAGTCCTGTGGAGGCCAGAAGTCTGAGATCAGGTATCAGCCACGTTGATTCCTTCCAAGGGCTGTGAGGGACCATTTGTTCTATGCCCCTCTCCTAGCTTCTCTTGGTTTCTGGCAATATTTGGTGTATTTTGGCTTGTAGATTTCTGCATTCATCCTCACATGGCGTTCTCCAGTTTGTGTCTCTGTGTCTAAATTTTCCCTTTTAATAAGGACACTGGTCATATTGGGTCAGGGTCCATCCTATGACCTCGTCTTAACTAGTTATATCTGCAACAACCCTGTGTCTAAATGAGGTCACATTTTAAGATGCTGAGGTTTAGGACTTCAATATGTGAATTTTAAGGAGACTCAATTCAACCCATAACAGAAACTTTTGCAGAGCAAAAGTTTTAATTTGGTGAGGTACAATTTATCAAAATTGTTTCCTTTTATGAATGTGCTTTTTTTGTTGTTGTTGAGGTCATAATAGTTTACGACATTGTGAAATTTTGGTTGTACACATTATTATTTGTCAGTCACCATATAAGTGCACCCCTTGACCCCTTGTGCCCACCCACAACCCCCTTCCCCCTGGTAACCACTAAACTGTTCTCTTTGTCTGTCTGTCTGTTTATCTTCCAGGTGGGAATGAAATCATATGGTGTTTGTCTTTCTCGGTCCGGCTTATTTCGCTTAGGATAGTACCCTCCAGGTCCATCCATGTTGTTGCAAATGGGAGGATTTTGTCTTTCTCTATGGCTGAGTAGTATCCCATTGTGTATTTATACCACATCTTCTTTATCCATTCATCAGTGGATGGGCACTTGGGTTGCTTCCACGTCTTGGCTTTTGTGAGTAATGCTGCAGTGAACATAGGGGTGTACAAGTCTCTTTGAATTGTTGATTTCAAGTTCTTTGGATAAATACCCAGTAGTGGGATAGCTGGATTGTATGCTATTTCTATTTTTAATTTTTTGAAAAACCTCCGTACTCTTTTCCCCAGTGGCTGCCCCAGTTTGCATTCCCACCAGCAGTATGTAAGGGTTCCCTTTTCTCCACATCCTCTCCAACGTTTGTTATTTTTTGTGTTGGTGATTATAGCCATTCTAATGGGTGTAAGGTGATATCTTAGTATAGTTTTGATTTGAATTTCCCTGATGATTAGTGATGCTGAACATCTTTTCATGTGCCTGTTGGCCATCTGTATATCTTCTTTGGAGAAATGTCTGTTCATATCCTCTGCCCATTTTTAGATCAGATTTTTTGTTTTTCTGTTGTTCAGTTGTGTGAGTTCTTTATATATTATGGAGATCAACCCCTTGTCAGATATATGATTTGCAAATATTTTATCCCATTTGATGGTTGTCTTTTTGTTTTGACCCTGGTTTCCTTTGCCTTGCAGAAGCTCTTTAGTCTAATGAAATCCCATTTGTTTATTTTTTCTTTCGTTTCCCTTGTCCAAGTAGACATGATATTTGAAAAGATCATTTTAAGACTGATGTCAAAGAGTGTACTGCCTATATTTTCTTCTACAAGTTTTATGGTTTCAGGTCTTACCTTCAAGTCTTTAATCCATTTTGAGTTAACTTTTATGTATGGTGAAAGATAATGGTCTACTTTCATTCTTTTGCATGTGGCTGTCCAGTTTTTCCAGCACCATTTATCGAAGAGACTTTCCTTTCTCCATTGTATGTTCTGTGCACCTTTGTTGAAGATCAGCTGTCTGTAGATGTGTGGTTTTATTTCTAGGCTTTCAGTTCTGTTCCATTGATCTGTGTGTCTGTTTTTGTACCCGTACCATGCTGTTTTGATCACTATAACTTTGTGGTATATTTTGAAGTCAGGGATTGTGATGCCTCCAGCTTTGTTCTTTTTCTCAGGATTGCTTTAGCTATTTGGGGTCTTTCGTTGCCCCATAGGAATTTTAGGATTCTTTGTGCTATTTCCATGAAGAATATCTTTGGGATTCTGATTGGGATTGCATTGAATCTGTAGATTGCTTTGGGTAGTGTGGTCACTTTAACTGTGTTTATTCTTCCGATGCATGTGCATGGAATATCTTTCCATTCCTTTGTGTCATCATCGATTTCTTTCAGTAATGTCTTACAGATTTCATTATATAGGTCTTTCACCTCCTTGGTTAAATTTATCTGTAAATATTTTATTCTCTTTGTTGCAATTGTAAATGGGATTGTATTCTTGAGTTCTCTTTCTGTTAGTTCATTATTAGAGTATAGAAATGCAACTGATTTTTGTAAGTTGATTTTGTACCCTGCAACTTTACTGTAGTTCTCAATTATTTCTAATAGTTTTCCGATGGATTCTTTAGAGTTTTCTATGTATAAAATCATGTCATCTGCAAACAGTGAGAGTTTCACTTCTTCATTTCCTATTTGGATTCCTTTTATTTCTTTTTCTTGCCTAGTTTCTCTGGCCAAAACCTCCAGTACTATGTTGAATAAGAGTGGTGAGAGTGGGCATCCTTGTCTTGTTCCTGTTCTCAGAGGGATGGCTTTCAGTTTTTCCCCGTTGAGTGTGATGTTGGCTGTGGGTTTGTCATATATGGCCTTTATTATATTGGGGTACTTTCCTGCTATCCCCATTTTATTAAAAATTTTTATGATAAATTGATGTTGGATCTTGTTAAATCCTTTCTCTGCATCTACTGAGATGATCATGTGGTTTTTATTCCTCATTTTGTTAATGTGGTGTATCACATTGATTGATTTGCGGATGTTGAACCATCCCTGTGTCCCTGGTATAAATCCCACTTGATCATGGTGTATGATCTTTTTGATGTATTGCTGTGTTTGGGTTGCAATATTTTGTTGAGGATTTTTGATGAACATGGGTTCATCAGCGATATTGGCCTGTAATTTTCCTTCTTTGTGTTGTCCTTGTCTGACTTTGGGATCAGGGTGATGTTGGCCCCTTAGAATGTGTTAGGAAGTGTTCCATCTTCCCAAATTTTTTGGAATAATTTGAGAAGGATAGGTAATAAATTTTTGAATGTTTGGTAGAATTCTCCAGAGAAGCCATCTGCTCCTGGACTTTTATTTTTTGGGAGGTTTTTGATTACTGTTTCAATCTCTTTACTTGTGATTGATCTATTCAGATTCTCTGTTTCTTCTTGATTCAGCTTTGGAAGGTTGTAAGAGTCTAAGAATTTATCCATTTCTTCTAGATTGTCCAATTTGTTGGCATATAGCTTTTCATAGTATGCTCTTAGAATCTTTTGTATTTCTCTGTTATCCGTTGTGATTTCGCCTCTTCTTTTATGAATGTGCTTTTGACGTCAAGTCTAACTCTTTGCCATGCCATAGATCCCCAGATTTTCTCCTGTTTTTTCTAAAAGTTTTATAGTTTTACATTTTGCGTTTACATTATGTTTTACATTTAAGCCCATGATCTAGCTTGAGTTAATTTAATATGAGATGCGTGAGGCAACTTGAGAGTTTTTTGTCTTTGTTTTGCCTATGAATGTCCAGTTGTTCCAGCACCATTTGTTGAAAGGCTGTCTTTCCTCTGCTGAGTTGCTTTTGCAACTTTGTCAAGAATCAGTTGGGCATATTTGTGTGGCTCTGTTTCAGGTTCTCTATTTGTCCCATTGATCTCTTTGTCTATCCCTCTGACAAGACCATACGGTCTTGATTACTGTCATAAGTCTTCAAATCATATCGTCATTCCTCCTGCTTCATTCTTTATCAAAGTTGTGTTAGCTATTCTAATTCCTTTGCCTTCCTATAGAAATTTTAGAATGATCTTGGCTATATCTAAAAAAACATGGTGTGATTTTGATAGAATTGCTTTAAACTTGTGTATTAATTAGAGGAGAGTTGACATCTTTGGTGTGTTGAATCTTCCCATCCATGATCATGATATGTCTCCCCGTTTAGTTAGATCTTTGATTTCTTTCATCTGTGTTGTATAATTTTCAGCCTACAGGCAATACCACATTTTATTGCACTTTGCTTTATTGAGTTTTGCTGGTGCTATGTTTTTTACATCAGCAAAAAGATTAGGACTTACTGAAGGCTCAGTAGTTGATGGTTAGCATTTTTTAGCAATAAAATATTTTTTAATTAAGGTGTGCACATTGTTGTTTTAGACATAATGCTGTTGCATACTTAATAGACTGCAGTATAGTATAAACATAACTTGTATATGCACTGGGACACAAAAAATTCATGTGGTCTGGAACCAAACCCACGGTGTCTCCAAGATATGCCTGTACAAATCCTGTACGTGTTGTGTCAGATTTATACCTAAGTATTTCTCTTTTTTTGAGCAACTGCAAATGATACATTGTATTTTTAATTCCAGTGTCCACTTGTTCATTAGTTGTGTATAGAAATACAACCGATTTTTGTATGCTTGTTTCTGCTAACTTCCTGAACTCACTTATTCTAATAGTTTTTTGGTACATTCCTTGGAACTTTCTTCGTAGACAATCATATTATCTGCAAATAGGGAGAATTTCATTTCTTCCTTTCTGATCTGTATACCTTTTATTTCTTCTTCTTTCCTTATTTCAGTGGCTAGGATTTTCAGCACTGTGTTGAATAAGAGTAGTGAGAGCAGACGTCCTTGTCTTGTTCCCACCTTGTCTTCCAGCATTAATTATAATGTTATCTCTAGGTTTTTTGTAGATGCTCTTTATCAAGTTGAGGAAGTTCCCCACTATTCCTGTTTTTATGAGAGTTTTCATCAAGAATGGATGTTGAATTTTGTCTGCTGCTTTTTATGCATTGATTGACATCACGTGATTTTCTTCTTGAGCCTATTAATATGGTGGATTACATAGATTTTTCAAATATTGAACCAATCTGGCATCCCTGGAATAAATCCCACAGAGTGATAGTGAGTAATCCTTTTTATATATTGCTGACTTCTGTTTGCTAATAGTTTGTTAAGGGTTTCTGCATCTGTGTTTATGAGGGATGTTGGTCTGTAGTTGCGGGGTGTTTCCTTTTGTACGGTCTTTGATTTTGGTGTCAGGGTAATCCTAGCTTTATGACATGAACTGGGAAGCGTTCCCTCCTCTTCTGTTTTCTAGAAGAGGTTGTGTAGAATTGGTTAATTCTTGCTTTAAATGTTTGTAAGAATTATCCGTGAAACCATCTGGGCCTGGAGATTTCTTTTTGGGGAGTTTTAAAATTATGAATTCAATTTCTTTAATAGTTTAGAGCTATTCAAATTATTAATTTTATATTGGGGGAGTTGTGGTAGTTTATGTTTTCTGAGGAATTGATCCCTTTCATTTAAGCTGTCAAATTTGTGGATATAGAGTTGTTTGTAGTTTTTCTCTTATTTTCCTTTTGAAATCTACAGGATGTGTAGCAATCTGTAGTGATATGCCCCATTTCACTCCTGATATTGGTATTTGTGTCTCGTCTCTTTTTAACTGTCAGTCTTGCTAAAGGTTTGTCAATTTTATTGATATTTTCAAAAAACAAACTCTTTGTTCCACTGATTTCTCTATTTTTCTGCCTTTAGTTTCATTGGTTTCTGCTCTTTGTTTTTTCCTTCCTTCTTGCTTTGGGTTTATTATTCTCTTTTTTCCCCTAGGTTCTTGTGATAGAAGCTTAAATTACTGATTTGGGACTTTTCTTCTTTTCTAATATATGCATTTAGTGCTATAAATTTCCCTCTCAACACTACCTTGGCTGTGTCCCCAGAATTTTGGTATGTTGTCTTTTCATTTTCATTCATTCAACGTAGGTTTTTAAGAGACGTCCTCTTTGATCTTTGGATTATTTAGAAGTATGTTGTTTGTTTCCAAGTGTTTGGACATTTTCTTGTCATCTTTCTGTTACTGATTTCTAGTTTGATTCTATCGTGGTCACTGAGAACACATTGAATGATTTCAGTAAGTTTAAATTTGTTAAGGTTTGTTTTATGGCCCAGAATATCACCTATCTTGGTATATGTTCAGTGAGCACTTGAAAATAATGTGTATTCTGCTGCTACTGGGTAGTGTTCCATAAATGTCAATTAGACTGATTGATGGTGTCATTGAATTCTTCTGTGTCCTTGTTGAATATCTGTCTAGTGGTCCTATTAATTGTTGAAAGACGGGTGTTGAAGTCTCCAACTATATTTGTGGATTTCTCTATTTCTGCTTTCATTTCTATCTGGTTTTGCTTTACAATTTTGCAGTTCTCTTGCTGGGTGTATACACATTTAGACTGTCTTCTTGATAGATAGAGCCTTTTATCATACCTGTCTCTGGTAATTTTCTTTGCTGTGACATCTCCTTTATCTGATATTAATGTAGCCCCTCTTGCTTTCCTTTAATTAATGTTTGTGTGATATGTCTTTTTCCTTTCTTTTACTTTTAACCTGTCTCTATCACTATATTTGAAGGGAAATTCTTGTAGACAGCATTTAATTGAGTCGTATTTTTTAATCCACTCTGCCAGTTTCTGTCTTTTAATTGGTATATTTAGACCATTTACAGCTTTTGTAATTATTGATGTTAGGGCTTAAGTCTGTCATTTTATTTTTTATTTTCTGTCTGTTATTTTTTTGTTTCTTTTTACTCTCCTCTGCCTTCCTGTGGGTTATTTGGACATTTTTTTAGAATTCTATTTTGATTTATCTGTAGTGTTTTAAAGTGCATTTCTTTTTATGGCCTTTTTAGTGGTTGCTCTAGGTATTACATTACATATACATAACTTACCACAGTCTATCAGTGTCGTCATTTTACCTGTTAGGGTGAAATATAGAAACCTTACTTCTGTGTATATCCCTTCCTTCATTTACAATATAATTGTCTTAAATATTTCCTCTGCATACATTAGAGCCACATCACAGACTGGTATAATTTTTGCTTCAACTTTCAAACAGAATTTAGAAACTCAAGAGGAGACGGAAAGCCTACTGTATTTACCTGTATTTTTTGCTTATCGTGTTCTGTCTTTCTTCCTGATGTTCCAAGGTTTCTCTTATTGTTTCCCTTCGGTTAAGAGAACTTCTTTCAACCAATCTTTTAGGGTAAAATTTGTGACAAATTTTCTTAGTTTTGCTTCATCTGAGAATGTCTTGATTTCCTCTTTATTCTTGAAGGGTGTGGATAAGGAATGGCTGTAAGATTCCAGGTTCAAGTTCTTTATTTCAGCATCTGAAAAATGTGCCGCTTCCTTCTTTCCTCCGTGGTTCCTGATGTGAAATCTGCTATCATTCTAATTGTTTTTTCCTTGTGGATAGGATATTACTTGTCTCTCACTGCTTTCAAGATTTTTCTTTGCCTTTAGTTTTTGGAATTTTAATTATGATGTGTTTTGGCGTGAATGTCTTTGGATTTATCCTGTTTAGGATTTACTTAGTTTCTTGAATGTATGCAAACGTCTCAAGCTAAATTGGAAAGTTTTCAGCCATTATGTCTGAGTATTTTTCAGTCTTGCCATCTCTTATCCTCTCCTTCTAGGACTCCAATTACGTGAACGTTAGATGTCATTGCTGGATGTTACGTTATATGTGACAGTCCCACAGATCCCTGAGGCTCTGCTCTTTGTTTTCAGTCCGTCTTCTCTGTTGTTCAGATTGGGTCATTTCTATTCTTCTGTCTTCCAGTTCACTGATTCTTTCCTCCGTCACTTCCATTCTGGTGCTGAGCCCATCTGCTGAACTTTTTAGTTTGGTTATTGTATTTTTCAGTTCTAAAATTTCCATTTTGTTCTTCTTTGTATCTTCTGTTTCTTTGCTGAGACTTTCTATTTTTTTTATTTGTTTCAAGCATGTTTATAATTACTTGTTGAATTGTTTTATCATGGCTGCTTTAAAATCCCTTTCAGATAATTTTAACATCTCTCCTCTTGATGTTAACATCTGTTGATTGTCTTTTTTCATTCAGTTTGAGATCTTTCTGGCTCTTGGTATGATGAGTGACTTTTTTTTTGTTTTTAAAGATTGGCACCTGAGCTGACAACTGTTGCCAATCTTCTTTTTTGTTTTTCTCTTTCTGCTTTTTCTCCCCAAATCCCCCCAGTGCATAGTTGTATATTTTAGTTGTGGGTCCTTCTAGTTGTGGCATGTGGGACACCGCCTCAGCATGGCCTGACGAGTGGTGCCATGTCCGTGCCCAGGATCTGAACCCGCGAAACCCTGGGCTGCTGAAGCGGAGCGCGTGAACTTAACCACTCGGCCACAGGGCCAGCCCCTGATGAGTGATTTTTAGTTGAAACCTGGACATTTCCATATTATGTTCTCAGACTCTGGATATTACCTAAATCTTCTGTTTTAGCTGGCTTCCTCTGATACTGCTCAGGTAGGGAAGGGGGCTTGCTGCCTCATTACTGCCAGTTGGAAGTAAAAGTCCTGGTTCCCCACTTGGCTCCTGTTGACACCTAAAATTTGGGGTTCCTTGTCACCACTGGGCAGGGGTGAAAGTGCTGGCTCCATCTAGTCTGCACTAGTGCCATGAGGTGGTGGGGCTTGCTACTGCTTGGTGGAGATGAAGCTCCAGCTCCCTGCGTGGCCTTCTCTGACACAGCTCCAGCAGGAGTGTTGGGACACCTTGTTACAGCGTCACAAGGGTAGAAGTCTAGGCTCTCCACTCAGCTTTTGCTGATGTGAAGTGACAGTGGGAAACACAGTTCTTTCTGTGGTGTTTTCCTGGAGTCGAGCTGTTATTGTCTAAAAGTTTTCTGTCTTGCTAAGCTGTGCCTTTCTTGGTCCTCTGGTTGGAGAGAGTGGTGTGTGTTGGAGCTTTTTTTATTGCCCCCGTTGGCATTCTGGGTTGCCTTCTTCTTCAGCTCCAAGTCTGGGATAGATGCACAAAAAGAAAACCCAGGGAACTCTCCACCATCTCATTCCTTGGTTGTGAGGTCCAGGGCAGGTCCGTCTTCTCCTCTCTGCTTTCAGACTCCTGTTATGTTTGTTTTCTGTCTAGTGCCCAGGAATTTCAGTTGTGCTTAACAGGAAGAATAAGGAAAAGTACATCCACTCCATTAGACATAGAGTGTCCTCTGCACTTTTAATCTTGAATCTCAAAGGTGTCACACTGTTCCTGAGACAATGTTATGTTCTAACACATGTATTTCCAGAGTCTGAGTTTGTTCCTTGTTTTCCTCTGTAAATTAAATCATAGGCCTCTTCGAAAGATGTTGTCAGACAGCTGTGCCAAGAGAGCTTTTCCATTTCAGCCCTTGGCTCGAAAAAACTCTTGGATATTACGTGTTCCAGCTTGTCTGTGACCCAGGAGGAGGCCGAGCAGGTAAGTGTGGTCAGAAATGACCTTTGGCCCCTGGACTCTCAACTCATCAGTCTCTTTCCTGACTTCCCAGGCATTGCCCCATCCGAGGAAATGTGTCCCCTGCAATGTGAGTTGACATTATAGCAAACTTAAAATAGATTTTTTTAATGTTAATGAACTTAAAAGCTATTGTCTTTGAACTGTCACTTCCTTTTGATAAAAGAGGCATGGATGGCAGAAGCTATCCCAGAATCAGAGCTCCTGACCATTTCCTTTTCAGGATTGTTACCTTCAGTGTGGACAAAAGCCAACCTTTTGGTGATTTTCTTTCCCAACTTGCAACTTGCCGATGCTGATAACTGTCAGCTGGATGCTAAGGCAGACTTTCCAGGGGCCCATGGGCAGGAGCTCTGAGCCCTGAGCACAATGAGGGAGCACGTGCTGCTGGACCTCAGCTGACCTCAGCTGGCGGCCAAGAGGAAAAGCACGGTGACTCAGGCTGTCTCTCACAGCCTCATCTCTCCTCTCCCCTCTGAGACAGGAGTCCATCCACGTGGGCCTGTGTTGTTGTTACTACTTTTTTAATCCGAACTTTTTCATTGAAGTCATCTGTGGAAGAGTCAAAGGCAGGAGCAAGACTGTGGAAGTGATTTGGGGACTTAGTTTGGGTCCCTCAAAAGTAGACCCTGAAGCAAAGACTTGCATGCAGGTAGTTTTTTGGGAGATGATTCTAGAAAGCCCAAAGGAGGGAGAGCAGACAATCAAGCAGGGAGACAGACAAGCTAACAAAAGGGTCTGTTAATGAGTGGCTGCTGCTGCGGGCAGCGGGGGCTCAGCCTCGGGATCCTGTAAGAAACCATGAGGAGCACACCCGAGAATTGTCCCCTGGAGGGTGGGGAGGCTGGGGCATCTGTCCACTAACCCGCACCCCTCGTGGATACGGGGTGAGCATCCCCTCACCTCTGGGTTGTACTGTCTGCAGCCAAGCAGCCTCCGTGGCATCAGAGAAAGCCCCAAAGCAGAGGCGGTTACTCCAGGGTCTTCTTAGCTCTGCTAAGCATCATTGTCACAGGAGCCCACAGGCCACATTTGGCTACAGCTTCCCTTAGAAGGACCTAGGGTGGAACACAGCCTTCTAGCACGGCAGGGCCAGGCACTCCTCTTCCACACGGGGTCCACACAGCCAGCCTGGGGCTGTTTGTTCTCTTTGCCCTCCCAGGTGACAGCCTAGGGCAGGGACATGACGCTCCTACCACCGTGGATTCAAAGCCGAAACCCATGGGAGCCAGTTGTTACCTCTGGTAACAGCTCAGTAAGTGCAGCTCCAGGTTCTGGGGAGGAGCGAGCAGCCGCACTCAGGGAAGCCCACGAAAGCTGTGGGCCCCGCGGGGCTCTGTGCGGTCTCCCAGTCCGAGGCTGGGGACCCCGGCAGTGCTGCCTTGTGACACAGCTGACTCTCCACTTCTCTCAGGCTACCAGGGGAACAGGCTAGCAAGTTAACTGAAGGTCAGAGTCTCTGCACAAGGAAAGGGGATTTGTTAACCCTTGGCCCCTAGGAAGAGAGCTTCTGGCAGGGTGACAGCTTCCTGTGTCGGGGGGGCGGCACCTGTTTCCTACAGCGGCAGGTGGACTCGGAGCAGCTGAGGCCTGTGGCTGAGGCCCGTGGGCGTCGGCGTCTGCGATGCAGGCCTCAGCACTCATGGGCCTCTGTTGAAGGACGGTGGCAGTGTGTGGCAGGCCCTCTTCCCAGCAGCGGGGGGTAGAGCCCTGCCCCCGCCCGCCCTGCCCCTCCCCAGCACTCAGGGCTCCGCTCTGGCTCTGTCCTGCAGCTGCTCCAGGCTCTGCACCGCCTCACCAGGCTGGCGGCCTTCCGCGACCTGTCCTCGGCCGAGGCGATTCTGGCTCTCTTTCCTGAGAATTTCCACCAAAACCTCAAAAACCTGCTGACGAAAATCATCCTGGAACACGTGTGAGTGCTCATTTCTTGAGTTCCTTGCGATGCTTATGTTTTTTTTTCCTGTTCTAGAAATAATATGTTCATTATTGAAAAGTTGGAAAACACAGGTAAGCGAAAATAAGCAAACCCTCGTCCTGCCACGCGGAGGGCTAGTGGTGTTCATTCCTGCGTGGAAAGCCTCCAAGACTCCTTTATTCTATTTACACATAGAGGGAGGTCTGTGTCTTCTTGAAAATTGTTTTTAACACAATAGGGTCATGCCATTTTATAACTTGCTTGTTTTCAATTAAAAGTATTAATGTTAATGATTTTTTAGGTCAATGAGTATTTATCTTCAATATCATATTTAATGGCTAAATATATTCCATTTTATGGAGAAATCATGTCGAATTCAGACATTCCTTGGGCTACTGGCAGGTTCCCCTCGGTGCGCAGTGTACCGTGGGAACTCTGCTCGTCAGCGTCGTCACTGCCTGACTGGTCGAAGCCAGGCGCGTGCGGAGGCTTTGGCTTCACCTGCACAGGTCGGCCACTGGAAAGATGCAGCAGCTGTTCCCCAGCAGGACGGGCGTGTGCCGCTCTCCCCACGCCTTCACCAGCACTGAGGGAACTCTTTTACATTGTTTCCCAGCTTCCCAAATGGCAAATGATACCTCATTTCAATTTGTGTCTTTGATACTCGCCACGTCGAATATCTTATTCATATGTGTACCGGTCATGTTGATTTCTTTTGTGAATTATCTGTGTATTCTCTGACTGGGCAAGTCCTTTTAGACACGTACAGTTTAAGCAGAACTGATGAACTGCTGGTCAGCAGCAGGCTCGAAAGACCTCTCTGATGGTCATGACCGATAATGCCAGTTACCAAGGGTCTTGTTTGTTTAGAAACTTTCTCCTCCGTGACCACGTTTTACCCTGCCTCTGCTTGGCCTTGCACTGTGATGCTGTTTGCTGTGGCATTAGATCCGGTTGGGTGTCTTTTGTGTAAGATGCAATACTTTGTCTGGTAGATGCTCAGCAAAAAGAGAACAGGTTGACCTTTTCTGTTTTGTCTCTGAGGACGATAGCAAGATAAGATTACAGTGCGTGAAGCTTTCCTTTTTTGCCCAAAGCCGTGAAAACTGACCAACGGCATTTACAGCCGTCGCATCACTGAGCTTTGTACAGTAAACAAACGAACAGCGGCTTGTTGGAGGGGGCGTTGCTGTGGTCCTTTCCTGCCAGGACGTGATTACATGTTTGAAGATCACAGAGGGCAGAGGCCTCCCTCCTTATCAGGAGACCCCCTTCTCATCTCTTTCCATTCTTTTTTCCTCGTCTTTCCCTCCGATGCAGATCTAGTTGGAGAAGTGAAGCCCAAGCAAATCAGAGTGAGTACCCGGAGCCCCGCCTCTTCCTCCCTGCCCCTCCCAGCCCAGCTCTCAATCTGCCGGGGCCCGAATTTTGAAGCAAAACTCAAAGTGAGTGATTCTAATCTCAGACCAAGCAGTGTCATTGTGTTTGTCTTTTTAATTCTATTTTTTAATTTTTTTCTCATTGTAAACTTAATATAATATAAACTTATTGTTTAAAAAAACAACAGAAATGTCCAAAGCAGAAAGTGAAGTAGTTAAAATAAGTATATTTCAATGAGGAAAAAAATTAACCATAATTGAAATTAATTTGAAAGGTTGAGTAAAAGTGGGTGTTTAATAAATGGTCACTAACCCTGTCAGTGACAGTGCTGAAGCCAGCCACAATGCTGGTGAACTCTCCCTGCATCAGTTGCTTTAGTCCTCCCAGCAACCCCGTGAGCGAGGCCAGGGTGACCCCTTTTACAGATGAGAAACAGGCTTGGAGGTGAGACGAGCGGTGGAACCCGGATTCAAGCCTGCATGTCTCTCAAACCAAAGCTTTCCACTGTCATCGCTGCTGCACATTCCCTAAGACTCGGGCCACGACCTCCTCTTCTCCTCTTTATGTCATTTCTCATCCCCACCTGACATCTGGAGGGCTGGGTGTTCAGGCAGAAGCCATCGCTCAGTGCTAGTGCAGGCGGCACCCCGCGGTGCTGAGTGAGGTCTCTGACGCGCTGTGGGGTCCTGGGTGCCATCTGGCCGTCTCCCTCAGAGACTGGCTGGGTGGATCAGATGCATTACGCACGTACAGCCCCGAGGGCTGCCTGTCAGAGAGCAGAGGCTCAGACACGCGGGGGCGCAAGCTCTGAGCGCCACTATCCCCTCCACAGTCTCTCTGCCACACCTGGTCGACCTGGACTGGAGAGTGGATATCAAAACCGCCTCAGACAGCATCAGCCGCATGGCCGTGCCCACCTGCCTGCTCCAGATGAAGGTACGTCCTCGTCACGCTCCTTAGAAGGAAAGAAGCGGGGGCTAGCCCAGTGGCGTAGTGGTTAAGTTCACGCGCTCCCCTTCAGCAGCCCAGACTTCACAGGTTCAGATGCCAGGCATGGACCCAGCACTGCTCGTCAAGCCACACTGTGGCAGCATCGCACATAAAATAGAGGAAGATGGGCACAGATGCTAGCTCAGCGACAATCTTCCTCAAGCAAAAAGAGGAAGATTGGCAACAGATGTTAGCTCAGGGCCAATCTTCCTCACACACAAAAAAAGATGGGACAGCAGTGACTCGGCACCCCTGCAGGCCATCAAGAGTCCCAGTCTCCAAAGTTCAGGGATCTCTACGAGAAGCATTTAGCACCCCTAAATGCAGTGCTGACAAAGTGTGTGTGTACTGCTGTATTAACGTAGATAGGGTACAGCATGGGCTGAAATAAATTTTAAATGATAAACACAAAGCATAAACTGTAAAATAATTTGTGATACCTGAAAGTTACCTTCCACACTTAGAGGGAAGTTTGGCTTCAACAGTAGGGCGTGCGTTCAGGTGTCAGGCTGCCCTCCTGAGCGTGTCTGCCTCGGCCAGCTTCTCGCCCAGTGGGGCCAGGCTCTCGCCGTCTGTAGGTGCTGACGAGCAGCTCCTCTCAGCAGCTGGGGAAGCGTCAGTTCTTCATTCTCTTGTGCCCATGCTTGTGCCTCCTTGCTGTTGTCTTCACTTTACAGTTCTTCTCAGGAACCTTTTTAAGCCACATCTCCATTTTTAAGGCTTGTTTAGTTAAAACCAGATCATGTAAATGCTGTGTTTGCTTTACCAGACACCCAGAAATGCAGCACCTGTAGGAAAATGAAAGTGTAAGGGCGCCTCTAACAAGCAAGTTTTCAATTTTAGTAAAGCTTACTTTTTTTTAAAGATACAAATAAATATAACTAGAAGTTGTAATATTTTTCCTGCCTCCCAGTAGATTCTTATGTACCCCTCGAGCCCGCTGTGTACAGTGCCAGTGTGGACCCCTGTGCTGTCTTCTCACTGACCGCTGAGAGCGAGGGGCCTGGGGCCAAGTGAGCCTGGGCATCCCTGGTCCCCGCCCTGAGCACCCAATGAGCCAGAAACGGCCAAGCCCATGAGATACATCCCTTGCTCGCCCCGTTTGCTGGAAGTCCAGGGCTGGGCCGCTTGGCAGCTCTGGGCAGGGAGCCCCTCCATAGAGGGTCCCCAGCACGGGGCGAGCACAAGAGGCAGCTTTGACTGGGGGCCCTTTTTCTTTTCAGATCCAGGAAGATCCCAGTGTGTGTGGAGACGGGCCCTCTGTCTCAGCGGTCACCATGGAGCTGAGTAAGGAAACGCTGGACACCATGTTAGATGGGCTGGGCCGCATCCGAGACCAGCTCTCTGCCGTGGCCAACAAATGACAGCCAGCTGCTGGCCCAGCCCAGGCCCCTGCTCGGCCTCGAGGAAGCACTCAGGGCCGCGGCTGCCCTGGGAGCAGGCAGGGCAGTGGGGACAGAGGCAGGCTGCCATCAGGAAGGCAGAGCTGGATCAGAAGGGAGCAGCCGTGCCCATGCCATTCTCCCACTGCTTCTCTTTCTCTTTCTGAGGCTGCTGAGCAGAAGCCTCCGTCTCTGACCGGCTCCTGTGTGCGACTCTGCCCGCGGGGCAGCCGAGGGGACATTTGCTTCTTCAGCCGCCTCTGTGTGGCTGATGGAAAGTTCAGGCCCGAACTGTGGAGCTGGTCTAATAAGTTCCCTTCCAGCGGTGGCTCTGATGGGGCCATTTCCACGCCTGGGACACAGCCGGGAGTCAGGTGGGTGACGCCAGCAGTTCCCGCCTCTCTGCCAGAGGAGCCAGGCAGACCCCACAGAGCAGGGCCACTGTAGTGTGGCCCCCTGCTGAAGTCTGGTGCCTTCCCGAGCTCCCTGGGCCCGCTGCACCGCCTTCCAGCGTTGGGGTCTGACGTGGGTGCTGAGGCCCCTCGTGCAGCCAGCGGCCCCTTCCGTGATTGACGGCAGCCGCTCCGGGGTGAGGAAGTGGGAGGGATTGGAAATAAATAGCAGTTCCACAAGGTCGTGATTCTGCTCAGGGCTCTGGTAGCTTCTGTCCTCAGCCTGAGGTGCTGCCGCTTGTTCGTAAAGGTGACCCCAGCTCCCTAACTCGCAGCTAAGCCTGTGAGCAAGGTGTGACCTGACACCGGGCATCGACTCTCACTGCTTTCCAAGTGTCTGTCACCTAGAGTGAAAGAAAGCAAGGTGGACAGTCGGGGTGTGCCTGTTACAAGAGCTGTGATGGAAGCACGCCTCAGGGTTTAACCCGACGAGGTCATCTCTGTCACGTGCCTGGCGCGTTGTCGGGACTCAGTGTGTCGGGGTCTCCCCGTCCAGGTCGCTCTGTTTGGGCCGCTTCCCGGGTGGTGTGTGCGGAGGGCTGGGGGCGGGCGCCCCTGCTCCATGGGAAGGCGCTTGGCCTCTCGGCCTTGGTTCCCCCCAGTTTTTTTAATTAAATGGGGATGGTAACAGTACCTGCTCTGTGGGGCTTTTGTGAAGATGAAAGGACATAGCGTCCCTAAGAGCACTTAGCGCTGTGAGGGCACACAGGAAGGGCCTGGTGACGTTAGCTCCGAGCACCAATGGCGGCGACGCAGAGAGCTCTGTGCATCTACTGCTCGTCCACCATCAGAGGGTTGGTGCGACAGTGACTGTTATCCTCCCTTTGTCCTTGAAGAAATCAGCTCTTTGAGGTCAAGTCACCTGCTGGGAAGTGGCCTCATTAGGACTTTGGCCCAGATTTCTAGCTTTCTCTCTAACACATAGGACTCTGCAAGGGACACGGAGCCTGTGACTTTAGCTCCATTTGGAAAACCCTGGAACCGAAGTAGAGATGAGAAAATTTACTCCTGAGACACTAGGAAAGTGCTCCTCTCTGTCTGCTCTCGCAGAAGCTGAGCTGCCTTCTGCAAGATGGCGGTTCTGAATCCTTCGGGGCTGTAGGCACTGGGAATCTGCTGGAAGCTGTGCATCCTTCCTGTGGGAAGTGAGCGTTCCGCTTTTTACCTTCAGTGACAAGTTCGTGGACCCTGGAAGCCAGCCCGCTTCTTCCAGGTCGAGAGCCCCTGCTCCCCGCCTCAGGTTGTGTTCAGCCTTGTCGTGAGTTCGTCCCCTGTCTGCTCTCCTCCCTCTCGCTGGGACTGCAGACCAAGATGTCCAGTCCCTGTCCTCTGGGCCTCCGTAAGAGTGACTGGAAGCAGGGAGCCCCGCATGGGGCTCTGCACAGTCGGAGCTCCTCCAGCCGGCTCCCCTGAGCAGGACCTCTGGGGGCATGGCTTACAGAGGGTGTTCCATAACTACGGGGAAGTTCAGTAAACGTCTGCTGCCCTCCCCTCGGTGCTGTCAAGGGGTCTGTTGTCTGCTCCTCGGGAGGATGGGTTTGTAGAGACCGTGTTTCTGGTTGGCCTGACCGTGTCTCAGAAAAACCTCCTATTTACTGCCTGTTGATCTCAAAGGAAGTTCCTTCATTCGGTGCTTGTCTGCTTTCCCAGTAGTGCTTTGTGTCATGAGCAGCTCTCAGCAAACCGTCCTTTCCTTAGGGTGCGGCACAGTTTGGATTTCCAAACTCCATCCACAGAAGGGCCAGGACAGATCTCGGTGGTGCCTGTGCTCCTGGCTGCCCAGCATTTCCCACCCGTGGCCACAGGAGTGAGTGTGTGGCTCAATACTGATCCATCCCTATGTCCCACAGAGATGGTCCCAGGACTGTACATGACTCAAATTGGGCCAATCTGAGTCTTTCTGTATGGCTTTTTTCTGCTGGAATCAGCAGAGAAGACCACCTCCTGCCTCTGGGCTCTGATAGCAAAGCCAGGATGCTCGGTCCACCTTCCTGCCGCACAGAGAAAGCCTGTCTGCATGGGGAGAGGCTAGCCCAGAGCAGAGCTACGCAGAGGCTGGGGAGAGGAGGGGGAAATCCAGTGTGTCTGATGCCAATTCAGTCCTCCTCCTAGCCTATCGGTCAAGATGGACCTGGCTTGTGTTAAAATGTACCCAGGATTTGTTTGTATCAGGGGTGGTGAGACACACAAACACAGAAATGATTGCAGTAGAGGAAGAAGTTTATATTACAGATCCTAGAAACGGGAGGCACAGCCCGTCACGCAGGGTCACAAAGGGAAGGACCAGGCTGGTCAGGGGTCAGAGAGGGCCGGGGAGAAGATGGCGCAGGCCTTTATTGGGGTGTTCACAGGAAGGAATGGGTGAGGCAGCGTAGGTGTGCTGGGTAAGTTTAGGGTTCAACAGTTTGAATAATTCTGGCAGGCTCTGGGCTACCGGAATGGTCCCTGGTTGTCCAGTACCTGGTCCTGGGGTGACCCAGGGCAGGGGGAATATTGCCTTGGTGTGGAAGAGTTTGATAAAAGACATAGTTGAGGGGCTGGCCCGGTGGCACAGTGGTTAAGTTCGTGCATTCCACTTCGGTGGCCCAGGGTTCACCAGTTTGGATCCCAGGCATGGACCTACGCACTGCTTATCAAGCCATGCTAAGGCAGGTGTCCCACATGTAAAATAGAGGAAGATGGGCATGGATATTAGCTCAGGGCCAATCTTCCTCTGCAAAAAGAGGAGGATTGGCAGCAGATGTTAGCTCAGGGCTAATCTTCCTCAAAAAAAACACAACATGGTTGGGGGTGTGGCTGTGGATTTGTTGATCTGTGTATCAAAGGCATGTTTTGGATAGTTGTTAGCTACCCCTGGGAAGGGCAGTCTCTCCAGGACCAAGGCCCCAAATGCCAGAGCATCAAGAATACAGAAAATAGGGGCCAGCCCGGTGGTGTACTGGTTGGGTTTGCATGCTCTGCCTCAGCAGCCTGGGGTTTGCAGGTTCAGATCTTGGGCACGAACCTACATACTGCTCATCAAGCCATGCTGTGGCAGTGTCCCACATACAAAATAGAGGAAGATTGGCACAGATGTTAGCACAGCAACAATCTTCCTCACCAAAATAAAAAAAATTAAAATTAAAAAGAATAGAGAAAATAAGGGGCCAGCCTGGTGGCATAGTGGTTAAGTTCTGCATGCTCTGCTTCAGCAGCCTGGGGTTCACGGGTTTGGATCTTGGGGGCAGACCTACACACCACTCATGAAAACCACACTGTGGAGGCATCTCACATACAAAATAGAAGAAGACTGGCACAGATGTTAGCTCAGGGACAATCTTCCTCACACAAAAAAAACAAACTAAGGAAATGCAGTCAGTGCAAGGTTATGCCTCAGTAACAAACAGTCCCAAGTGGCAGTGGCTTTCAACATGACAAAAGTTTACTTTGGCTGCACAGCCAATGAAAGCTGGGGACAGAGGGCAACTCGGGCCCAGGGCGATGGGACCTTCATCTCAACATGTGCCTCCACAATCCCTGAGGTGGGCCGAGGGAAGGTGGCAGATGGCAGCCTTGCTCTTAAAGTTTCTGCCCAGAAGTGACAGGCAAGTCACATGGCGACACCTAGCTTTAAAGGGGGCAGAGTACTTCAGTCCTGCCACATACCAGGAAGAAAGAGAAACGGGATATTTGATTAGCTCTGGTAACCACTGCCCCCATCATCTGAACCAAAAGATTCCTTTTTTGCCTGCGCTGGTTTGCACTTAAGAATGAAAGAATTGTGAGTAATAACATGCACGCCATCTTGGCATCTTTTCTCATGATAAACCTCTTCGCCTGTGTGGCACTTAAAAGCATTTGAAACATTTTCCCAAATATCTCTCTGCCTCTTCACCTTCCACTCATTAAGTATTTGTGCATTTCACTGAGGAGCAGTCAGCTCAGAGAGGTCCAGGGCTGAGTAGAACTTGAATCTGGGTCTTTCATCTCAAAGGCCAGTGGTTTCTCCATTCCTGCCTCCATTCTGAGAAAAGAAAAGTTGGATTCCTCACAGATGGCTGAACTTTTCCCTTAATCTGGCGACTTTCAGCTCTCTCCCTCATCAGTCCTGCCTGACCACTTCCGTCTTTGGCCTCCTTTGCCTCCCTTTTCTGGTGATTTTCAGGTCCAGAGACATTGACGTGAGGACCAGACATGTGGGTCTTTCCCACGTGAGCCGGTTGTGCAAACACACACTGTGGCACCATGTCCAGCAGCCATTAGTCAAGCTCTGTGGTCTGGTATTTACCAGTTTCCAGGAAGTGAGTCCATTGCGGGGCAAAAAGCTCTCCATTATTTAGTAAGTTGAGATGTTATCAGAAGTGAGAGAGGGTTTTTATTATTTTTTTAAATATTTCGTCTAGAAACCATGGCTGCCTGGCATTTTGAAAGTTTTCCAGTGGTTGAGCATTTACAAGAACTATCTTGAACTGGTAACTGCTGACTTCCAAATATTGCGAATTCCTCAGCACTCTCTTTCTGCATGATGCTGACTTATACTACTTCTTTCTGTAATGCTCACATTTCTGTGGCTTAATTGTCCTTTTTACAACTAAGAAAGATGAAAATATTTTTTAATAGTATTTCTAGTTGGTGCCAGAGGACCCTAACCTCCAAGGACAGAGGATCATCCTTCATTTGAGGAAATGTCCAGAGCTCTTAAAGGTCAGTCTGAGAAGCTGAGTTTCTTTTGCCCTGGGCTCTGGGGAAAGACTGATGGGCCTTCCGCCTCATCCGTAAGTGGAGATAAGATAACCCCTTAGGTGATGGCAGCTCGCAGATTTACAGCAAACTACGAAGTAGACCCCTTGGCTGAAGAAGGGGACTTTCTTGTCTGTGGGTATCAGCGTTGCACTAGCCGTACGACCTTAGACAGACACACACACAATGGAGGACAGCAGTGTTCCAACAAGCTGAATGCTAGTGAATTGAGAGATGCTTTGGGATGTCAGAGGGCTCTGGGGTCACTGTCATAAAGGTACTGCATCCGCAGCTCAGGGGATGGCCTCCACTTGGTTAGGGTTTCAGGAACTCTGATGAAGCTCCTACTCCAGGCTTCCTTTGGCTAGTTCGGCATCCGGGAGTGAGAGTCACTGTATTCGTTAGGATATCGACTGGAAACTGCTGTAACGCCCAATTTCCATGGATTAAAGGGTTTCGTCTCTCTCTCAATGGTGTTCGCATGGAATTAACGTGGCCTCGGATCGCTCTGCCTAAGTCGACCTCAGCAGCACCCTCTCACCGCAGAGCAGTCCTTTGAGCCCCTGCAGAGGCATCTGCGCGCCAGCGTGCCCCTGCTTTCAGGCCGTGCCTGGCTGCAGGTCTGTGGGCCTGGGGGTTCTTGTTCAGAGTTGAGTCTTCCAGCCACGCTGGTTTCGCTTCCGTGGGAGAAGGAGGGGCTGGGAGCCGTGGGGTGACAGTAAGAGGAGTCTGCAGGGTGACAGCGGAGGGCAGACACTGGCACTATTACAGAGTGTCCTGCCGCTATCCCAGAGCTCAGGACCAGCATTTCCCAGGGGCCAGCCCAATGCTGGAGGGGGCAGAAAAGGAGCGGCCAGCCCTGGGCCTGAGGGGGATGGCTGCACGGATGTCCTGGCCTCGCTCGCTGCACCCTCTCTGGAATGTCTACCTTCACACTGGCTTAGCTCCTGTCCATCCTTGGGGACTCACAACACGTGACGGGGGCCTAGGAAGTCATCCTAAGCGGCTTGTCCTCTCTGCCTGTGTTCCCATCATTCCTCTTCCCGCCACCCCCACTCTTCACCCTGTGTCCCCATCACCTGAGCACTCAGATAATAGGCAGCCCCTCTTAGCACTGGGAATTTCCCGCCACCGGCTGAAATGGGGCTCTGTCCCCAGGGTTACTCCTAGAGAAGAGGTTCCTTGTCACTTGGCGTACCCTCTTTGGTGACCCAAGATCCTGCTTATGCCCAAAAGCCACAACAGGAGGGAAATGTCCGAACACCTGGGCGCAGCCGGAGCTTGCCCCCTAAGCCCAGCAGGTGGCGCCCACGCCCCCCTTGTGGTCCCCGGGGGCCCGCTGTCGGAACAAAGACCCGGAGAGGCGGGGAGTGGGGCGGGGGGCGCGCCTCCCCGGGAACCCGGGCGGGGCGACGCTTCCTCGGAGGAGACCCCAGGCCGAGGGCCACGAGAGAGGAGGGAGAAGGGAGCGGGCAGGCCCACCGCGGGCCGCTGAGGCCAGTTCCCGAGCCCGGCGGCAGACGCGCCCGCTGTCCCCTCGTCGCCTCCGTCCCGGGCGGGCGGTGCAGGGACCCCCCACCGGGGCGGGTCCGGTCGGCCGGCTCCTGCGCGGCGCCGCGTTCGTGGCGCGCACGGGCCTCGCGCTGGGCGGCCTTCCCGCCCGGCGCCCGGTGGAGCCGCGCTGCGACCCGGGCGGGAGCCGAGGCCCGGCCGCTTCTCGACCAGACGGAGGGATGGAGCGCAATGTTCCCGACGGCGCGGCTGCCCCCAGCGTCGTCACCCTCCGGCACGCCTGGGGCCCCTGCCGGCCGGACCGCGCAGCCCCGGAGCGGGCTGGCCGACTGTGGGGTGGGGGGCGAGGGCCCTGTCTCCCCGGTCGTTCCGGGGCTCCCCCACCCCGCGCTGCCCCGCGTCTTCTAACTGGAAGTCTAAGGCCGTCCTCTTGCCTGAGACCCCTCAAGGGCTTCTCGTGCTCTCGGCGTCAGGGCCAAACTCCTAGAAACGTCCGTCCGTGTTCCTTGCAAGCGGATTTCTCCCCGCATTTCAGTCTCATGCGACAGGATGAAAGAAATGGGCTTAAATCGGAATAAACGGTGTGAGGCTCACCGGCTGGTGGGAGTGGGCTCTGGGCGATGCTTCTGGAAGGCTCCGGCACCCGGAGAGGAAGCAGGCGCCCAGAAGGAGCCGGAGCCGAGGGCCGGGCCGGCGCGCTCGCTCCTCCATCCGCCGGTCCTCCGGGCGGAGCTGGGCTCGCTCTGCGTCGGGTCCCGGCGCGGGACAGGCCGCGCTGCAGACGCTCAGCACTGCTGAACGAGGCCGGCGTGAAGGGACCTCCCGGCGGGCTCCAGGGCCGACTGGTCGCCCACTTGCTGTGTCCACTGGCCCCCTCCTTCTGCTCTGAGGGGGTGCACCCCCGCCTCCCCTGCCGCCCTAGCTGACGTCCGAGGCTGGAAGGGACCTGCTGGAGGACAGTGGACCGGGCAGAAGGAGATGCGCAGCCTGGGACCCAGCTCGGGGGAAGTAGTGGTGGCATTGAGGGCGGCAATCCCAGAGCCTCTTATGCCCCTGGCCTCTCTGAATTCTCCCTCCTGAAACTCGCAGGAAGGTCAACCCGGCTGCAGAGGATCACCCTGCCTTTACCCCAGGAGCCCCCTGGCCGTCGGGGCCATGGGCGTGGCTGCCTGGCCTCTGTTTCTGGGTTGGCGCCTCCCTGGCACAGAGGGGCACGACCAGGGCTCCCTCTCCCAGGTTGGGGACAGCCAGCTGTGGGAGGCATCGGCCTGCTGAGTGGGGGCGTCTGACTTCCCACCAGCCCCAGGGGCGCCCCAGGTCACCCTCCACAGCATCTCTCCCCCGAAGACTGGGCCTCCCCCTAACTGGGCTTGCTGCCCTGGGCGGGTCTTCCCCTAATCCAGCCTTCTTCCCCTAATCTGGCCCCTGGGAAATGCTGGTCCTGAGCTCTGGGATTAGGATTTCTGGAAAGTAGTGCTTTCCAGAAAGTAAAGTGGATCTTGTTTATCCTCCAAACCTGATCTGCCTTTCCCAGGCTTCTCCATCTCTGCAAAGAACAGCTCCAACCTGAAGTGTGGGAGACAGCACTGGCGCCCCCTTCCTGCCACCGCCTGTCCTCACCCCATTCACTCCATCAGCAAGTCCTGCTGCTTCTGTCTCCAAAATATAGTCACACTGGTCCGTTTCTCCTCATCTCTGCACCGACTTAGTTCATAGCCCCGCCATTTCTCAGCAGCCTCTAAGCATGATGACATTGGCCAACCTCTGCCTCCTGATCTGTCACTGGCCTCAGCACACCAACCTTGCATCAGTTCCAAGGTTCTCCAAGCACTCCCTGCCCCAGGGCCTCTGCACTTGCTGCCTGCCCCCAGCTCTCTCCCCTGGTTTTCACAAAATCCACTCATCTTTCAGAGCTCAGCCAGCGCGTCCCTCCCTCAGACAGGCTTTCTCAGGCTGCTCCCTCCACAGAGGACCCCTCCTTTTCTTCTCAGTCACGAGTCCTGTTTATGTCTGCCCGCTCCCCAGTATGAAGTTGTATTGGTTTAATAAACGTATGTGTCTACTTGCTTATTTAACTTGTCATTGTCTGTCTCCCCACTGGAACGTGCCATGAGGGTAAGACGCTTGTCTGTCTTGTTCAGCACTGTCCCCAGAGCCCAGCACAGGCCTCACAGCCTCGGTGCTCACTGATTGTTAAAGGAGCATAATACACACACGGAAGACCCATAGGGTCACTGCCCTGCTCTCGTATGTCAGCATGTCCCCACTGTCCCCAGTGTACGCTGCAAACCCCACAGGGCCCCGTGAGTTTCTTCTCCACCTCACCAGAGCTCACCTTTTCCAGGTCCCTCGCCAGGCCTTTGGAGAATCAATCCAGAATGGGCACCATGGCGCAGACAAGAGTACTGGCCTGACAAAAAGGGACGTTGGACAAAGGATCTTCATGACCCTAGGGAGTGCGTCGATTCTGTGATGTCTAATTCTGTTTTAAACTGCAACAGAAGAAACCTTGGACCAAGAAGCCAAGGAAGCAACCCAAGAAGAGAAGTGACAGCTCTCACTGTCAGGTGGCTGAGAAGGGACATGCAGAGGCCGGACTCCCCAGTGCTGATGCAGGCTGGGTGGCATCAGGATTCTCAAAGAGAATGGGTCCGAGGAGGGGCCACGCCGTCCAGCTCATGCTCCATCCCCTTGCTCAGTGTAGGACTTGCACGTCGAGTGTCCTCAGTGAAAAGTTGAGTGAAAGTACATGCCTTGGGGACCGGAAGGCCTGTCCCACTCCTGTCACAACTAAGGTGCAGCAAGACCACTTCTCGTGGTCCCTATGGACGAGAAGCTTCTCTGGATGGCAGAGGAGGGGCTATCTGCTCCTTCTGCCCATCCCCAGGAGTGACCTTGCTGAGCCCTCAGCCCCGCCCAGGGACGGCGTCCTGCTGGCCCAGCCTCTGTTCTGCCCCCACGCTGATACGTGCCTCTGGCAGATTAAACGGCTCTGCTGGCTCCTTACAAAGTGGCTCCATGCCCAGGCTTCTTGCTCCACTCCCCAAGCCGAGCACTGGGCCACTGCCAGGACGAAAAAGACCTCTTGAGTCTCCAGGTCAGCCTCCAGAAGCACGTCTCAGGGCTGGGGTTGGGCCTCCGGGCTCGCCCCTGACCACAGGTATAAATCCAGTCTCCGGGGTGGCAGTGGGGCGGAGCGGGGAGTGGAGTGTCGAGGAGGAGCTGAGGGTCCAGGTACCTTTCCACTGACCGCAGTCCTTCTGCGCAGCCTGAGCTCCTCCACCGCAGGCTCGGTGTTTCTGCTCAAACCACGGAGATCCATCCCCGGAGAGGGCGGAGGGTTTCCACGCCAGCGCTGGGTGCCAGAAGTTGTCCCAGAAAGCTCTGGTGGGCATTTGCACTCCATCTTCCTCAGAGCAGAGAACAGAAGCTCAGAGATGTGCAGTGACTTCCTGCAGGTCACACAGCTATGTGCCTTCTGGCCCCAAGTCGAGCAGTTTTCCATTTCTGGAAAAATTAAGGTGCAGGAAATGACAACATGAGTGATCCTCCCCCGGGAGAACAGAAGTCAGACTCAAGGGAAAGACATCCCCCAGGAGTGCTGGCCATCTGAAGCTGGGAGCTGCTTCAGACGGACCAGGCCGGTCAGAGGGGCCACAGGCGGTCAGGCGCAGCCAGGAAGGGAGGGCGGAGACAAGCAGGCGTAGCCTCCTGAGGTGCCCCTCACCAGGCTGGGGGTGAGCCCCCGTCCTTCCCCGTGGTGAGGAGGGGCAGGTGGGACCTTAGCCTGCCAGCAGCGCCCTCCAGTGTCTGCTCCATTTTCCAGCTTCCTGGGCACACTCCCGTCAACTCTTTATAGTCTCCAGGTGGACTTTGACCTCTCAGTCCCTGAAACATTGTCAGCACGTCCTTGCAAAGCCTGTCTCAGCCTGGAGTACAGGGGTGCCTGGCATTTATTGTTTTGTGTTTGGCCTTTTGGGCCCTTGGTAAAGAGAAAAGGTTCCATTCAATTATTTTTTAATTGGTAATACATCTGCATGATCAAAAATAGCAAAAAGTGCAGAAGTGTACACGATGAAAACTCTCCCCATGCCGGCCCCCGGGTCCCCTCCCCAGAGGTACCGGTGTGTCCTTCTGGAGAGAGATCGTGCCCTGTGATCGAGGGGTCAGCAAGCTGCAGCGCAGCCCCCAAGGCCATGGCCAGCGCAGGGCCTGAGAGGGAACAATGGTGTTTACATTTTCAAAGGGTTATGAGAAAACGAAATAAAACAAAGCAAAGCAGAGTATGCGCCAGAGGGCATCTGTGGCCTGCAAAGCCTAAAATATCGACTATCTGGCTCTTGACAGAAAACGTTTGCTCAAAGTTACTCAAAAGACAGTCTATCAAGACACTTGGCTTTTTCACTCAATAATCTAGGCTGAGACCTCTTTGAATCAGTGCGTGGGAGCTTCATTCCTTTCCAGGGCTCATGGATTCCATTCTCTGGATGGACTCTGATCTCGCCAGTTTCCTACTGAGGGAAGGTCGGTTGGCACCCGCCTTTGGCGGTTACAGTCAATACTGCAATAGACTGCTCCGGCTGCGGAGACGGACTTAGTGGCTCATAAACAACAGAAATCTGTTTCTCCCAGTTCTGGAGGCTGGACGTCCAAGATCAGGACGCCAGCAGATGTGGTGTCTGGGGAGGATCTCCTTCCTGGTTCAGAGACGGCTGTCTTCCCGCTGTGTCCCCACATGGTGGAAGGGGCAAGGGAGCACTCTGGGGTCTCCTTAGTAAGGGCACTGAGCCTACCCCGGAGGGCTCCACCTCCGAACTAAGCCCCGTCTCCCAATGCCATCGCCCGGGGGATCAGATTCCAAAATATTAATCCGGGGGGACACGAGCATTCGTAGCGGAGCCTGTGCTCGTTTTCTTTCTCCCTCCCTCCCTTCCTCCCTCTCTCACGCCCTTCTTCCTTCCTTCCTCCTCATTCTTCCTCCTGGTTATATTGCTGGCATCTCAAACCTTGGCGAGTGCGTGCGTAACAGACTGTCTGCGCCGGGAGGCTCGGTCTGCTGGCTGCCGGGGAGAACCAGGTCTCAGGTGGTCTGCATCAGTCATGGAGCCTTTCTCCTTCCCTTCCTCCGCCAGCACACTTGTCCCCAGGGATGCCTCCACACACAGTCCCTCCGTGTCCTCAGCGGCCGCTGCTGCCCCAGCCTGCAGGAGGTGGCTGCCTGGAGCCAGGCCAGCTGTGGGAGGGTGGTGATAAGGGCCATCCCAGGTGACCTGCACTTCCTTCAGGCTTCCTCCAGGGCACGGTCCACTCTGAACTCTGCTGCAGATGAATGGGCCCTGTGGGGGTCTCTGTGCTCCACCTAGACCGGAAGTTGAATCCCCACAGATAACCCCCCACCACAGCTGGGGTTGCTGGGCCCAGAGGCTACCACGGCCCAGAACTCTGGTCCTGGGCTGGTCTGCCCTCTTCCCTTTTCCCATCCTCGCAAAGCCTCTCACTCTGCGAGCTCTGCACTAAGGGGGGGCACTTGTTCCGAAAGAAGCCTGCGGCCGGTCCTCTCCCCTGCTGAGTCCCAGGATGTGAGGATGGGGCTGTACCCAGGGAGTCTCCCCCGACCCTTTCGTTTTCTGGACAGTGCAGGATGGGCTTCGACCAGCCTCTTTCCTCACAGCCCCACCCCTCGCCAACATCCAACCAAGGACCTTTGTGGTCAGTCCCTTGGGAGTCGTAAGGAGCGGTTCCCTTCTCTGTGGTTCTGGGACTTGGACTGTTTGCTTAGCCCGCAGGGTGGAGAATGCCCCAGGGGCAAACCCTGTGCAGGTGGACAGCCCCTGGACTCAAGCCCCAAATCTCAAGAACCTAACTGACTCGCCCTTTTTCTCACCCCCACATCCAGGACCCAGCAAGTTCTCTTGGTCCCACAATCACACTGTGGCCCCAAGTCCCTCAGTCCCACTCTCAACACCAGTCAGCACAAGAGCATCTCTCACCTGGGCTCCTAAAGCCCGCTAAGGGGCCTCCTGCTTCCACTGTTGCCCCTGAGATCTAGTCTTTACCTGGGAGCCAAGCAGTCACTTTAAAGCCACCAGGGGTCATCGCTCCAGCACTTACAACCTGCCGTGGGCTCGTCCTGTCCCAGCCTCGAGGCGTCCCCCTCTCTGGTGGGTCCCCAGCCCTCCTTCGCTCTGCTGCAGCTGCTGGCCTCTCCTCTCTTCCTCCACCACATTTAACTCTGCTCCGCATAAGGCCCTTTGCACCTGGAATCCTCTCCCTGCAGATCCGCACGTGGCTGCTCAGGGCTCCGCCCAAAGCTGAGCTGCTCAGAGAGCGTCCTTGAGCCCCAAGCCAAGGTAGCCCCCAGGCACCCTCTGCTGTGCCTTCTTCCTGCATCGTAGTCTGGCACCGTCTCCTCCTGCTAGAAGGCAAGCTCCAGGGCAGCCTGGACAAGTTCGCCGTGTTCCCTGCAGGGTCCCACCTTCTAGAACTTGAACTCCCTCCCTGCAGGACGCCGTGGGAGCTGCGTCTTGGTCACATTGCTAAACCCTTTCAACAAACCCCTTTGTCGGGCAGGAGTTCCACCAGCCCCTTAGTTTTGGTTTCTGAAACTTAACTAAGATTCCGCATTAGAGCACGGATCCAGCCTCGGAGGATGGAGAACCCTCTGGCTGATCGGCTCCTCTCGTTTGATGCGAAGTCCTTTGATTTCCTCCACCTGCTGCCCCCGCCTCACTCCATCTGCCTCCACGGCCAGGCCCCTCAGCCTCAGCACCTCCTCCCTGATCACTCACCCAACACAGGAAAGTGAGATCCGAGATCCCCTCAGGACCTCCTGAGCTTGTCTGAAATGAACAAAGGAACCGGGGAAGGAAGACAGAGACAGAGAACATGGAGGGAGGGGACCAGGGCTACCAGGGGCACCGTCACAGAGGAAGTCAGCCAAGAAGCGTGCCAAGCAGCTCTGAGGGTGCCCGAGGCTGGCCTGGTGACACAGCGTCATGGACACACTCTGGGTCAAGATTTCTCCTGTGTGACCTGCACTGTCAGCCGAGCTGGAGAGTCATTTTCCTGGAAGGAGAATGAATTGGAACACCAGCTTTGCCTTGGCTGTCGGGGTGGCGCTGGGGTGGGGGTGGGAGTCTGAAGAGGTCATCTCTTGGTTTCCTCGTCTCTTGATCTTGCCCTTGACCTCTGCCCCTGGATGATTTGAGAAGGAAGAATAATAGCTCATATTTTTGACCATTTTCTATGAGCCAGACACTATTCTGAGCCTTTTAGATTCTTAGAATATTGAATTCACATAACCTGGTGAATTCACATAACCTTGTGAAAGAGAACAATGATTGTTCTCACTTGTAACAGGTGAGAAAACTGGGATCCAGGGAAGTTAAGTAACTTGCCCAACGTCACACAGCTGGTAAAAATGAGAACAGGAGTTTGCTGCAGGCCGCCCCATTCCCGGCTTCACCACCCCACATCTCTTAAGCAAGATAACCTGCATGAACAAGCCCTGTTGAATGTGATACCCCCACAGGAGGATTTATTATTAAGCAACCCCTTCTCCCCTGGCTCCCAGCATCTCTCTACGTGTCTGTGACAGTACTGCTGCCCCAGGGATGCTGAGGGACCCAGACAGGAGTCCTGCTCCCGGAGCCCAGTGCCCCGCACACAGTCCGGCACCACAATCACACAGACGTGCACGCAGCTGGATTCCACTCAGGAGGGCTGTTGAGTGAAGGACAACGAGATGGTGGGAAGCTAGAGCCCCAGCTGGAGCTTATTGATCATTCTATTAGTGATAAAAATAGATGATGCTTATTGAGTGCTAATCACGTGTCTGGCATCATTTGGAGCATTTCAGATATTAACTGAAATGCTTAATCTGTCCCACCTCACAGAGGGCCCCCACTGGTCCTCACCTCCTGAGACTCTTGCCCTTGTTCAGTCCCCTCCCACATGGAATCAGGGCTGACCCGTGTGACCAGGATATTCTATGATGGAAGTGACAGTGTGTGAAGGCATTGCCACTTCCTCTGTGATATCTTGGATCACAATATGGAAAGGAGCTGAGGCCTCTGGCCAACAGCCACTTGAGTGCGCCATCTTGGAAATGGATCCTCCAGCCCGACTTGAGCCTTCAGACAATGTAGCCCTGGCCAACATCTGTCTGCACCCTCATGAGAACCCTCGAGTCAGAACTGCCCAATGGAACACCCTCGACTTCTGTCTCACGGGGACTGTGAGAGATAATAAATGGTTGTGGGGTTTTTTTTATGACACTAAGTTTTGGGGTAGTTTATTTTGCAGCAATAGAAAACTAATACATTAGCTCATTTAATCATCACCGCCACTTTACAAAGTAGATGCTTAAATTACCCAAAGTTACACAGCTGGAAGGTGGAGGCAGGATTTTAGCCCATCACCATGCTGCCCCAAACTTGCCTTCTAGATGGGCGCCTGATGGTCTCTCTATTGTGGGAGATTTCCTGGGGGATGTTGAGCAGACCACAGTGCCGGGCTCCCCAAACTTGGCCAAGTCTCAGTATCACTTTATGAAAAATAAAGACTCGCAGGGCCCGTCCCTAAACCTGTTAACTCGCTAGGTCCAGGATGGGACCTTCAGCTGGTTTAACACCTGCTGTTTCAGGACTCGCTGACCTTCCCAGCTCTTCTGTTGGCTGCTCAGAGGAGGCTAGGTTTTGCTGCAGTAACCACGGATCTCAGGCGCTTAACCCCGGGGGTTCCTTTCTCCCTCCATCTCAGTCTGATACCGGCGGGGGTCCTCCTCCATCTGGAGCAGCAATGCCTGGGACCCGCACCTCCTGAAATCCCCGCTGCATGGCGAGGGAGAGAGAGGAGTGACCATGTGACATGTGTAAGGGCCACGCCTGGAGGTAACTTGTGTCATGCCCACCCACACTCATGGTCTTCACCCAGTCATACGGCCCTAAGGAAACTGCAGAGCAGGCTAGGAAATGTGAAGAGCAAATGAGCATCTGGGGAACCGCATCCACGCTCTGCCACACCCACCATTGGGCCTGGAATTATGAACCATTTTGCATATTTATAAGCTCCTCTTGATTCCTCAGATATGAGTTCTTTGAGGTCAAGTGTTCCCTCGCTTTCTCCCTGTAGGGCAGAGCACTTAGACGCTGCTGGAAACGTTCTTCTTCCAGGTAAACGGGTGATGCAGCGGCTGGAAGGAAGGGAACAGCGGCGTGCGATTTGGGCCTGATGGGTCTAGGCGCAAATCTTGACTCCAACACTCCCTTGGCAAGCGTTCTGAGCCTCAGTTATTTTGTCTGTCAAGTAGATGATGACAACCTTGGGAAGTGATTGTGGGAACTGAATGAAGTAACAAAATCTAAATCGCCTGCCGCACTTCCTGCCCCGTTGCAGAGGCTCCACCTGGTACCTGTTGGAATCTTCTGAACCAGAGCACTAGGAAGGATGGGCTTTCGGGGGTCTGTGAGCCCCTCGAAATCATATGCAAACATTTTGTATATGTATAAATACATAGGGACCTCTTCTTACTCATCTTCATTTATAAAAGCACACACATACTAATCCTCGTTGTAAAATGCCACAGTGTTGCAGGTCATAACTGCCAATGCGTCCTCAGTGCTTCCTATGTGCCGGGCCCCTGCTCTGAGTAACACGTGTGCATATCTGGTTTAGCTCTCACGTGAACCCCATGAGCAAGGTACCACCTTTATCATCCCTATGATGCATTCCTCCTATGGCTGAGGAAACTGAGTCACAGAGAGACTAAGCTGTCAAAGATCCCACAGCCAGGAAGGAGCTGAGTCAGTTTGAACTCACACTGTGGCAGCCTGCTCCCAGAGCCCACAGCCACTAGCATCAGTGGTTCTCAGAGTGTGGTACCCGCAGCAGCAGCAGCATCACCTGGGCACCTGCTAGCAATGCGAATCCTTGGGCCATGCCCCAGACCTCCTGGATCAGAACTCTATGCTTTGACGTGCCCTCCAGGTTCACATTGAGGTTTGAAGACCCTGCTTCCTGCTCCGTGCTGCCTCTCTTCCCTGCGGTCGGTCCTCCTGGGGCCTGGGTACCTGCAGCTCACTAGGTAAACTAACGAACACTGACACTGACTCAGAACTCCTGCTCACAGCCCTTCCTGCATCTGATGTCAGGAGCATTAGAAGGAAAAAGTCGACCCCAAATGGGAAATGCCCTCCTTTGTCCCTTTGGGGTCACCTGCACCCTGAACTCTCCTCAAACTGGACAACTCAGCCGTCAGAGCCACTCCCTGGTCAAAACCAGACCAAAGCCCACACTCCCTGCATGCCAAGAAGGAAGTCAGACAGTGGCTGGCTGTCTCCTGGAGACGCAATTTTGTTCCTTGCCAAAAACCATGCATCTCAAACGAGTGTGCAGCAAGCAGATTGCAGCCCGGGACTCCCCGGGGCCTTCGCCCCAGCTGTTCCTGCTCGGCAACCAGCCCCGTCTCTGTGCTCCCTCTGACATCCAGATGGCAGCCGGCACAGCAGTGAAGGCAGCTCCAGGCAGGCTGCTCCCGGGCCAGCCATGTGTTTGATGAACCAGAGAGCCAGCAGACGCAGCTTATCTGGAGGGCTCACAAAGGCGGTGCGCAGGCAGCCACCAAAGGCGACGGGTTCTATCTCAGCCCAGCCAAGGGAGTGTTCCACGTGGATCCTGACATTTGCTAGATGATGCCATAATGACAAGTGTTCCTACTGAGCGCTTCCTGTGAGTGAGACTTCCTGCAGTGGTGGGGATGGTGCATTATTACCCATTCCACATGTGAAGAAACTGAGGTGTAGAGTGGTGGAGTAGCATATCCTGGTCCCAAAGCTGGGGAGTTGTGAAGACAGGATGCACACCTGGCTCCGTAGGATGCCCGTGCCTGTCTGTCTACCCACTGCGCTAGGCCGTGCACACCAGCATGGCATGCGTGCGCTTAGGCCTGAGCTGGCCAGCAGGGCTCCTTGTGTGGCCACGGGGCCTGGGGAAGCCTGTTAGAGGCTGCTAATGTTCCCCAGTTATGAGCAGGTCCTGCCTTTGTTTGGAGTTGTAAAATTTTGTCCACTATGATTTTTTGCATTAAATTTGTTTTTTTAATCTTGCATTAAAATATGATTTGTGTTGGTTCCTGGGCTTCCCAGCACCCCCTTACATTTTGTGCCCGGTCCTGCTGGCCCTTTCAAGGCAGGCGCTGATGCATTTACAGGTGGGGACACTGAGGCTGGGGGAGGGGGTGGGAGTCACTTGAGGGCACGCGGCAGGTGCCTCGGCTGGGATTCAGTCCCAGCTTGTCTGGCTCCAGCACCTCCTCTTTCCACCACATGAAGCTGCCGCGGGAACACCTCAGTCACTCGGGTGTGAGCTCGAAGGACGGCATGGCTCAAACTGGACTGCTGTGTCTCAGAGCTGCCCTCCGGAGATGGGAACCCCTCCCGGGGTTCTCCTCTACCCAACGAGGGTGACATGGTTGCAGGTTCTGCAGGCCCAGCAGGTACACTGACCCCTCTCACCAGGCCACCTTCTGGCCTGCAGCCCAGAAATAAAGAGAGGAAAGGGGCCGCTCTGCCATCCCAGAGCTGGGGACCCCTCTGGAGGTGCCAAGGCAGCAGCACCCCACTCTATCACCTGCTCGTCTGGCGGCCTGTGGAGGATGGGGACACAGGCGCCTGTCTCTTTTCTCTGAGGTTTCCCAGCTGTTGTCTGAGGAGCCACATGACCTACTGGATGGAAGCTGGAGAGGCCCCCCTTTCGATGGGATGTTGTGTCTGTCTTCTGTTTGAGGCCTCCACTGGGTGCTCAGCGTTGCCAAAAGGACAGCTGGTCTGGGAAGAGCAGGAACAGGCTTTGCTTCTGCTTGTCCCCTGCTGGGTAGGTCTGTGCCCTGGCTCTGGCTGAGGGTCAAAGGGGCTCTGGGGTCATGCCTCCTGGGCTCTGTGGACAGGGGCGACTCCAGCAGAGTGAGGAGCCCGGGGATGTAAGGAGAGCACCGACGGCCTCTATCCCGCAGGCAGCTCAGGTTTGCTTGGAGGCCCAGAGCAGGATGTGGGGTCCCACTGGCCATCTCAGGCCAAAGTAGAAGCCATTCTTTGAGCATGAAGGAGGATTCGGTCCCAATGCAAGTTGTCTTTTCACTGTCAGTGGCATCTGCTCACCCCCGGCCTCTTCAGAGGGTTGGTCACCCACTCCCTGGGCAATGAGGCCACAGTGCCCAGCACCGGTGCTACAGGCACGAGAGGCCAGGGGTTCTGGGAACTGCAGTCTCCTCCTTGGACACGGGCCCAGGCTGGGAGGTCTGCTGTGTCTGTCTAGTGTCCCCACTGCCTCTGGCCCTGAAACACAGCAAAGTTCTAAGAAAGAGCTGGCCCTGTCACCCAAGTGCCAATGGTTCCTCACGGGCCACCTCGGAGTCACCTGCTAGGCTGTAGAAGGAGGGGAAGGGCGCCAGGGTCAGCCTCACTCGGACCACATGAAGAGCGGGTTCTGCCTCCAGAGCGAGGGATGCCCAGGTAGACCGAAGCAGCAGGCGTCTGCTATGCATGGGGCTCCGACAAAGGACAGCAGCGAGCGTCGGGTCCTAGCGTCTGTCTGAGAGCCTTCACGGCACAGATTCTGGATAGCAGTTGCTCAGTTTCTACACAAGCATGGAACATTAGTTCCCCTGAGGGTCCTTCTGCTTGTGACATCTGCAGGCGACCTTTTCAACAAGCTCTGCGTTCCCAGCACACAGGGCACACAGTTGTTTAGCCCAGAAACCCAGACGTTTGTTTCCATTTCTACCTTATTTATCTCCATAAGGCTACAGGTAGAAAATGTCTAAAGTGGCAACTTTTCCTTCCAATTTATTTTTCCTGATTCCCCCATTTCAGGTCAGAGGACATTAAAAAAGAGAAAGGATAAGATTCCCTTGACCTCAGCTATGGGTCTTCCCCAGAACACTGTTTGCCATGTTCCTGGAGTCCCGTTGATCCATCCTTCTGTTGTTTGCAAATCTGAGTCTGTGGAAGCCTCCTGAGGCAGGGGTGTGCTGGAGGGGCCTGCTCTGGCTTTCCGGAGCCTCTCCACCTAACTGCGTTCAGTGAGGACATGCTGTTAGCTTGGAATTGGCCATGCTGGGAGTGACTACACTATGTGCAAATGCTACAATTCACGGCTCCCCTCCCCGCTTCCCGCAAGAGAGCTCATGGTTAAACATTTACTGCTCACCACAGTGCCTTCAAGGAAAAGACTTCTGAAGTGACCTTATTTTAGTAACTTTCCTATTTTCCTTGTCCTTCCAGGGCCATTTAAAAAATTGTGACATAGCTAGATTATTTAGTTTCTCTCTTTATCTCATCTACACTGCTACTTCTGACATTATCCCTCACCAGAGGCACTGACAATTAGGTAAACTAGTTGGTATAAATCTGATAATCCAGAAGTATAACCAAATCCTGAATTCTGCAGCAAATTTGTCTTTCTTCCTGAAGTTTACAAAAATACTATAATTACAGGCCTCAATTTAGCTCTAGATCATGGCTGAAATTCAGCTCCTGCAGATGTGCCCTCAGGTCTAGTGGTTTCAAGGGGATATTTTGCAAAGTGACAGTTCTTTTCTTGAGACAGACTCACTTAGAGAGTCAGGAGAAAGAGCTGAAGGCAGAGAGGTGGTGGTGGGGGGGGTGGGGGGATGATAAAGTGGTGCAGGAAAGCGAAGAGAATAGAGCCCTGAGGGCTGGAGCAGGAGTTAGACCGGGCGGCACCGAGACAGGCTCTCCTGGAGTTGGTGTTTTGTTTTGAGTTCTTAGCATGCCACTCAGAGAGGCTGATTATGGAATTCTGAGTATGTTTTTTCTCATAATTTTCTAGAACTATTTTTAAATGTTTTAATTTTGTAACATGTCAAAATTTCCCAAAAGTGGTCCGTTATTCCAAGTGTTACGGGCTAAACCCTAAAATTCCTCTGTAAAGTCCTAACCTTCAGTACCTCAGAATGTGACAGCATTTGAGACAGGGTCTTTAAATAAGTAATTAAGTTAAAATGAGTAATTAGGGCGGGCCGCAGTCCAGTATGACTGGTGCCCTTCTAAGAGGAGATCAGAACACAGACAGACACAGAGGGCAGACCACACGATGACAGGAGAAGGCGGCGTCTGCAAGCCACGAAGAGGGGCTTCAGAGAAACCAGCACTGCTGACCCCTTGACCTGGGCCTTTCAGCTTCCAGGATTGTGAGAAGACACATTCTGTAGTTTAATCACCCAGTCTGCGAAGCTTTGTTACGGCAGCCCTGCAAACGGATACACCAAGTAAAACAAATTTGTTTTGCCATTTACTGTTAAATGCAAATTCATAAAAGAAGCAGGAATTCTGCCAAGAGGAGGCTGAAGCTCGACACAGCCAAACCCACGACAAGGAGGCCACTGCCCTTGGTCAAAAGAGTGTGTGCTTATGAATGGTGTTTCAGATGCCCCGGCCGGACAGAGGCTGGGAAGGGGCCACACAGCTGACGACCCAGCAACTGTTGACCTTGGGATAGACTGAACAAAGTGACCTCATTTTACGAATGGATAAGACAGGGAGTGTCCTCATAAAATTTTGAAGGGGACCCAGAGCAAGATTTGACCCACCACCTTTGCAGGCTTGGAGCTTGTGGTCCTTGGGGCTGGCTTGGATTGGACCGGCCAGCTCTCCCTGTGGAGTACTCCCTATGAAGTCAGCAGACGCAAGACAACCTGGGTCAAAACCAAAACACACAAGACGAGATTTTGTACAAACAGTCAAAACTGCAAGCCTCGCAAATAGGAAAAGAACAAGCAGATTAATGGCAAAAATATCTGTCAGATGACGCACCTCAAAAAAAATGTTCTAATTATACAGTGACTGAAGCCTAACTCCCTTGTACAAAGAACCATTTGGTTACAAATCCTAGGATAATAAAAATGATTGAGCAAAGACATTTTAATGAAACGTGTCAAGGAAATCCATAAAGTAAGTGGAATCTGGGCACCAAGGACCTGGAGAGGGTGCCTGTTGGACTCAGGGTCTTCAGAACAATCTCCTTGGGACCTCCAGATTTATCAAAGGAGAAGACCACCACTCAAAACCTGAAAATCTTTCTTAAGTTTAAGTAAGGAAGAGCCGTGCTGGTCAGGCAAATTTCTCTCAGCAGCAAAGAAAACTGCTGGCCTCATACAGAGTCATCGGGAAGCGTCTATTGCGGGTTGTACGGGGCGGAGCGGCAGGAGCGGGTTGACGTCAGCCTGAGTATGCTCACCGACGCGGGTCCACTGGCAGTTGGCCGCCTTCCACACCGCGAGCGCCTGGCTTTCAGAGTGGTGTTCACCAGAGTGAGTCGACACTCATCAATTTGTCAAGTTTAAAACTACTTCTTGGTTTGACACCAAGATTATAGAACTGCCATTGATGGATTAGACAGACTGAAAACCTGCTCTGGTGGAAACTTGTAACTGTGACTCTAGAGCAATCAGACCTCTCCTAGGAGCATGTGAACACCACGGAACAATCTTTATGTTTTCCCTATTTATTTTGTGTATTGCCTGTCTCTCTACTGGAGGGGAGAAATATACACACCCCACGAGGGCAGCAATTTTTATTTATTCAGATCCCTGATGGATTTCGACCATCTAGAACAATGCTTGGAACACAGCAGGTGCACAATAAATATTTGTTAAATTGACAAAGGAGCCTGACCTCCAGATCTTGACCTGTTACAAGCCACAAGAAGATGTGGTTTTCTATTTGCATTATTTTTTTTAAAAAAATCCATTACCACGGGGGCTGGGCTGGATGTAATCATGATCAGTGCTTTTGAACAGAGGGTGATGAATGAGCTTGGGGGCAAGGCTGAGTGTGCGGTGTGCCTGTTGTCTCTCCAGACCATGTTCTAACTCCACCGATGCCGTACATGCGACAAATTTGGGATGCTGGTGGCATCACTTGGATCATTAATCTTGAACATTCCTCCTCTGGCTTTTGTAGCCCTTGGAGGTTTGCTGCCTTTTGGTGTTCTCCTCCTGGAAAGTGCATTCCAGGAGGTGGTAAGGCACAGTGACTGAAAACGTAGGCTCTAATAGTGGCGTCACTTTGAGACAAGCTATGCGACTTCTCTGAGCCTAAGTCTCCTTGCTGTAAAGTGGGAATAACGACAGATCTTAGCTCATATAACTATTTTTATTGTCACCACCACCATCATTGATCGTTACCATCCATGTTACCGGTCGCTAGTGAGCTCCGTGTCCCAGCGCTGGCCTTTCAGGCCCCTGGATTCCCCCAGGATGGACAGAGAGGCCATCAGCTTTTCCAAAGAGCCAACCTTGCCATGGGAGTTAGAAGAAGTAAGGTGAGACTGAAGTTGCTGCTCAGCGTGACCAGCCCAAACCAACTATATTCCCCGCTCAGATTCCATAGCAGAGCCAAGCGGATCCAACACAGGGAGCGGTGGCAGTTCGGCATCTAATTTCTTTCTCCCTTGGCCAACTTCACTCTAGAGACTAGAAATGCCCAATATTTGCTTTTCCAGCCTCCCTTGCTTCTAGGGATGGTGGCATGACATTTCAGGCCAATGAACTGTAAGTGGAAATCTGCTGGGATGTCTGGGAAAATCTTGCTTTCCTGATAACAAGCCCAAGAGTAATTGTTGCCATCTCTTCCATATTCCTTGCCTTGACTTTGGACGTGATGCCTGGAGCTGGGGAAGACATCTAGAGACTAAGGAGCAAACTCATTAGTGAATCAAGAGACTTACCTAGATGACAGCCCTGACATCACTGAGCCACTGAATGAATGCCAGCAGTCGCCTATAAACTTTTGCTACTAAGAAAAAAAGTCCAAAAGCGTTATTCATGTCAGATTTTCAGTAGCTTGCAGCCAAAAGCATTCCTAACTGATCCAATGACACTCTACTCAGAAATGAAGCCAGTATTGGATGAGCTCCCTCTGTACATCCTCCAAAGATGCACCGTCTGTTAGCCTTCAGATGGCAGCCATGGTCCATATCACCTACGGAGACCTACCAAGGGGCTGAAGAAGTTTGGCTATACCATTTCTGCATGCTGACTTAGTGTTTGGGGTCCTAGACTCAGATCTGGGAGGAAAATTAAATGAAGATCGTAGTAGGCAGGATAATGCCACCCCCTCCCCAAAATGCCCACATCCTAATTCCCAGAATCTATGAATAAGTAATCTTACATGGGAAAGGGACTTTGCAAATGTGATTAAGTTAAGGCCCTTGAGATGGAGAGATTATCCTGGATTATCTGGGTGGCCATGTCATCACGTGTCCTTTTCAGAGGGAGGCAGGAGGGGGCGAGGAGACGTGATGATGGAAGCAGAGGTCGGAGTGGTGTGGCCTCAAAACAAGGAATGTGGCAACCTACAGAAGCTGAAAAAGACAAGCAATGGATTCTCCTCTGGAGCCTGGAGAAGAAACGCAGCTCTGCCAACACCTTGATTTTAGCCTGGTAAGACCATGTTGTTCTCTGATCTCCAGAACTGTGAGATAATAAGTCTATTCTAAGCCACTAAGTTTAAGATAATTTGTTACAACAGTAGTAGGAAACTCATAAAGGGCCTTCTACTTTGGCTTTATCCTTTTCTGAGGTCAGGACTCCAGCTTCTATCTTATTCCATAGAAATCAAAGGCCACTTTGTTATATTAATTAGTTCTAGCCTGGAGAAAATCAGATTTTCCCATTGTACACTATCAGGCCTGCCCCTGGGTGTTTCCAGCCCTGTGCTCGTCTGTGCTGGCCTGCTGTGTCAGATCCATCCGCCACCACCCTCCCTTCACTCTGCTCTGCTCTGCCGAGGACCACATTCTCAAGAACCTCCCTCCAAGAGGCTTCCTCCTAGTTTTGGCCAATGGGAAAGACTGACAGAGGGTGGGAAGAGGGGAAAAGCCAGAGTAGCTGTTCCTTTCACTCCGCCCCCATGGCATCTCCAGCTGCAGCACCATCTCCTCCAGCCTCCAGTTCCTTCTGTGGTCCCAGGTCCCACTGGACACCATCTGCCATAGTTTTGGCTCCCGATGGTTGGTCCCTGACTCTGGGCTCCTCCCTGTTCATTTCCAGCCTGAGAGCGAAACAACTTCCTGTGGTCACTAATCTCCAGGTTGTCTGGCTTCTCAGCTCTTCCCTGTACTAACTGCCCTCGCTTTGAAATACCTAGAATGGCTACTTTCTCACCTGGTCCATTTCTACAAAGGCACTGCAGACATCCTCTATTCTCTGGTTTCCAAGCAGTCTGCAGCCTCTGTCTTCTGGGACCATGATAACATGTGACACTGAGCTGGGCTAAGCTGGCTCTGTTTTTGGTCTGGTTTAAAAGAGGGGACAGCAAGCATGGCAGTGACGGCTTGTTGTTCCCACTTCTCTTTCTATTCTCCATGGTAATAGAATCCCAGATCTTTAGCCACTGACTTGACACAGCTGCCAAGAGAAAGCCCACCCTTCCCAAACTCCCTTGCAGCCAGGTGTGGCCCCGTGACTAAGCTCTGGTCAACAGAATGTGGACAGAAGGGATGCGTGAAACTTCTGGATCACTGCCTCCTCTTCCTGTTTCCTAGTGGCTGGAAAGTAGACATGGTGGTGAACCATCTTCAGCCATGTGGGCGAGGGCCACACACAGGGGTGGCAGGACAACAAGGTGGAACGGATCCAGTCCTGATATCTTGGAGCCATCATAAAAGCCCTGGGCACCTTATATCTGGGTTGCTGTATGAGAGAGAAATAAACTTCCGCCTTGTTTGAGCAACTGTTATTTTGGTCTCAGTCAAGCAGAGAAACCTATACCCTTGTCACCACAGAGAAATTGAGACTGGCACGCGGTCAGCCGTGTGTTTCTGCTCTCGTGGCGGTCCCCGCACTGTGTTGTGACTGGTGGGTTTATCCGGGTTTTCTTGGCCCTCCCCTCCCTCTGATTGGGATCCTGTGAGAACAGGAACTTTCCTGGTCCACAATGAAGTCCCAGGTCCTGGCCCGTCAGCACACTGCAGGCCTCTATGACGTGTGTGTGGAATGAATGGTTGAATCTGAGACCCACGGTATATTTGCCGTGCGTCTCCACAGGGCTCACCGTGAGCGCTCAGGCTCTCTTGACCTGTTGCTTTGGGCTTTCATATGTCCATTAAATTATACTAGAATCACAGAATTCTAATGCCTTAAAAGTTCCTTATTTACCACTCTTACTTTACCCACCTGCAAGTTGAATTCAGAAAGGCCACACGGCAAGCGAGGGGGTGAGCCAGGATCTGAACTGGGGTCCACTGACTATGAGATCAAGGCTCGTCCTACTGCTTGGGGGACCATCGCCTACGTGTGGACTTTGCAGTGGGATCTCTCCTGCTCTTCCCCAGCTCCCGGCTCCGGGGCCCCCTGGGTCTTCGTGCACCCCCTCTCTGATGGTTTGGGCCTGCAGTGAACAGAGCGTGTTGGAACTCAGCAGGAAATGTCCTTTGCTTGGGTGCCGAGGACAGTTTCTGGAACAGGCTGTCCGCTGTAGCACCCCCAGCCTGGGAGCTGGGCATTCAGCTCTGGGGCCTGTGAGTTAGGAGTCGGTTTGAGGAGACAGCCCCCACTTCCTTTCCTGAATTCTGGCCTGTAGTCTATCAATACAAAGAACTGAACAAAACGGGGCTCAAAAGTCAGCTTTGAGAGTGTGCAGCCCGGACCTGGGGCCCAAATGAGACTTTATACCACCTCTCCCTGCTTTCCCTCTGTAAAAAGGGCCAAGCTGACCCGTCCATCTAGTCCCACGGGAGGAGCTGGAGCAGGAGAGCAAATAGCTGGCCCCGGCGGCTTTCCCCTGAAGCCTGGGGAGGCGGCCCGCCCCCTGCGCCTGCCGCACCTGGTTCCCTGCACTCCTCCATCAGATCGGGCCGTCCTCCTCCTGGGGGGAAGAACCAGCGAGGGAAGGGATAGGGAGCAGATCCCTCTTTCTGTGAGGCGCTGTGGGGGTGTGCGGATGGGGGGAGCAGGGATCCTGGGAGGCAGTGGCAAAGGATCAGGGAGAGACCGGATCTGTCTCCGGAAGGCCTTGGGGAATGCACGGGTGAGGCGGAAAGTAAAGCTGGACCCAGACCATCGGGTTCAAGCGTGCCTACCCCCATCACTTGGGAGCTGTGCGGCCTTGTGCACAACATTAATCTCTCTGCGTCACAGGTCTCTCCTCTGTAAAGCAGGGATGGGAGTGGGCCTAGCTCATGCCGTTGCGAGTGGAGTAGATGAGATGATGCCCACAGAGCACTAGGCCCCGAGCCTGGCACATCGAGAGGGCTCCGTAAATGTTCATGTCCTTCCCTAGAGCGATGGTGAAGGAGGTGAGGCTCTGAGACCCGAGTGGTGAGCTGCATCAGCCAGGGGATGCAAACCAAGAAGTGGTCCCGCAACCCCCTCCTACCCTGCCCCTCGAGTTGAGGTGCGAGCAGACAGCCTTCAATCCCCGAGGGCCTTCTCTCTGGGGAAGTGCAGAGAACACGCCAGCGTGGGTCCACCAGCCGCTGCCAACCACTCACCGCCCCCTCCTTGCTCAGACAGATTGCGCTGTCAGAGGCAGCGGCAGCCTGCTCCATCACTCTAATTGCAGTGTGGTTTGCGTTCATCAGGGAAACGGCAGGGAGTGCAAATTAAATTCCAACATGCAATTTATTCCAGGTATCAGGCCACTGAGGGACTCTCTGCAGAAGCCCCGCCTGCCCTTTGGAGGCAGAATTTTCCTGCTGTGGTGCTGCTGTGCCTGATGCTTGTTCCCTGGGACCAAGGCTCCCCGGAATGGGGATCCTCGCTGGGCTGCAGGCCAGCTGTTCTCCCATTTTACAGATGGGGTTGCTGAGGCACAGAGAAGGGTCTGACATGGGAAATAGTCTTTGGGACCAAGGCCACAACTGGCATGGGCTTGTCTGCCTTTGGGAATTACGCATGACGGTTGTCTCTCCAGCACACCCTGGGAAGACGAATGAGCCAATCCCGAGCAGTTGTCAGGGGCGCCGGGGCCCCTCTGGAAGATCAGACTCATTCTCTGCACAAGCACTTGCCTGCAGGAGGCTTCTGAGCAGAGCCGGGCACAGAGCGGCTCTCTCAGGCTTCGCAGCAATGGGCCACCCCTCCCTGCAGACAGCCTGCCAGGGGCTTCCAGACGGCTTCCTGCCAGCTGTTTCCCCAACCCTGAGATGTATTCTGAGCCACACAGACACCAGAATTCCGGTGGCAGAGCAGACTGCACCACAGAGGTGAGGAAGCGATGGAACCCGGCAGGAGGCTCTGACACCCTCCTTCTTCGGTCCTGTCCTGACCGGCTGTGAGTGGGTGCCCGGTCCCGAGCCTCTGGGGCAGCCCGTGTGCTGGCCGTCAACAGTCCGGGATGGTCACTGTCAGAGATGAAGCCGTGCCCAGTAAGCCTCGGACTCAGATGACAAGCAGAGCAAAATGCCAAAACATGCTCTGAGGACCAGGATCCCTAATGTGGGGGTGTGCAGGGACCCCCAGTGACAGGAGCTGAACCCCTGGAAATGCGTGCTCCAGAGGGAAGCGTTTCCACAAAGCCTGGCAAGGCGGCGTCTCTCCTGCGTTCCTGGATTCAGCTCCCAAACCGGCACAGGTTGCCTACGCTTAGCAGAAGACAGCACCGAGGCTCTGGGGAACGGATTGCTTTCAAGAGCAGCAAACCCCTGGAGAAGACACGTCCAGTTCTGATCAGGGCCTGGAGGCTGGCGGTGGACATTTCAATGCAGGCCTGACACCGGCATTTGAAGGTGGACGGCAGTGACTGTCGGGCCTGGTTTTCTCAGAGGGAACAGGGCATGGAGAGAAAAAGGAGGAGACATCACCCCCATAAAATGGCAGGAAGTTTAGAACTCAGTGGTCGGCGCATGGCCTCGGAGCTCAAATCTGGAATCCAGGACCTCCGAGGCGTGGGTCTCAGAACAGGCCGTTTATGTCCCCGGCCCTCAGTCTTCCACTCTGGAGTGGGTGGAATGAGCGTCCGTCTCTCAGGCTCCATTTAGAGCAAAGGTCAGAACTTCTTCTATAAAGGGCCAGAGCAAATATTTTAGGCTTTTGGGGCCAAATGAACTCTGTTGCAACTGCTCAACTCCGCCACTGGGGAATGGAAGCGGTAAATGAATGGGCATGGCTGTCTGGATAAACCTGTATCTACACAACAGGTGGTGGGCCGGATGTGGCCTGCGAGGCGCAGTCTGCCAACCCCTGATTCAGAGGACTATATGAGACAATGCAAACGAGAGCACAAGTGCTTGACCCCAAATCACTGACCAATAAATGTTATCCTCGTCACCATCAGCATCAGCATCAGCACTGGCATCACCATCACCATCGGCATCACCATCAGCATCAGCATCAGCACTGGCATCACCATCACCATCGGCGTCACCATCAGCATCAGCATCAGCATCACCATTGGCGTCACCATCAGCATCAGCATCAGCATCAGCATCCGCTTCACCATCACCATCGGCTTCACCATCACCATTGGCGTCACCATCACCATCGGCGTCACCATCAGCATCAGCCTCACCATCGGCTTCACCATCACCATAGGCTTCACCATCACCATCAGCCTCACTATCACCATCGGCTTCACTGCTCTGCGTTTGGCCCTTCGGATCATTAGGTGCCGCCTAATACCTCCACTCCCGTCTTCCTGCCTTTTACCAATTTAAGTAAATTTCCAAAAAAGGGACTTGAATGGATTAATTCAAACTCCTGGGTGCAAGTGCATTCAGGATTTTGCCCTGCAGCGAGCGGCTTAATGCACATTCCCAAATCGCTTAGCATTTAAAGCCCAGGGCAGGCTGCATCGCTCAGGGGTGAGAGCATGGGGCAGGGGATCCCTAGAGAAATGAGATGACAGAACGTCCCCTGGGACGTTTCCATTGCCCTTCACGAGGGATTTCATCTGCTTGATGGCACGGACTTCTTCCTGCTGCCTGAGGAAGTAAGATGGTGACAACTACTTCACAGACACGACACTGAGCTTTGGTCTGACAGACTGACTCGTGTGGAGTCACGCTGAGTCGGGAACTGAGCTGAACTTGATCTCAGGCCTCTGGACTCTGAATCCAGTGCTCATTCCCCGACATCCCAGCTGTGCTGAGTCCTGGATCAGTCAGGACCTTTGCTGGAAATGATAAATTTGCTGGTTTAACAGAGAAGGACTTCATTAAGAAAGAATTTCTGGGAGGACTAGAGAATCAGACTCGAGGCCGTGTACAACAATTTATTGTTGTTCATCCCGTCGAGTCGATTCCAGCTCCTAGCGCCCTGTGCGCAGCACAGCTGGATGCCGCCCGGTCCTTTGCACCCTCCTCTCACCTTCCGGCGCTCTATCAGACAGGGCTCCACTGCTCTTCATAGGATTTCATTGTCAGTTTTTTCAAAAGTGGGTGGCCAGGTCCTTCTCCCCAGTCTGTGTAGTCTGGAAGCTCCCCTGAAATCTGTCCACCATGGGGGACCCTGCTGGAATTTGAAACACCAGTGGCAGAGCTTTCAGCATCACAGCCACACGCAGCTACCACAGCATGACAGCCGCCACGGCGTGACATCCGACAGATGGGTGGTATGGGTCCCTGACTGGGAAACGAACCTGGGCTGTGGCAGTGAGAGCACCAAGTCTTAACCACTAGCCCACCAGGGCTGTGCAGGACAACAATACCCCAATGACGGTGCAGTGCTTTGTTGCAGATGCTCCTGGTACAGGAGCCACAGCAGGGACCACCGACGCCGGGCACCTTTAAGACGCCTACCCCTGCTGCAGCCTGGAGCTTCACACGCCTCTGCCCCCTCAGAACCAGTTCTGCATGCTGGTGGCCCTTCTTCACACCACCCTCTTTCAAATACTAGCCTCCACTGAGGGTCTTATTAGCCAAGCCTCTGTCTTGGGTCTGAGCCCTAGCTCCCAAGGAGCTTGAGGAAATGAGTTACTGACTTCTTCCTTGGGGAGGCGAGACTCACAGGAATTCCCCAAACCCAGGAAAGAGGTGTAAAAGGTGCCGGGCCAGCTCTACTTCTGGGCACACACCCAAAAGAAACGAAAGCAGGGACCCAAAGAGATACTTGTACACCCACGCTCATGGCAGCATTAGTCACAATCGCAAAAAGGCGGCAACAACACAAACGTCCACCTGCCGATGAGTAGATAAGCGCAGCGGGGTATAGACGTACAACGGACTATTGACCAGCCTTTCAGAGGAAGGGAATTCCGACATACGCTGCAACGTGGATGAATCTTGAGGGCGTTATGCCATGTGAAATGATCCAGACACAGGAAGACGAACGCTGTATGATTCCAGTTACATGAGGGACCCAGAGTGGTCAAACTCATACAGACAGAAAGCAGAATGGCGTTTGCCAGGTGCTGGGAAAAGGAGGGAATGAGAGGTCATTATTTAATGGGTACAGAGTTTCAGTTTAGGAAGGTGAAAAAGTTCTGGAGATGGATGGAGGGGATGTTTGCACAAGAGTGTGAATGGAATTAATGCCACTCAACTGTACACTTAAAAATGGTGAAAATGGGGGCCAGCCCCACGGCCTCCTGGTTAAGTTCAGCGTGCTCCACTTTGGACGCCTGGGTTTGGTTCCCAGGAGCAGACCTACCCACTCGTCAGCGGCAATGCTGTGGTGGTGACCACATACGGAACAAGGAAGGCTGGCAGGGATGCTGGCTCAGGGCGCATCTTCCTCGGGCAAAACGAGGAAGATTGGCAACAGATGCTAGCTCAGGGCGAATCTTCCTTGGCAAGAAAAAAAAATGGTTAAAATGGTAAATTTATATTGTGAATATTTTACTGCAAAAAAAAAAAAAAAGATGCTGGGCATGACAAATGTCCACTATAAGAACTTAGGTTTTTATTTTAGAGAAGGAGGCCCCAAAAGTGGCAGACTAATCAATGGCGACATCGGCAAGTGTCTCCATCTCCAGGACTTGCTCCTTCCAGAAAGACACTGCTGGTGACCGTTAGAAGTTTGGATGCTGGCTCCCCAGCCTTGCTCCCTCCAGGTTCTAACAGGTAGGATGGGGGCCGGGCAGGCCATGAAATGAGTGAAGCGGGTTGGATGGGAGACCACAAGGAGAAGGGGTGACTGCATGAACGGAAGAACACACGCTCTGTCTGAACAGGGCAGCTGCCCCTCAGCTCTGCAAGTTGGACACGTGGGAAGGGAGCCCAATGTGGCTGCATCTTCTGGTTCTTTAAAAGAAGCCAGAACTCCAGATATTTATGTGAAATCTCCAGAGCTTTAATCACTGGCAACCGATTCAGATAAAAACAGAGAGGAGTCCACACGCCAATTAAATATCTATCTGTGGGTTGAGTACCATCCTTGGGCTGCTTGTTTGCACACTCAGTGTTTGAGTATAGCCACAAGGACCAAAGATAAATCAAGATATCGACTTTAATGGTAGATGCAAGTGCCCAGCAACTTTTCAAAGTATAGGTCTCCCCAGTAAAGGCTGATAAGAAAATCATGACTATTAACTAAAACCAAAATGACAGTCTCCTGTTATGTTCTAGTTCCCAAATCTCACCCTTGGGGTCCTCCAGTGGGGAGAACTGGGATTGCCAATTAAAACTCCGAGGGCAAGGAGCCACCCCGCTTACTCGAAGGAGCACAATGAGGTCTGTCTTAAAGACTCATTAACCAAGGAACGGAGAGTGAGGGGGAGGAAAGACAGGAGACGGAGGGAGGCAGAGGGTCGGAGAGAAATCGGATCCGCATCCTCTTTTCGATGCTGACTCCTTCTGGAATCTCTGAAACTCTGGTGCTGGTTTGAGCAATCCGTTCTCTAGCTGACAGGGACCAATTGATATTTTTACTTGACTGACTCTTACCTGGTAAATTTGCCCCTGCGAGGAGGTGTCAATAGATAAGAGAGGGAATCCACAGACAGGGTGCCAGAAACCGTACATTTCCCAACTCTTTTTCTCCTCGAACTCCTTTGGCTTGACAGTCAAACCCATGGTCAACCTAGTGGCCCTTTCTCTCAGGGGAGAAGACAAGCCTCTTACTCTTATCGTCACGCAGTTGCTCACCCAACACCCACAACTGTCCCTTCGTAAGTCTGCCCTGGACCCACAGTGGGCAGTAGAACGTCCTGTTCAGGGTCAGAACAGATCATCAATAAAAGTAACGCCACAACCATGCCTTTCTATTTCCCCTCACAAATCGTCTGCTTTACCAAAGATTATATCAAACAATAGAATGAAATTATTGCAATTTTGAAAACTACGAATTCCAATGATCAGGTATGCCTGGAAAAATTAAAGGTCAAAAGTGAAATTCCCTTTTCTCATTAAATACAAAGAAACTAAGGTCCACCACCGGTTGAGCCCAATTGCCTCATAGTAAGGACTCTTTCGCCTGGAGAGTGGAGTGTGTTCTGGAAACCACTGCATGGCCCACGATCTGGCCCCCCGGTGGGCTGGATGCCTGCTGTCTCCACTCTCTCCGGAGGCTGGGAAGCACGCTTCTCGAATCCCCTCCCTCGTGGTTCTAGGGGCAAGTGTGGCAGTGAAAGGAGCTCACACGAGACAGTTGGTGAACGACTGGATCTAGCCCTGCCTGAAACCAACAGTTCCTTAGCCTTGGACTTGGCTGCATTAGCCAATATATCTTTTAAAGTTTAACACAACTAGGCTTGTATCAGTTGGATTTCTATGACTTACAACGGGCGTTTTAGTAACGTTCCCATGAACATAATGATAGGATGTCAAGGGAGTCTGCACATTTTCTCACTGACATTTCTCCCAAGGGTTTCACTGGGTGCATTTCCTTTCCTTATGTACACTTATCACACCTCCACTGGGGCCAACTGAAGCTCCTTCTTTCTCATAGAGTTTACTCCTTGAATCTACCTTCTTGCCCGAGAGCGACAAGCTAAATGGAGAGGACGGACAATATCTCGCAGATCACTCATCCCCATGGACTTTTCTCTAAGACAGACTGTTGTGTCGGTTTATCATCTTAGAGAATGCCTACAGAAAATAGTTGTTTGACTAGGACCTCTGCATTCAACCCAACTGTTGAGGACCTCATCAGGATAGCCTCTATTCATCTTGATCCTGCATTTTCTCCTTCACTGGAAAAGAGCTGATAGGGTCAATGAAAGTTAATTTCATAGATCCTTGAATTGCTTGCTTCATAAGTTCTTTATTTTTAATTTTTTTGAGGTTGGTGCCATTTCAAGGATTCCAACATTCCAGGCCATTAACATACTGCTTCTTTTCTAAAATGCCCCTCCCTCAGGATCCACGGACACGATGTGGAAATGATCCTTTAGATCAGAGGTTGGCAAATGACAGCCCATGAGCTGTCTATTTTTGTAAATAGTTACTGGAACACAGCCACACCCATTCATTTATGTATTGTCTGTGGTTGCTTTTGTAGCTGCTACAGAGACACTGCAGCTGCCAAGCCAAAAATATTTATCTGGCCCTCTTAGTTTTGGACTCCTAGCGACCCTGTGTACAGCAGAGCAGAACCGCGGCCTGTCTTTCTGCGCCATCCTCTTACCTTCTGGTGCTGTTGCAGACAATGCTCCGCTGCTGTCCACAGGGTTTTCATGGCCAATTTTTCCCAAAGTGGGTGGCCAGGTCCTTTTTCCTAGTCTGTCTTAGTCTGGAAGCTCCACTAAAACCTGTCCAGCATGGGCGACCCTGCTGGCATTTGAAATCTCAGTGACATAGCTTCAGCATCACAGCAGCCACCAGAGTGTGACAACTGACACTTGTGTAGGTCCCTGATTGTGAAATGGACCTGGGCCGTGGTGATGAGAGCGCCGAATCTTAACCACTAGACCACCGGGCTGGCTTCTGGCTCTGTACACAGAGTCTCCCGATCTCTGCTCTAGGTTAGTGCTTCTCCATCTCTTCCTTATCCTGACACCCATCAATAATGGTACCCTGAGGGACGCAGTATCTTGACAAGCCTCTGGGGCGCACTGCCTGGGAAGGTCAACTCTAGGCCACGCGGGGCAGGACATGGCCCGGCATGTACCTGGCATACCGCAAGCTGAGAGCCTACTCTTCTTTTTGAGAAAGCTGGGCACCAACACACGACCTGAACCTTGGTTCTGCAGATCCTGTTTAGATTCCCATGTGGGTTTCAACTCTGGCCAAGGTCAGGGTTACTTCTCCCGCTCGTGGGAGGTGGTGGTGGTGGCGGTGACCTTTGGGGCATCTCCCTAAGCAACTGCCCCTGCTGCGTCATCAACACACAGTTGTAAAACGCGACAAAGGGCACAAAGACGTTCCCATCACTGGTGGGGCCAATCTGAGCCATTTGTGGTTCAAAACTAATTATCGCCACATCTGTGCAAGAGCGGGAGTGTGCTCCTGAATACGTGACCAGATCAGTGATGGCAGTGACTTGTCCTCTTCCCTCGAACGTTGCCGTAGTGAAGGCAGTTCATGCCGGTCTGCTGACCTGACGTCCCAGGGCCCACGAAACTGACTGGTGTCCACGACTTCACCTCCGAACTCCAACCACACGAGCTGTGGGACCTTGAAATGCCCATCCTATTTTGAGATCCCGGCAAGACACTCTTCCTTTCTCTCATTTAATTATGGTAGAAAGTCATTGCAGAAGGCACGACAGAAGGGGCTGTCCACTCTTCACATCACCAGAGACCAGAAAAGTGGGTTAAGAACCATTCGCACCAGTAGAAAGAGTGAAAACTGCAAGTTTATTTGAAAGTATAAAATTAAAAAAAAAAAACAAAACCTAACCAAAAACCAAAGAGCAACCACACACAACCTTCCCAGTTTGCATCAGCTGTGAACATCACACACTGTTAAGTAACCACTTAGCTGCATTTTTTTAGGATGTCGATTTCAAAGTCAAGGGCGCTGAGTCAGGCTATCCACCACAGTGGACTGATTCTAACGTTAAAATAAAAAGGACCCGCTGATCTCATTTGAGAAATGACAGTAGACACGGTTTTCTCATTGGCATAGATTTAGGCAATGAATAAAAAAACATCCTGGTTGGAATGAGTTAAACAATATTGCTGGCTACTTATTTGCTATCTTGAGTGAGGAAAAAAACCCCCCAAAAACCCTGCAGCTTTGGTGTCCTACTTATATATTTTTTAAAACATTCATTAAAAAAATCAAATCTATAATAAAAATGTCCCTTTGTTTGTTTTAAAAAACAACACTAATAGGCTGCCCTTATCTACTAGGACCATTTGTTTTTCCTAAGAAGCCTGGAAGCAGAAAAGCGTGTGAGATTAATTCACCCCACAATTAATTAAAGTTAGAATCCTTTCCTCTAAACAACTTCCAGAGCACCAGAAAGAAGCAGGGCCCATCAAAGGCGGAATGAAGCCCTCGGACTCATGGAGATGTGGGGTTCAGCCAGGGTTCCCAAAGCACGTTGGCGCCCATCAAAAACCCTTTCTTTATTGGATTACTCAGAAAATAACTCAAGTGTTATTTTAAAAACGAAAGATACAAGCAACTAGGTTCCTTTCATTTACTTAAAAAAAAAAAAAAACAACCAAGTGGCTAGCTTTCCTGTAATATACTTTGGATTTTGGTTAAAAAAAAAAAAGTCTACAGAACAGAATCACTGAATGCCACTTCACCCCGCTCCTGCAGGCTCCATCTGAACATAATCAGAGGACGCGCACCTTTCTCAGCTACGGAAAGAAGCCCGGGGCGGGGGGGCCACCTCCAGTGGCTCCACCTGTTCCAGTTTTGCCCCCCATCGCTCAGTGTGGTTTCTTGCCAAATAAGGCCCACCTTTCTACCCGTTATTTCCCCAGGGGGTGTGGCTGGCTGGCACAGAGAAAGAGGAAAGCTAGCACAACAGAGACTGTGAACCAAGAGAAAAGGACATCCCTTTTTCTGCTTCCTTCAAGAATATGATAAATAATAATTCAAAGTGCAACAACGCACGAACGCCTGGCACACAGGTCAGTCTGGGGTGACTTGTCATCAGGGCTCCGAGGGACAAAGGTGCCATCTCCTTTCGCATCTTTCTTTGGACCTCACTAATGGAAAACAAACAAAAGACAGCCTTCCTATACACATATAAATAGTCCCTTAACTAGAAGGGGAAAAACAAACACACTGCCCCAAATGCATTTCTAAGAGATTTTTTTTTTAAAAGTCCGAATGGCAAACCTTGACTCCAAATTGTCTGTTGTTCATGTCTCACAGGAGAAACTATGGGATGTCAGGAGGGGCCTGACCCTAAGTTGGGCACTGGTAGTTGGGCCCTTGGGGAGGGGCGCTCTGGCGGGAGGGACTGAACGTGGTTCTCACCGGGGTGAGAAACCGCAGCATCGGCGGTCCAGACACACAGGTAAAAGGACCCCGAGTGCTGGGGGGATTTAGGAGGCTGGTGTCGCAGGTGCATGAACGGGCAAGGCAGCGGGGTTGGTTACAGGGACGCAGGGCCGGATCAGATTATTGGCCACCTCAAGTTGTGTCCTTATCCCTTGGCTGTGGGCAGGTCACAGCTGGGAGGGGACAATCCAGAAGCCAGGGACCAAAGGGACCGTGGACCACAGCAAGGCCCTGCTCTCAGCAGCCTGCACTTCAGGAGCTGAGCACTTGGATAGCCCCCGACAGGAGAGGCTGATGACATCCTCGGCTGAGACAGCTCTCAAAAGAGGATTCTCGGCCAAGGTTTAAAGCCAGAATCTACCCAGAGTAGACAGTTTCAGAGTCATCCACAAAACCAAAAGGACACTGCTGATGACTGAAGGGCGTTGCTCACGTCAAAGTCTCCTGTGGCCACTGCCTCTGCTGAACTGACAGCACCGGAGAGGGGAGCACAGGGCAGGTTCTGAGCCCCCTGGACTCTCCCCAGGGCGGCCATCCAATGACAGCCTCCTGGGCGCACCCTCCAACCCAAATCCCCAGATGGAGCTATCAGGTGGCAGCCCACAGAGAATCTGGTCCAGTGTCTCCCGCTCTTCTGAACATCCAACACGACCCAGAGACAATGCTGTCTCAAGGCCTACTTATACCGCTTCATCCCGCTGCCTGCAAACTCACGCCGCCTACCCAGCAAGACTCCAGCCGTGACAGAACCAGGACGTGAAGAGTGGGGCTGTGATCCTGGGCCCAGAAGGAGGAGCAGCCTCCCAGAAAAGATGCCCAACGCATCATATCAACTGAGAGGCCAGAAAAATGCCAGGTCACCCTCCAGAGAACATCCCTGAAACCTGGGGGGAGGAGGAACGGAGACACAGCTGACCCCAAATCACTGAGGCACCCTGAGGAGCTTCCCGTGAGCGCAAGTTGTAAAGATGATAACAAGTCAGAGCAGATTAACCCATGTGGACTTCGGAATAACTGGATTTTATACTTCTTCGGGGCCCTGGCTGGGCACGGAGTCCCTGGGCTCGGCGGCACCCTCCCGAGGGCCAGGCTGCCCCGGGCTGTGGCCGGCCTCTTCTGTGCTCAGGAGGCTGCTGGCAGCCTGGGAGCTGGTGCTGTTGGCACTCCCGGACCTCGAGCGGTAAGGTGGCAGGTCGGCTTGGTTCAGAGACTCCGTGTCGGAAGAGTAGGGTGGCGGGGGCAGGTCATACCAGGCGGGCCTGCAACGAGAAAGCAGGATGGGGAGAGGAGAGGAAGAGAATGCATTAGGAGCCATGGCAAGGCAGGCAGCGCCACCTTCCGCCCCCTTCTGCGAGGATGCTGATGTGGGGAAGAAGGTTCTCCTCCAAGGAGAGAGGCGGTCCAAGGACTAGGAACCCAGCAGTTTGCAACAAGGGCACGGCAAAAGGCCAGCGTGCTTCAGAGGGCGTGGGCCGGCTGGGCAGTGCCAACACCACGTCCTTGGGGTGGCCCTGAGTGAGGATACCCAGATCTCCCTCTGCTGGTCCTGGGCAGTTTGGCAAGGATGCTCGCTCCATGAGCTTGGGGTCCCATGGCCAAGCAGCTGGCCTCGTGTTTGGATGGAGCCTCTGATGGTCCTCAGAATTTGGGGTTCCTACTGAAAGGCAGCTCCACCTGGCTGTGTGGACTGGGGTGAGTGAGAGGACATGCTCTCAACACCGCAGTCTCCTTATCTCTAGGAAAGGATAATGATGACACCTCGCTTGCAGTGACATCACTTTGCAGAGAGGACACTTTATTTTTCAGCTCTCGCTGACTGAAGGCTTACTGCGAGTCAGGCACTGCGCCTCCTACAACACCTCGGTTCCTTGCCTTATTTAAGGCTCACAAGAACGCTGAGAGGGAGCCATTACTCTTACGCCCATTGTACTGGAGAGGAAACTGAGGCACGGGGGCATTAAATGCCTTGCAGAGGATCCCAAATGACTCGTCTGCAGCAGCGCTGCGACTTGAGCCCAGGCGCTCCGTCTCCGGTTTCAGCGACCTTCACCTGCTCTCTGGTGGGTGGTCCCAACGGAGAGCTTTGCACTTAAACACCGCGCCCTGAAGCTGCATTTATCTTTGTGAGGAGGGAAAACAGATTAAATAACACAAGAGCTGCCACAGAGAGGACGCCAGAGGAGCCCCGTCACCCTGGGAACACGGCTGCAAAATGCCTCTCACCGCACGGAGAGTCCCGGGCTCAGAGCGGGTGGGGCGCTGCACAGGGGCCCAGAAGGGCGGGCATTCCCAGAGCCAAAGGGGGTGAGCCAGCTCTGATCCAGGGACTCCCGAAATGGGGGCTTCAGGACACCTTGGCGTCACCAAGGAAGGAGAGGGGAAGGCCGAGCAGGCAGGATTCAGGCCTACTCCCCACTTCCGCTACAGAACTCCGCTTCTGGTGATGGGGTTTCTGGGTTCAATTCCATCTGTAATGAAGGTTCTACTGCTCAGCGACACTGGAGAGTGATCTGCGCCACCCCCTTTCTTTTACAGATGAAGCCAAGCAAAGTTAAGGAACTCATGTATTGCTCACTCATTCACTCACTCACTCACTAGTCCATCCATTCATTCAACATGTTACCCAAACCTCGACTAGTCCTGGGCATTGTCCTGTGGCAGCAGGTGAGGCCCCACAGCTAGGCAGTGGTCTGGTCATGTGCCAGTGTGGCATTACCAGGGTGGAGCAGGGCACCGAGTTGGCCAGGACGCTAACTGTATGTCCTCAGACAATAACTTAAAATCCCAGAGCCTCAGTTTCCCCATCTGTTAAATTGAGGCAAACACAGAACCTCTCTCAGCGAGCTGTTGAGAGGGTTAAATGAGATGACACATGTCAAGTGTCTTGCAAGGACTCAGTGAACGTCAGATGCTGCTGCCGCCGACAGCAGCTGAATCTAGGCTCTTGGTAAGACCTGGGGACGAGGTGTGCGCACATATTCCCCTCCCCCAGTCCCTGCCATCCAGCACGCACCTTTGGTCCAGCAGGGCCTCTGAGTAGGAGGGCGGGGAGCCCACGTCCGACGCGTTCTGCTCAGCCTGGCTGGCCACGTACTGGATGCCGTTGTTGACGTTGTAGGTGACGCTGCAGTGGTGGGGGTGGTCCAGGACCACCAGGCGGGAGAGCAGCACGGGATGCTGCAGCCGGTGCACAGGCAGCGTCATGAGGTTGTTCCGCTTCCGCTGGTGGTGCAAGACGAGTGCCAGCAGGGCCACCACCAGCACGAAGATGACGGAGCTGCCGATGATGGCGTAGGTGATGCTGGGGTAGTAGACCAGCTGGTTCTCCGAAGTCACAAACACCTGCCCGCTGCCCGGTTCTGAGAAAGCCCCGGGGGGAGAGAACAGGAGAGAGGTTACCAGTCTGGGCCACCCTTCACTTCCAAGTCAGCCCAGGACGCGCAGGCAAATGCTCTCAGCGGCGCGACTCCCAACTGCCAAAAAGAGAAAACCACACAGAACTCCATCGACTGGTGAACGGACAACACAATGTGTGATATCCGTACAACGGAACGTCATTTGGCCATAAAAAGTACTGACACGTGTTACAACAGGGATGAACCTGAAAAACACCAAGCTAAGCAAAATAACCCAAACACAGAAGACCATAGACTGCATGATTCCCTTTATATGAAATGTCCAGGAAAGGGAAATTTAGGGAGACAGAAAGTAGACTAACGTTTGCCTGAGGCTGGGGGAGAGGAATGGGGAGTCACTGAAAATGGGCATCAGGGATCTTGTCGGGGTGACGGGAATGTCCTGAAACTGGGTATGGCGATGGCTGCACGATATGGTAAATTACTAAAACTCAGTGAATTGGACACTTAAAATGGGAGAATTTCATGTTATGTAAGTTATACTTCAATGAAGTTGTTTAAAAAAACTCAGCCCCTCAGGAACACACACGAGGAACACTGGTCGGCGTGTCTGGGGTTCCTTACGTCTGCAGAGCACTATTCTATCCCAGGCCGCAGGCCAAGCTCCCAAGACGGAGAGCCAGTACAGCACGGGCTGAAATCGTGGACTCTGGAGCCAGGCTAGCTTCAGATCCAGCCCCTCAACTCACTGGCTGTGTGCCCTTTGAAAAGTGGTCAACCTCTCTGTGCTGTAACTTCCTCATCTGTAAAATTGGGGTGGTAACAGCCCCCACCTCACTGGGCGTGGTGAGCATGAGATGAGTGAATAATTATCACGCGCTTGGAACAACAGTGGACACCCTGCTGTGAAGGTGCGTGTTCAAGACACAGAAATGCAGGCTTTGTCACACCGACTTGCCTCACAGCAACTCCAGGAAGTAGGTGCTGTAACTCTTCTTTTTAAGATGAGGAAAGGGAAGCTCAGAGAGCTTGGGTCCCCGGACCAGGGCCACAGGGTTAGAAGGCAAGGAGCCGTGCGTGATTTGAGCCCAGTGGTCTGACTCCCAGCCTCGTCCCCACACTCGGCCCATGGCCCCCCCAACAAGACCTCTGCAGGCATCTCCTCAGAGGCCTCGGGCGGAGGTCTGGCACCCGTGGTGCCCTGCAGACGGCCAACAGCCTCTTCTCCACAAGCTCTTCAAACACTCCACGAAGGGGCTTCCCACTCAGCAGGACAGCAACCTCGGCAAGGCCCAGGCCGGCCCAGCAGCCGCTGCTGCAGACAGCTGGACGCTGCATCCGTGCGGGAGAACCACGGCTGCCCACCGACGCGGCCCCGCCGGAGAAAGCATCTAAACGCAGCTGGGTGAGCAAACCTGGGGACCACACCCGGTGCCTGTGACCCCCGAAACGGTGAGGAGGTTCAGTGGGCCCACAGGGGCCAAAATGCAGACATGAAGTGGGAGCAGCAACGACCGCGGCTGCTCAGGCCCGTGAGCGGGAGCCGGGCCGAGCCCTCGGCTCTGCCTGTTCTGGGTGGGCATCGCGGTCCGCAGTGTGGAGGGCGTGCCACGCACACAGAAGCACTCAGTAAATGCAGACGACTTGAAAGAAAAACCTGTGCGTTCACGCCCCCGGTACCCTAAATGCTATTAACACTTTACTGCTCCTGTTCTTCAGAAGAGCAAGCTGACTCAGAGAGGCGAAGTAACGTATCCAGGATCACGTCCGGGGCAAGCAGGAGTCGAGACTCACCCCAGCCACGTGCGAAACACACCATCTGTCCTCCTTTCCGGACAGAAATACTTCCCGGCTCCCCACATAACCCGGATCTGAGAGCTAACTCAAGCTCCAGGCTTGTGTTACTTTTCTCTCCAGCCACACTCAAACACGGATAAAAAGCTCTGAAGCTTCTGCGAGCTTCTGTCAGTCACCATTTCAATGACTGACTGACAGAAAGCAGCAACTAAGATCGCAGACAACAGCAGCAGCACGGTGCAGACGCTTAAGGGAGGGAGGAAGTTCTGGACTTTTCTGGAGATGATCAGCTGTCACTGAGCGGTTCTGCTGAGTTCTGTCTGCTCTCAGCTTAGATCGCTAACAGCTGGGCGGGGGCTGATGTGTGTGTGTACGTTTCAGAATTCAAGTTAAAATAAAATACCCTCTTTATTTTGTTATGTCCAGCACAGAGCCGAGGGGTCGAATCTGGGGGCCGTCACTCCAGCTGTTGCTCAAGCAAGTTCCTTAACTTCTGTGAGGCTCAGCCGCCTTGTCCCTAACCAGTGGGGTGCCAGGTAAGCAACAGCAGCCACCTCCTGCATTACCGGGAGGGTAACACAATGCATGCGCAAAGAGCAGAGCGCCGGGCCTCTGGCAAGGGTTCACACTCAGTTAACGTTAGTCCTTTCTTTTTTATGGTGGTAAAACATACATAAAATTGACCATTTTAACCATTTCTAAGTGTACAGTTCAGTGGCGTTAAGAACATTGATTGTGTAACCATCACCACTATCCATCTCCAGAAGTTTTCATCATTTCAAACTAGTTAATGCTGATCCTTTGTGTTCACTCTCTTTCCATTATCCAACTTCCCTGGATCAGTAGGAGAGGCTGGGAGAGCCCCTCTTGGCGGGGGAGGGACGAGGGTAAGGCTGAGTGAGTTCCTTTCTCAAAAGAGGAAAGGGTGTGGATTTTCACACTGACAAAAATGGGTCCAGAGATTTTTAAACACTGACTTCTGTGTAACCACCTGAGGCTTTAGGAAGACGAGAGGCAGCACTTCAAAACGAATGGAATGCGAAACGCTTGCGGATCTTAAAGGTCTCATTTCCATGTCGGACAGCAGCTCTCTCCACGTCTGCCCACTCTGCCAGGTGAGGGGCCGCGGTCACACTCGCTCGAGAAATTATGATGTTATAACTCAGTGGTGCCTGGTCTCGTCTTTGCTCTGTGCGTAAAATGTCACCTTGTATTAATTCATTAACTAGACTCACTTTTCTTAAGAGCTTAATGAGCCCGCTGGCCAAATTACTAATATCAGAGTGGCCTGGGACCAGAGTCCCAAGTGCATAATCCATGGATGACGAAGTCTCCATTTATTCCGGCTGTGCCTCGGGCTAATGCCCTCACGCTCCACCGTCAGCCTGAAGGCCCGGCCTGCGTCTGCTGCTTCTGCCGCGTTAGCTCCAGGCAACCCGGGGACGCAGACCACTGGGCTCCCCAAAACGCTGGCACTCCGCTGCGGCCTGCGGTGGAGAAGGCTGGGTCTGCCCAACTGCAGGGGTGCTCGTCAGCTCAGAGCCGTCACAGAGCTGCGCAGCCATCACCACAGCGTTCTAGCACGTTGCAGTCAAGCGTCTTCAAGAACAGTGACTTTTTCTAGCTTGCAGAGGCGCGGTCTGGTCGGACCAGGGACTGAGGAAGCGGACACCTGTGACTCGGCATTCCTTTGCTTCTAAAATTTCTCCCCTCCAGATGCAAATAAAATTTCCTGCAGGATATCACTTTTCATCTATCAGACTGGCAAAGGCAAAGTCTGATTTCACACTTTGCTGGCCAGGTCTGGGGAAAACAAGTATAGTCACTCCTGCATGGCCAGTGGGGAGTAAATTGGTACAATCAGGATGGTGGCGGAGTTAACAATATGTATTAAAATAAAAAATCCTCTGACCCAGCAATTCCACTCTTCAGAATCTAACAGAGACATCCACACAAATGAGAAACAACTTTGAAATACAAGTATTCACTGAAACATTGTTCGTAACAGCAGCATATAAGAAACCATCTAAATGTCAATCTGCAGCAGCCCGGCCGCGGAAATTCTGATGCATCCAGATGACACCACACCTCTTTAAAACATTAAGGCTGTTCTCCACGTGCCGATGGAACAATCCGAAAGCTATCTTGATGAGCGAAAAAAAGCGAGTTCGGGAGAGAATGCAGAGAGTATTTCTAGGACACGCAGGACTGGAAACACTGGCAGCTTCTAGGGGGAGAACCGAAGGGAGGGGTAGGCCACCTTGCCACGGGTCACTGTCCCACTTTGTACCCTCTGAACTCTATCGTCTGTTAAAACACACTTGTCGTCTCTTCTTTGGCACGGCCCAGGCTGACGGGGCGTCGAGGTTTCGTCCTTGTTTCCTTCTCTCCCTGGGAGGTGAGGGCTCCTCAGGGTTCACACCTCATGGTCACTCAAGACCCCCCACTGACCTGCCACTCCCCGAGCACGGCTCCGAAGCCTCCAGCCCGACCTCTGGCCTCCAGAATTCCTATTCTGGAATGTTCACTGCCCTGTTCAAACTGATTCCTCATCATTTCTCTGAAAAATCAACTCCTGTGGGCCTTTTTAAAAAAACTATTTTTAAAGTGTATTTTTCTTCAGACTAAATATTTTTTTAAAGTCAGGTTTATTGAGGTATAATTGACACACAATAAAACTTGCCCTTTTAGTTTTATTTATTTATTTATTTAAGGAATATTAGCCCTGAGCTAACTCCCGCCAATCATCCTCTTTTTGCTGAAGAAGCCTGGCCCTGAGCTAATATCCGTGCCCATCTTCCTCCACTTCATATGTGGGACGCCTACCACAGCATGGCGTGCCAAGCAGTGCCATGTCCGCACCCGGGATCTGAAGCGGCGAACCCCAGGCCACCGAGAAACGGAACGTGTGAACGTGCGAACTTAACCGCTGCGCCACCGGGCCGGCCCCAAACTTGCCCTTTTAAAATGTATAGTTGGATGAGTTTTAACACAATGATACAGTTGCATAACCCCCACCACAAGCAAGATCTAGAACCTTCTCATCCCTCCCCAAAAGCTCTTTGCTCCTTTGCAGTCCGTCCCCTCCCCTCATCCGCAGCCCCTGGAAACCACTGATCTGTTTTCCATCCAGAGACTCCCCTTTTCCAGAAAGTCGTCTAAGCAGAATCCAGCAGTCCGTAGCCTATCGTGTCTGGCTTCTCTCACCTGCATATCGCCTCTGGGATCCACCCATGTTTTGGTATTAATATTTCATCCCATTAGATTGCTGAGTAGCATTCTGTTGTACTCATATACCACAATTTGTTTATCCATCTACCAGTTGAGGGAGGGAACTGGGTCGTTTCCAGCTTCTGCAATGCAGGTCTTTGTGCTGCCCCATGTTTTCATATTTCTCGAGACCCCAGGGTCAGATGGGAAGTGTATGTTTAACTTTCTAAGAAACTGTCACACTTCGTCTACGTGGCTTCAGCACTCAGCCTTCCCCCTTGCTCTGCATCCTCACCAGCACTCAGTGTGGCTGGCCTTTTTAATTTCAGCCGCTCTACTAGCCGTGTAGTGGTATCTCATGGGGTTGAATTTCCCAGTGACTCATGACGTTGAGCATCTGTTCATGTGCTAATTTGCCATCTGTGTATCTTCTTGGGTGAAATGTCTATTGCTCTCTCTCGTCCATTTTTAAACTGGGTTGTTTGACTACTGATTATTGAGTAGGAAGAAGTGCTTTATATGTTCTGGGACACAGTCCTTTTCCAGAAATGAGTTTTGCACGTATTTCTTCCCAGTCTGTGTCTTGTCTTCTCGTCTACTTTATAGTGTCCTTTTCAAGAACAGTGTTTTAAATAATTTTTTATGAAGTCCATTGTATTAATTCTTTCTGTTATGTTTTCTGCTTTTTGTATTCTCTCCAAGAACTCTTTGCCTAGAAGTTTTATAGCTTCAGCTCTTACATCTCATCTAAGATCCATTGCAAGTTAATTTTTGTTTATGGTACAAGGTGAAGTTCAATGTTCTTTTTCCCCTCCCTTTGGAGATCCAACTGTTCCAGCACATTTGTTGAAAAGCTCATCCTTTCCTATTGAATTACCTTGGCACCTTTGTTGAAAATCAATGGACTCTATCAGTCTGGGTCTATTTCTAGATTCTCTGCTCTGTTTGATTGAGCCATATACCAATCCTTCTGCCAATAGCTGGGGTGACAACCACAGCTTTACAGCAAGTCTCGACGTCAGGCAGCGTGAGTCCTGGATAAATTGAACACTATTTCTGATTATAAAAATCGATGCTAATTATTAAAATTAAAGTAATATGGAAATGTTCAAGACAGATAAATCCCGCCCCTCCCCCATGGCCTGTAATAAATTCTAGTAGAATTCCACCAGAGAAAAACAGTTAACAGATTGGTGCAGACTAGTGGTGGGCACACTTGCTCTGTCAAAGGCCAGAGAGTAAATATTTTATGCTTTGTGGGCCAGTTTCAGTCACTACGCCTCCAAAAGGGGTTACCAACAACACGTCAGCGAGCGAGCGTATTTGTGTCCCCATAAGACTTTATTTACAAAAACAGGCACAGGTCATCAGATTCGGCCCACTGGCCTTCGTTTGCTGACCCACAGTGTGCATCTTCCCAAACTCCTCTCTGTCCAGGTACACACACGTCCTTTTCCTCATGCTACACAGGTATTTCAGCAAATGGACATCTTTCCTTCCCCACCCACAACCTTTGTCAAGAGGAGCTGTGCACTATCCACTGGAGACACATCACGATTCACTTAACCAACCCCCTACCGATGTACAATTAGGCTGCGCCCTTTTTTGGGGGGGAGTTATCACAAACAACGCTACAATATTCAGGCAGACCAGCCCCACGTGAGAGCCACGAGCGGAGGGCCAGGCTTGCCCCGTCCACCACTCTATAGTCGGTGCCCAATGCAGATGCGGCGTGAGTCAGTGCCCTGTGGCCACGGGCACACCCATTCCTTAGGACAGACTTCCAGAATGCTGGTTGCTTTCCTGGCCACTGGTCCCTGGGTTTAAACACTCAAGGTTGTCTTGTCTTGAACTCTGCTTTTCTCTGTGCACACGGAGCCGCCGAGTGTGGTCAGCTTCTGCTGTGCAGCGCTTCTCCAGTCTCTGCTTCTGGTCTCCACTCGCACGGCCACACCCAGGCCCAGGCCAGGAAGAGAAAGCTCCTGCGGTCCTACCATCTTTAGCCTCTTTGTCCTCCGACCTTTCTGCGATACTCCCGTCAGTCTGTGTCACTACGCAAATCTTGTAGAATTTTTCAGATCAAGGACCCTCGATGGCTCCCGTCGCCCCTGTGGCCAGGCGTCAGACTCCGCAGCCCCCTGCTCAGCTCCAGCACCAACCCTCAGAGGGTCCAGGGAAAGAGGTGCAGAGAAGCTGGAGTGAAGAACACCATTTGCCTCGTGACCTGGCCCCACTCCTGATTTGAACTAGGCAATAACACAAACAATATTAACGACCGGCACCACCACCACCCATGTTTGCTTTGAACTTGAAAACAAAGAGTAATAATAATAATAACATCATCATAATTATGGCAGCAGCTCTCGCCCACTGGCAATATCTTACGTGTTTTACACATAGTAACTCTTTTATAATCCATACACCATCCCCACTGAGCCGAGCGGTGTCCCCCGAAAGATATGCCCACTTGGAAGCTCAGACTGTGATCTTCTCTGGAATACAGCTCTCCGCAGATTATAACCAAGGGCAAGGTCTTGAGATGAGATCATCCTGATTTAGGGTGGGCTCTAAATCCAATGATGAGGGTCCTTACAGGAGACGAGAAGGAGGCCCAGGAACAGATGAGGGAGATGGCCGCGTGAAGCCAGAGGCACCGGAGTCACGGCAGCCCCAAGTCAAGGAACGCCAAGAACGGGGGCGGCCACCAGGAGCTGGGAGAGCGGGCGAATGGGTTCTCCTTAGAGCCCCCACAAAGAGCCCACGCTGCCAGGACCCTGTTTCAGAGGTCAGGCCTCCAGAACAGCGTGACAATCAATTCCTGCCGTTTTAAGCTGGTGGCCTTTGTTATGGCATCTCTAGGAAATGACACAGCATCCATGAAGCAGACCACCTTACAGACGGGGAAAGGGGAGCACAGAGAGGGTGAGTGGCTTGCCCAGCACTCATCCCCCCGTTATTATCAGCAGCTATTAGGAGAGCTCGGGGGGAACCGGGTCCCTGCTCTTGACTCATGGCCTTCTTTCATTTCCCACACGCGGTTCTCATCACAAAAGGGAGTTCCAGGTGGGAGAAGGCCAGGCTCTCTCCTTCTTGGAGCCGTGCTGAGGGCCAAGTGCAGCCTTGTAAACACAGTGGGTACTCCACAAGTATGTTTTTATATCTGTAAACTGACTCTGAAGCACGATAATTCACGATCTCCTCATTTACAGTCTTTTTAAGAGTGCCACCTTGAAGCTCAGAATGATGACCGCACCTCCTGCTGCTCGTTTTCACCCTATATGCACAATTTCACTTCATCCTCACAACAGTCCTAATTTATAGATGGAGCAACTGAAGACCAGAGAGGTTAAGTAGCTTAATGAAGGTCACAGAGCACACAAGTGGGACAACTAGTATCTGAGCCCAGCAGTCTGATGAGCAACCATCCCACCGTCCCACGGAGTCCTGTCTCCTGTCCGTCTGCCACCCCACTTGACTGCTCCTACAATGGGATCCCTCCACCAATAACTCCAATGGAGCCTCAATCTTGGACTGTGAACAATAGATTCTGAAGTGTCTCCTGTGAGATGGCAAGAGGTATTTCATGGAAAAAGGTACCTTGGTCAAACAGGTGTGAGAATAACCAGATTAGACAAATTAAACCGTGTTTTTCGTAGCTGTTCAGAGTGCAGGCTCTGGAACCAAATGTCTAGATTCAATCCTCGGCTCTGTCACGTAATTACTAGCTGTGTGACCTAGGACAAGTTACTTTACCTCTCTGGACCTCTGAACCCTCATCTGTGAAACAAGGTAATATGAGAATCCACCTCGTAGGGTTGTTTTATGAATAAAAAGAGAAAATACATTAAAAAAAACCTTACTTTGGCCCAGTAAATACTCAACAAACCCTAGTTGTCATTAATAGCCTCTATTACAGGACTTTTCAGAGCCTTTAAAAAGGCAAATGTTCGTAGTGATGCTCCATGAGAGGATGTGGTTATTTCATCAACCGCGGTGCCATGGACAGAACACAGATCATATTTTAAATAAGCACATTCCCAACCTTCTGGACAGTGTCTTCTCACAACTCAGACGGGGGCACTCCTGGCCCCGGTCATGTTGTTGGGGGAAGCTCGAGGCTGCAGGAGCCAACCTAAGAGGCAGAGCTAAGAGGCAGCCGCCTTAGCCCCTCCCTCTCAGCGCAGCAGCAGCCCACCGCCCGGGCGGGCGGCACCCAGCTTGGGCGGCATCCCCATCGTCGCCTGGGGCCCGCCAGGCAGCAGGAGCCTCAAGTGTGAAGCAGCTCCTGGGGCTGCAATGTCAGTCCGTCCACCGCAGGGCTGTGTGTCACCAGCCGTCCTGACACCTGACCAGAGCGAGCAGGGGGGAGCCGACGCCAGCCACACGTGCCAGGAGCCCAAGGCCGCTGCCTCTGGTCTGTCCTCCGGCGCGGAGCTGCCCGTCAGACCTCGGCCCGGGGCCACTGACTGTGCACACTGCAGCTTCCGAGAGCGGAGACCTTTCTGAGCAATTCAGGGGCAACGGCCGACGACAGAAGCAGTCCGAACAGGGCTCCCCCCGGTGCCTTACTGCCCGTGGAATTCCATAGACAAATCCTGGCTGTGGAGATTTCAAGGCATCTCTCAAGGACCCCAGGCCAGACCCTGCAGGCAGGGCTCCCGTGCACCAGGCCCAGCGCTGCCAGGACCAGGACTCCAAGAGGGAGCATCAGGCACATCCGCCCCATCACGACTCTGCACCCCGGCCCCTGGCCGAACCCCATCCTAGCGCCCGTGTCCCCTGCCCTCCACCACTGCCCACCTCGTCCCAACCACACTTACCCGGGCCCTGCCCGCCTCTTGCTCTGGACAGGCTCTTTTCCCTTAGCTGCCGGTGTTCTTTGGAAAACTAAATTCACTTGTTCACGTCATCCTCTGCTCAAAACCCTCCAGGGCTTCCCACATCCTCAGTATAAAGCCCAGCTGGTGCCACGGCCCCCAGGCCCTAAAGAACCCTCCACGCCCGCCCCTCCCCAGCTCCTTCTGCTGCAGACCCACCGGCCCGCTCGCTGTGGTTCCAGAGCACACCAAGCCCTCACCTGCCGAGGGCCCTTGCCCTTGCTGTGCCCTCTGCTCAGCAGCCCCTCTCCAGGCACCCGTGTCGCTCACTCACTCCCCATCCCACTCAGGCCTCTGCTGCCGGGTCAGTGAGCCGCCAGCCTCCTGGGCCGCCGCCAGCGCTCTCCATCCCTCACTCTGCCTTATCTGTCTCCATGGCACTTGTCACCGTCTGCCACTGTCCACTGTATTTGTACGGAATCGACTCTTTCCTACTGGATGTAACTCCGTGGGGGCAGAGCCGGACCCCGCTCGCCGCTGTATCCCCAGTGCCCAGAACGGAGCTCAGTAAACATGTGCTGGGGGAAGGGGCCTCTGAGTCTGTGGCTCTGTGAGCCGCGGTCTCAGGGTGCTGCGCTCCTTCCAGAAGCACCCGCGTCTTTCAGACGAGACTGTGCACCTTCCAGGCCAGTGCTTCGTGGCCATGATCTTGTTTAGCCTCACAGGTAAAAAAATAAGTCTCAGAGAGGTAAGGTCACTTGCCCCGGGTCACACAGCTAGGAGGTGACAGCTGACACCTGAGCCTTGGTATGTTGGACTGACACCCAGACATACACATGGTAACAGGACAGGTCCCACTCAGGTCTGTGAGAGGATCTGCTCTCGGGAACGTGAAACTAGTCCCGTGGCTGGAAAATCCACACTGGTATCTGATGGGAAGCTGGCTGAGCTCAGGACTGCAGAGAAGACGTTTATTGTACAAAAACACAGTCCCATTCTTTTAGAATCTTCCTTCTCACAAATTAGATGGAGGTAATGTGACCCTTTCCTGGAATCATCCAGAGATCGGCCAGCTCACAGGGTGGGCAGTGTGGGGCCAGTGCAGCCAGTGTCCTCTCCCCAAACGGCCGAGATGGTGCCCTATCCAGTCCCGCCAGGCGAACCCTGTGGGGACCTGCAGGCCTGACCTCCACCTGCCCCCACTCACAGCCCCTCTGGAACTTTCTACCTCCCAAGGGCAAAGTCCCAGCTCCTTATTGCCACACTTGCTCTTCCCACCCGGTTCCCCCTCCCCTCTGCTCCTCTCACTGCCTCCGCTCTACCCACCTCCCACGGGGAGGCCGGCGGCCTGGAAGAGGAGGCCACAGCTCTGCAGAGCCACCCACGACTTCCCTGCCCAGTGCCTACCTGCCTACCGCCATCAGAGCCGGTCCCCAGCCTCCGGGTTAAAGGGGAGGGGCCGGCAGGAGGGGTCCCCAGCCTTCGCCCGAGGGAAGGCGGTGGGAATGGGTGACCTGAGACAGGACGGGGGACCAGAGCTGAGCTAGGGTGGAGGAAGGCGGCCTCCCTGGGGAGAGTGGGGGCACACACGTCCTCACTCTTCCCTCTCCCCCGCTGGTGCTTCCCACGGCCAACCCGCCGGAGGCCACCGGGGGAGGAGCGGCCCCTCTGCGGATCTTTGCCCCCTTCCCCGCTCAGCCGCAGACCCTGCATCCCCCAGCCCTGGCAACGGTGCCTCCTGTGCTCTCCTCGCACGTGGTCCCGCCCTCTGCTGGACCCCTGATGACATCTTGCTTCATGCCACACGGACGGCACGCTGGCCACGAGGTGGCCCGGGCAGCCCACACTGCCCCGCCATGCTCGTGACCCCACCTGGGGCCGCGCGGCCTCCAGAGCTGGCAGCCAGGCCGTGCCCAATGTGGAAACCAGCGAAGACCAGTGAGGAGCACAGGCTCTTTACTGGGAGCTGCCTGCATGTCGGAGCCAGCCGCCGGCACCTGCACCTGGCGGCCACCAAGGCAAGCAAAGGAATGGGAGAGCTTTACGCCGGGACGAAGGGAACAGCGGCTTTCGCAGGGAAGCGGTGGGAGGACTAACCAGAAGCAGGGCCGCCCATGGGACCGGTTAGGGGAGCATATTTGGCTGTCTCTGGTTGATCCTAAGCTGCAAGTGGGGGCACAAGTTAGGGAAGCTGTCAGTCACTCATCAGTTGATGCCTTGGATGTATGGGGCCCGTGGTTACAGGCGTTACTGTTTGGCTCCCGCATCACTGTGGGTGACGGGGTGGCTTCCCGGGCTGGCTGCTGTGGGCTGTGGGTCACAGCTCTGCTTCCACAACTGTCTGCCCGTCATCCATCTGTACATGTCACGTGGGACAGGAAGGTGCAAGTCTGAACGAGAAAAAGGTCTACCAAGTTAAAAAGACACGGCATGCTGCTCTGCTTCGGGAGCCCAGGGTCCTGGGTTTGGATCCCAGGCGCGGACCGACACACGGCTCATCAAGCCATGCTGCGTGGGAGACCCACATACAAAACAGAGGAGGACTGGCACAGATGTCAGCTCAGCACCAATCTTCCTTACCCAAAAGAAAAAAAAAGCGCACATGGCGGTTTCAGTCTACGCCTGGGAGTTTGATGGCCTGGCTCTGAGTTCTGGTTCTGCCACGGACATGAATGACTTGAGGCAATTTACTGCACCTTTCAAAGCCTTGTCTGTAAAACTGGGATTAGAGATTTTAATATGTGAAACAGAGTTGATCTGAACATTCAAGACAACTGTCTAACCCTGAGCCGAGGGCACCGGCGGTGAGCCTGCCTCGGCAGCTTCCTTCATCTGTGCAAAGACTTGACCGCTCACGCCTGGGGGGTTGGTGGTGGAGGGGAGATGGCCATGTGAGTACTGACTGGAGGAGAATAGGAAATGCGCCCCGAGGGAGATGCGCCCCGAGGGAGGCAGGAAGAGGCTGCAGCCATCCAAGGGCTGTGCTGAGGACTAAGGAGGGAAGTCTGGCTGGGGCAGATTCATTCATGCATGGACGGAGCCCAGACCATGGGTGGGGCCTTGTGCTCAGGGCTGACAACCCTGGAAACAGAGCAGCAGAGACCTAATGTGGGAGAAGCTGGTTGTGCAGGAGAACCTGGCGCTGTGGGAGAAGCTCCCGGTGTAGGAGAAACTGGTGGCATGGGAGAAGCTCCAGGTGCAGGGAAAGCTCCCAGCGCAGGAAAAGCTCCCAGTGCAGGAGAAGCTGGTGGCGTGGGAGTGGCCCCGGGGCCCGTGTCTCTCCAGCACCCCCCTTAGGATGGCCTCCACCACACCTGTGGCCACGTTTGCCCAAGTAGGGAACCTTCCAGCAACTGTGGGAGCCACTGTAGACCAAGGGCATCCCCGCATCCATCCTGACTTTCTTGTTTAAAAAAACACTCTATGGGGCTGCTGCATCTTTACAGATCCCTATTGCAAGCACATTTCTTCCCCCTATTTAGATGAGGATTGAAAAAGTTTAATTTAAAGGGCAGACCAGCAAATGAGTGAATCAAGAGAGAACCACGAAAACCCCGCTGAACCATTACCATGGCAACTCAAGTTTCTAAAATTAACTGAATCCTTCAGGAGAGTGATGGAGAAATCCGCGCTGCCAGTCTGCTGAGCATCAGCTGGGGCCCAGCAGGACTCTCTCAGCCCTAGACAGCGGGGACCCATCTGCCAGAGGGGAAGTAGGACTCCAGAACCATTCGGGGCCAGGAGAGGAGAGTCGCAAGATTAAATTCACCACAAAACGAGAGCGAGGGGAGAGACAGGATTCGAGGAAGTTAGACTGAAGACAGATGGGGACAGACATCTCAAGTCTCAGCTGTTCTGACTCCAAGAGACCACAGGGCTTCTTGTTCTCTCCACCCCTCACATAAGCCCCCCTGGGGGCAAAGGGGACAGGAAGCGTCCCTGAGAAGCCCCGCATCTTCCACAAGTGCTGTTGAGCCAGCCGGCTGTCACCAGGGGCCCCTAATGTACAAGCTGCTCACCACGAGGAGAGCGTCCTGGTAGAAACCCCAGTGATTCCAGAGCTCTGTGAAGAGTGGAGAGCCATTGTCCACCCTCGGGGCTTGCTCTCCGGGCTGACAAGGAAGGGCACCAGGGATAACCGGGGAGCGGGGTGGAGAGCGGCCTCCGCCAGGAAACAGGCTCAGGGCAGTTACAGAACTGGCTGGAGGGTAAGGAGCTTAATTGGCTATTTAAGGTAGAAAGGGCATTTTAAATAGCAATGCAGATTGCTGCCAAAACTGTGATGAGGTAACCGGGAGCTGGGGCCTGGGTGGTCTTCTGGGAACTCTGCTCAGTTGTGTAATGGCTGAAAAAAGGTCAACAGAAGGGTGTTCTGGAAGGAGAGCAGTAGTCTCTGCCACCCCTTCCACTGCAGACCACGAAAAGCAAACGCAGTGGGAGCCACAGCGGAGGGGCATGCGACTTGTTATGAGCTCAAGTTTGGGGAGCAATGTTCTAATCATTCTAACCCTCAAAGGGGAGACCTCCTGTGCAGCCCTCTCCTGTGCAGAGAGTGGCTGCAGCCGACCCAGGCTCCCGCACACGACATTCTGGGCTGCTCCTGCAGGCAACGCAATTAAATGGATATACGTGCCTCCTGGAATGTGCTGAATCCGGAGGGCTGTACTGAATTACTGTTTCTATTGCTTATTGTGTCTATTTACCTGGAGTGTTTGGTGGAAGCTGCAAAAATAAATTCTTAGCAGACACTCTCTGAGCTCAATGGCCAGTGGTTTCTGGTCCACTGATAAGGCTTGGCGAGGACAATGCAATGGTTTACAGAGCCTGCAGTGTCAGCGGCCGGAGCGGAACCCTGTTGCTAACTCAGGGTGATGCAGGGAGCGGTGATGCCTTGATCCATCTCTGAGTGCCATGCAATTATACACAAACAGCATCGCAGGGAAAAGCTAGCCCTAAAACCCGGGAGAGGGAAAATCGACCTCGGGCGTGCCATTGTCACTGCAAATAAACTCATTAGTGGGGGCTGCAAAAAGAAATATGATCAAATATCAATTAGGATCCCACAATGGCATCCCCAGCCACCCTCGGGCTGCACGGCCATCATCAGCCCGGCGCTGCCTTTGCTTTTCCATTCATGCCCGACCCAGGGGTGGGTCCTGCTGATTCAGCTTCCAAATTTGGGGACAAGCTACCATCACCTGTTGCAAGGATTACCACATAAACTTCCTGGTTAGCCTGCCAATTTCCAGTGTTGCTCCTCTCCAACCATTTTCTGCACAGCATCTAGAAAACTTTTCAGGGAGTAAGTAGGATGGCTGCTCATTGTACTCAAAATCCAGCTTCCTAACAATGGCCCAGAGCGGCCTCTCTGATCTGGCCCTCGACCTTCTGCAACCTGCTCCTGAGCCATGTGCCTTCCTGAAATGAAGGCTCGGGGATGGTTAACGTTCTCCAAGGCGAGATGCTGGAGGATCCACTCCAACACCCGCGGGCCTCCTGGGCAGCGGCCGCAGCCTGGCTGCTCTCTCATAGGTGACTGATGGCAGGTGTGGGGCGGGGAGCACTCACAGCTACCTGCCCGAGTCTTCAAAGGGGAAAGAAGCCCCAGGACTCCTCAGGGCGGTCTCAGAAGGCAGCGTCCCTGTCCAGAGCTCTCCAGACGCCGAAGACAGGCTGGAGAGCTCAGCAAGCATCCTCAAACGGGAATGCAGCTGTGAAGAAGTGAACAAGTGAAGAAATCAAAGCCTTCGGTGGCTGACGGCCGGCCCAGCTGGCCTCCTTCAGAAGGGGAATAAGACGACCCACTGGGATGGACGTGAGACAAAGATGGGCTCGTCATGGGCCCACAGTGGAGTGTACTCACTTAGTCACTGACCGTTCACTGAGCATCTACTGACCACCAGCAAGGGTGTCCGGAGATTCAGGGTCACTGCTACAGGGTGGGAGTTCCTAGCGAAGGGACCAGTGGCCCCAGGAACCTCAGAGCTCCCATGGCTGCTTAGCCTTTTTTTTTTTTTTTGAGGAAGCTTAGCCCTGAGCTAACTACTGCCAATCCTCCTCGTTTTTGCTGAGGAAGACAGGCCCTGAGCTAACATCCGTGCACATCTTCCTCTGCTTTATACGTGGGATGCCTACCACAGCATGCGTCCGCACCCGGGATCCGAACCGGCAAACCCAGGGCCGCCAGAGCCGAACGTGCACACTTAACTGCTGTGCCACCAGGCCGGCCCCCACTTAGACTTTTTAAAAACTTATTTATTGAATAGGCAACATATGCTCGGTCCAAAACTCAAAAGATAAGAAAGGACGCGCAGAGAAAAGTCAGTTCCCAGATCTGTCTCCGAGCCCCGGATTCCTCTCCCTGGAGGCACCATGGGCACCAGTTTCTTTTTGTGTGTAGGCTTCCAGAAAGAGTCCAGGCACAGGTTATAAATATCTAATATTTTTAACACACATGGTAATTAAAAAATTTTTTTCACTTAATGAACCACATGAATACATACTTTTTTTAAATCAAGCACCATTTTGCCTATATTTTAATAAATAACTATAAAACTGTTACTAAATGCCAAGCTCTCCTTTTTTTAAAATTTTTTCTTTTTTGGTGAGGAAGAGTGTTGCTGAGCTAACATCTGTGACAATCTTCCTCTCTTTTGCAGGTGGGATGCCACCACAGCATGGCTTGAGTGATGTGTAGGTCCGTGCCTGGGATCTGAACCCGCAAACCCTGGGCCTCCGAACAGAGCGTGTGAACTTAACCACTACACACCAGGCTGGCCCTAACTTTTTATTTTGAGATAAGTTTAGATTTACAGGAGGGTTACAAAAATAGTAGAGAGTTCCCATATGCCTTATAGAAGCTTTCCCCAATGTTAACACCTTACCTAATTACAGAATGGCTGTCAAAACTAAGAATTCACCTCGGAACAACTATATTAACTAAATTATAGAAGTTGTTCAGATTTTGCCAGTTCTCCCCGCTAAGGTCCTTTTCTGTCCCAGCATCCAATCCAGGACCCCACACTGCATTTGTCTCCGCTTATCCATGACAGCTTCTCCGTCTTTCATGACCTTGACAGTCTTGAAGGGGGCTGAGTAGTTATTCTGCAGACTGTCCCTCAATTTCGGTTTTCCTGACGTAGTTTCACGACAGAGGAGAGGATGTATGTCATGGAGAGGACATCACAGAGGTGACGTGCCTTCTCAGTGTGTCCCATCAGGGGACGCCTGATCTGTATTTACTGATGACGTTAACCATGACCACCTGGTTAGTGTAAAGTGGTATCTGCCAAGATTCTTCACTGTAAGGTTACTATTTTTCACTTTGTAATGAACAAATATCTTGGAGGAGATCCTTTGAAACTACGCAAATATCCTGCTTCTGCTTAAACTCTCACCCACCGGTCTTAGCATTCATCACGGCTCCTGCCTGCCATGATTATTAGTGTCTTGTTCTAACGATGATTTTTACCCCCCTCACTCCTTCTGCATTCATTAACTGGAATTCTTCTCTAAGGAAGACCTGCCCCTTGCTCCCACTTATTATTTATTCGGTTATTTATTTACATCCGATGGACTCAGGGATATTTATTTTACTCTCTGAGCTACAGCCCAACACTGTGCTTATTTAAGACGTCACTCAAGTCATTCCAACTTTGGGCTCCTGATGTCAGGCTGGTGCCCATCACCTCCTGACACCCCCCATGATTTTGCGTTTGTGATTCTGGATGACTTGCCTGTTTCCTGGCTTCAGGCTCCTCCTGCGTCTCCCGCCCCAGGCCTGGAGTCAACTCAGACTTTCTTTCATACACAGCTGCACACTGTGCTATTTGGAGAGACGTGCCATCATTTATTTAACCAGAATCCAAACGATGGGCACTCAGGATCTATTTCCAATCTTTTCCTAGTGTAATCTTTTACAGTAAGCAGTTCTTGTAGATGGGTCATTTCACACGTAAGCAATTGTTAAAGTCAAACCTAACGTCTCTACGCAGACCTGTGAGGCCCTCCTAAGGAGTGCCACACCCCCCACATCCTCTCCACCTCAGGGCCTGCTCTTCCTCCCCCTCTCGCCCGGTGTGGCGGGTGGCCTCTGAGATGGCCTCTTCCGACTTGTGCCTCCCAGGACTCATGCTCCAGTGTGATCGCTTTCCTGTGAGTTGGGGCTGGACTAATTTCTCGCTTCTAAGGACCAGGATATGGGAGAAATGCTGAGCTGTCACTTTCAACATTAGGTCAGATGGTGGCACATCACACTGGTATAACAGCTTTATCCAAAAGACAAGAAATTATAAGTGTTGGCAACGACGTGGAGAACACAGAACCCTTGTGCAACCGTTGGTGGGAATGTACACTGGGGCAGCCACTGTGGAAAGCAGCATGGAGGTTGCTCAGAAAATTAAAAATAGAACTATCATAATCCAGTAATTTGAAGAAAACAAAAATACTACCTTGAAAAGACAGAGGTACCCCCATGTTCAAGGCAGCAGTATTTACAATAGCCAGGGCTCTGCAGATGTCTTTCCACAAGTCCTTCCTTCCTAGGCCGGCTGCCCTCTCGGCCTGCTGTGTCCCTCGCAGCAGGGCCCCCTGTCCACATCCTGGCTCGCCTTCAAGGCGCAAATGGCCACTGGGCCACTTCCTCCCTGACGTCCCTGCACAGCCCTCCAGCTGGAATAACCTTCTCCGCTACCGCCTCGCACTGCTGCTCACCTCACCCCTGTCCCGGCCATGCTCCTCCCTCCTTGTTGCAGAGTTGCTGATACCACTAGTTTCCTGGAAAGGAAACCCTACGTTTCTTGACGGCTGGATTCCCATCTCAGTTATGTTCATCATCGGTCCCTCTCACTTCCAAGCACTAAATTCAGCCTTACACACAGATATTAGGTCCTCTCTAATACCTGCAGAACCAGCAAGTCACAACGAGCCTTAAACTACGGGTTTCGGATCTTCTGGCAGCCACAGCGCCCGCCACACCCAGTATTAGCTATTATAAACACTATTATTACCACTCAGTATTTCATGAATGACTCTTCCCTTCTCTAACCAGGACTTCATCTTCCGGACTCCCCACGGTCCTCCTCCCCAATTTTAGAATCTCCAAGTTTAGAGGAAATACAAAATAACTCCTGACCCAAAGTTGAGAGCCTCTAGCTTAATTCTGTGGTTTTTAATACATCAAATTCTCCTTCTAATGTTGTCTCCAACCAGAGCAACAAGGAGACACTGGTGTTAATACCAACCTCAAATCTTTACTGAAGACTCAGGGAGCAGAAACTTCCAGGCAGGAGCATCAATAAGATTCATGTCAACGAATACCGTACTGATCATTTCTGAGAGTCTGCTGGCCACTCCATCCTTCCCAGCAAAGCTCCTCTTGCAACAGAATCCATGTCCAGTTGCATTAACTGAACACTCAAATGAGGGAGATAAATGGAGACTCGGGTAATTGTATTTTTTTATTGGCTTCAGAGGAGGAAAACTCATAATCAGTCACGATTACAAATTCCCCTTGTGGTCCTGACAGTACAGACCTAAGCTGGAGCTCTTCTGCAGTGTCTTGTCTGACAGCAGAGGAATGAGCTCATCCCTTTTTTGCTCTGTAAAGACTCTGAGGGGAGAAGAGGAGATGCTGTGAACCTGCCTGCTCCCTTTGGCTTGGAAGGCCCTTCCTGAGTCTTTGGCTAAGACACTGTCATTTGTGGCATTTCCATCACCATCGGTTGTCTTTGTGGATGAAAGGTGCTGGGTAAACGGCCCTTCAGTGTGGGCACCAATGGGGCCAAGACAATTACGGGGCCAGCCCTGTGCAGACTGCGACCATCCCATTCCCTGAGAGCTCCTTTTCAAGAATCAGAGAGGAGAAACAGGCAGAAGGCAAAGGGCACTGGGGTTCACTCTCTGAAGACACGAGCTGCAAGCCTCTCACAGATGAGAGCCAACCGTAGGATGAGCCAGCTGACGGCAGGAACCGCCATGCCCCTGAAGACTGCAGAAGGGACCAGGGTTCTGTTGCCTTTTCTTATTCAAAATTCATAGGCTCTGAGAGAATTAAGAATAAGGCGAATGCAAAGTGAATTCCAAATTAAATTCCAAGCTGAGCTTGGAAAATAGAATCTTAGTTCCAAGAACTCTGGTCACTCATTAACGAAGAGAAGGAAGGAGCTGGGAGCCTGGGGAGTGGGGGCGCCCTGTGCATTAGGACCAGGGGTGCGCAAGGCCAGGCGGCACCAGCCTGCGGTCAGGTCGGTAGCTCTCACAGACTTCTGCAGAGCAAGCGCCGACGTCACGGCCTCAACGAGCTGCCTGCAGGAGACCGGAACGTCTACCGGTGAAACGATAGCTTGGGAAAACTTCATAAACGTAAGAACTAGGAGGAAATAGAAACTGTTAACAGAGATACTCCAATGGCAACAAGAAAACCCAGAATGACTGGTGAAGAACACGAGCCCCACGACTTCAGCCCACTGTGCCTCCCGGGGGGACATGGGAGCAGGAAGAGGGGGACCACAGCCACCGGCTGCTCGCTCCCCAACTCTGGGCAACCTTACTTGCTCTGTGCCTCAGTTTCCTCTTCTCTCCACACTGCGTAAAGATTTGTCTCAAACCTGAGGCACCTGTAAGGCCGTACTTGTGGTGGAGAGAGACTCAGGAGTCTGCCCAGAGCCTTATTTTCCTGATGTGCACCCTGTAAATGCTCCTGTCTCGCTTCAGCAGGTTTGCCCAAAACACATTCAGCCCCAGATGGCTTTAATTACCGGGTGAGGAAACTGCCTCACTGGGCGAGAGGTTCCTCCCTTTCTGCTAGTGGCGGTCTGCCACGTGCGTCTGTGAGGGGACTTGTTTTTTTTAAACTAAAACCATCAAGCGTAATGAGAATTGGAAAAGGGCCATGGGACCAGCATTCACTGGGGCCCATCCCAGCCCCTCCAGTGAGCTGCACCTGCCTTCAGAAGCCACACACCAGTCCAGACAGTCACCGCTGACCACAGAGCACGACCTGACCGGAGGGGCGAAGGCTCAGAGGCCTTTCTGGGGCTGTATGTTTGGAAATGGGAACCTCAGGAAAAGCGCTCTGTGTTAAGTAAAAACAAGGCCCTGTAATGACTACAATGAGCCACACCCGACACTTCTCTAGTTCTCTGCCCTGGAGACTCTGGAAGGTTTTTGACAAGCATCCATGTTATCACCTCGTTTGCAGCCGGGGGAAATGTTCCAAAATTTCCAACACTGATGCTCTGACTCTTGCCACGGGGGCAGAAGACTGAAGACTGACTCTGCACGGGGGGTGGCCGTCCGTGGACATTAAAAAGGAGTCGAGAGGATGAGACCACAGACTCTGGAGGCGACAGGCCCACGCCTGAATACCGCTCTACCATTGACTAGCTTTGCAAGCCTGCAGCTCCTGAGCCTCTGTTTCCTCATCTGCAGAACGGGGATAACAGCAGCCATCGCCTGGGGCGTCTGTGAAGGTCAGATGTGGAGGCTGAAGAAGCAGCACAAGGGCTGGCCCGCAGGCTGAGGGCTCAGTGAGCAGTGGTTGCTGCTACAGCACGTACCGCCATCACCGGCCCCTGCTGTATTTTCTTCACGGCTTCTTGTTGGGGCCTCGTTTTACAGGCTTAGGTACCCCTAGAATGTCTATCTGCAGCAGGAGGGGACCTCGGAAAAACAAGGGAGTTGAATCAATTCCACTTTGCAGCCGAAAGTGGGAACTAAAAGGATTTGCTTCTTTTTCCCAACTTGGAGAAGTATGAGAGTGCACGAGCGGCAAGGAGCACAGGATCAGAAAGAGCTGGGTTCACACCCCTCTGCCGCCTACCTGACGAGGGGCCCTGGGCATGTTCCCGAGGTCTCAGAGCTCAGTGGCGAGGAAGATGGGTGAGGACAGTGGAGGTCAAGTGCTCAGCACACTGACTGGCCGGCAGCAACAGCTCGACCCAGGAGATGCTGGTGTGACTATGTTGTTGTAACCCCATTCCTGTATCCTGCACTGTGGAAAAGGACGCCCCAAGACATGCCTGACGGGGGGGCCTCTGCCACAGGCTGAACTGAAACCAGGTGGCCTCTGCACCTGGTTTGGCTACTTCCTTGCCATAAAAATGGTAATCAAAGGTATCATTCAGGCCACACCCTGGACAACAATGCACGCCAGCCAGGCTGAAGGTCCAAGAAAGCTAGAAGTCTTCAAAATTAAAAGAAGAGTTGGAGGAAAGGGCACCTGTGACTGTCTCCTTTACATTTCTGGGGGCTGTCTGGTGAGACTTTGCTAATAGTTTGAGGAGACTAAAACACATCACAGGCTCCCTCAGCTAAACCAGCTAGAAGTTTAATTAAATACAATTGCTTGCTGTGCGTTCCTTTCCCAAACGGGCTCATACATATTCATCACCGTAATTATGGCAGTGAAAAAATCCACGACTAATTATTTCATGCTCCCCATCTTTCACATGCCTAGAATTTTTGCATAATTACTGTTGAAATTAATTGCAAGTTAGTTAATTTTATAGTTTGTCCTTTCAAAACTTAATTGAAAATTAATTTAAAAGATTTTTAAAAAGACAAAAAAACCAGCAACCACACAACAAAAGCCCCACCACAAGCCACTGTGGCAAACCTGGTTCCTCAGCCCTTACGATGCATCAAAAATGCAACGTGATTGCTCCTAACCCGAACGCAGGGTTGTACATGTCAAGCTATAATAAAAGGCCAGTCCCATAAATTCGCATGGACCCACACCTCTATTTCTCTACCACACAGCAACCAAGACAAGGCGGTGGAGAGGCCTGCTGATGGCCTGGCAGTGTTCTGGCTGCGGGCTTATCACTTTATGCTTCTGTAACTGTACCTTGAGCTCCGAAGGAGCATGTGGCTTCCATCATCACCCCGTGCGGCTTACGCCCTCAGGTGCCCCCACTGGTGCCCACCGTCAGAATCAAATGCAACATGGCATCCAGGATACTGTACTGTCATGCTCAACAGAAGGAGCCATCCGTCTCTCTATTCTGTCACTGCACCCGGCCATCACCAGCTCCTTTATCTGAGTCATCCTCACCAATCCTGTTTCTGCGATCTGCTCTGTGGGGCCAGGACGGACACATTTATTGAGCACCTAATTGCCCAGCACTTGGTTTAGGGCATACACGTGAGTTTCAGCACCTAACATGGTGCCTGACACATAGGAGATAACCGGTCAATCCATCCAGCTATTTCTTGACAGACTGAATACACAGACTCAGCACAAGGCCATGGTGAGCATCACAGACTGGATATGCAATACTCAGCACGAGCCCGTGAGTGAGCATCACAGACTGGATATGCAATACTCAGCACAAGCTTGTGAGTGAGCGTCACAGACTGGATATGCAATACTCAGCACAAGCTTGTGAGTGAGCGTCACAGACTGGATATGCAATACTCAGCACGAGCCCGTGAGTGAGCATCACAGACTGGATATGCAATACTCAGCACAAGCTTGTGAGTGAGCGTCACAGACTGGATATGCAATACTCAGCACGAGCCCGTGAGTGAGCATCACAGACTGGATATGCAATACTCAGCACGAGCCCGTGAGTGAGCGTCACAGACTGGATATGCAATACTCAGCACAAGCCCGTGAGTGAGCATCACAGACTGGATATGCAATACTCAGCACGAGCTTGTGAGTGAACATCACAGACTGGATATGCAATACTCAGCACGAGCCCGAGAGTGAGCATCACAGACTGGATATGCAATACTCAGCACAAGGCCATGGTGAGAGTCACAGACTGGATATGCAATACTCAGCACGAGCCCATGGGTGAGCGTCACAGACTGGATATGCAATACTCAGCACAAGCTTGTGAGTGAGCGTCACAGACTGGATATGCAATACTCAGCACAAGCTTGTGAGTGAGCGTCACAGACTGGATATGCAATACTCAGCACAAGCTTGTGAGTGAGCATCACAGACTGGATGCGGGCACTCAGCACGGGTCCGTGGGTGAGCGTCACAGACAGGATACGGACACTCAGCATGAGGCCGTGAGTGAGCGTCACAGACTGGATACAGACACTCGGCATGAGCCCGTGAGTGAGCGTCACAGACGGGATACGGACACTCAGCACGAGCCCGTGAGTGAGCATCACAGACTGGATACGGACACTCGGCATGAGCCCGAGAGTGAGCGTCACAGACGGGATACAGACACTCGGCACGAGCCCGAGAGTGAGCATCACCAGCTCCACTTTTACAGAGAAGTAAAGGCAAGTTCAGAAGATTAAGTGTCTCTCTCAAGTTCACACCATGGGTAAGTGGCCGAGTGGTATGCGGTGGCCTTCTCTTTCTGCCATGCCATGTTGCCTCTCCATCCTCCTCCTTACGCCCTACCATCTTGACAGTTCAGATTTTATATGTGCCAGCCATGACCTCTTGGCAACATGCTTTTCTTAACCCCCAGTCCCGAAACCTGTTTATTATGGACTGAATGTTTGGGGCCCCCACAAATTTATATGTTGAAGACGTAACTGCCAATGTGATGGTATTTGAGGTGGGGCCTCTGGGAGCTAACTAGAGTGAGAAGAGGTCATGAGGGTGGGGCTCTCGTCACAGGATTAGCGCCCTTATAAGAGGAGACAGCAGGTAGCTTGCTCTCTCTCTGCCATGTGAAGACGCAGCAGGAAGGCGGCCGTCCACCAGCCAGGAAGGAAGTTCTCACCAGGAAATGAGCCGGCTGCACTTTGATTTGGACGTGCCCACCTCTAGAACTATGAAAAGTAAATTTCCGTTGTTTAAGGCACCCAGTCTATGATATTTTGTTACGGCAGCCCAAACAGACTAAGACACTGCTCCAGTGTGATGAATGACCAGTTTGATGGAACTCACCTTACACCTTTTGGACGGATGCATGGAGAAGCCGTGAGAGTATAAGGTGAAAACCGAGTCCAGAGGGAGAAGGCAAGTCTCTGGGACCCAAGGGGATGCACAGGCTACTGTTAAAAGGCTCAGGCTTAGCACCTGCTGAGCAGCTGCGGTCACCCGGCCTGGAACGAGACAGAAGGCAGAGAGATGCACGCCCCAGGGCCCTCACCCAGAGAGCAGATACGGCTGCAACCGCCCCACAGAGGAAAAGAATGAAGCACCCTGTCACTAGTACACGGGGAGGAGAAAGAGGTGGAAAACCAATTCACAGAGCACAAGGCCACTGACTTCTTTTTTTGAGTCCATAAAAGCAGCTTCTTTAGAGGTGACTGTCAGTGACCTGAGCCTCCAGCAATTTCAGGACAGACAATTCATCCCCTAAGAGGCTCATAAGGTTTGGGGATCTCTTATGACTTGGGAGCAAATTCCCTAACAGCAATTCTTTAGAGTTCAGGCTCCCAAAATATGAGAGGTGGTTTAGGCAATAAGGTGATGTGCATGTGTACACATTTGTCCTCCAAATGCTATACAGAGGCTCCCATTTCAGATAAGCACATAAACGCTGGCCACAAACCCAAGTTAGGCATTTGGATCAGCCACAAAGTTCCTGGGTACCATCTGCACATCAGGACAATGCGCCACAGGGAGGCTGGAGCCTGTAAGCAAGTGTAGCAAGCAGCCTGGCAGAGAGATGGAAGCCATCACTGGGTGTGGACAAGAGCCCTCAGTGGGAGCAGTGAAGGGCTGGCTCTGGGAGCAGAACCACCCAGCCTTGTGGGACATGGGTACATAACTAAGCAGGAAGGTCCAGGGTAGCAATCAGGAATCAGGAAGTCGGTCCTGATGCCTGACACAAAGATGTCAACATGCTTGGTGAAAGAAAGCACGTTCGTGAATAGCATATATTTTATAAGAGCAGGACGTCATTTTTGTGGATGGGAAAATGCATGCATTTCTATTCATTCATAAAAAGATGTGGAAGGCTACATAGTAAAATGTTAACAGTGGTTATCACTGCATGGAGAAATTATGGGTGGTTTTTTTTGGTATTTCCTGTATCTTCTGAACGAACTCTTTTGTCATGAATTAACGCCCCCTTCCTTCGATCTCAGGTCAGTCACCCCCTCCTCAGGGAAGCCTCTGATGGCCTTCCTGATTCGGACAATTCCCAGCTGCGTTCACCTGGAACGACTTCTCTCTCACCACAGCACGTGCTACAGTTCGAGTTCTACTGCGCTCTTTCATGGAGCGTCTGCCTCCCCCAGGAAACTCTGTGCTCCACAAAGACAGCGGCTATGCTGGATTTTTGTTCCGTTTTTGTGGACCACCTTGTTCCCAGCAGCAGCAAAGGTGGTGGTGGCAACTAACACCCAGGACTTTCTAAGTGCCAGGTGCCATTCTGAGGACTTTAGAATGAGGTGAGTATGGCTGACATCCCCATTTTACTGAAGGGGAAACCACGACACAGGAAGGCTGTGTGCCAGCACAACCTCACACCGCTACTAAACGGTGAAGCCAGGATTTGCACCCAGGTCGCTGGGTTCCTGGTCCACCTTTGAACAACGACATGGCACTGTCCTTTGATGTGGCACTTACCTTAGCACACAGGGGCACCCGATAAACGTTTGTTAAAAGAAAGATCAACCACGCGTTCCTTTTTAGACTCCTAAAAACGTTATCTCCTCTTTTGGATGAAGGGAAAAAAAAATCTCTTCCCTGGGAATGAACCAGCAGAATGAAAGGGGTAGTTATGAAAAACCAGAGTTTTCTGGAAAGAAATTTTCTTTTTCAGACAGCAGTGCTTGACTTTGAAGAAAAATGCTGCATACAAGGTTCATTCATTGCAACAAGTCCCAGCGCTTTCCTTTCCCTGAATGCAGATGGAGTGGGGACCGACAGGGCTCCAGGCCGTTCTTGGGAGATGTTTTACGCTGGGACTCTGGACTCAGGTTCCCGTGACTTGACAGTCAAGGGTGCTGGTGCCTCATAAGTGGCTAATCAAAGAGAAAGACAATCTTTCATTTGAAGCTTTCCCAGAGTAAGAGAAGGCGGCCTGAGAGTGGGTTGTGAGCCACCCCTGAGGTTAAGACATGCCAAGTGCTGTGTGGTGCGTGAGGCATTCGGGTAGAACCCTGGAGGCATGGGGAATGAAGGATTCCTCCCCACAAAAGCAGGCAGAAGCCGTTATATTTGCATGGTCTTAGCAGAACACGACCGTCTGTGGAGCAAAAGGGCCCCGTGTGCATTGTTAGCTAGAAATACTTAAAGGATTAGGACCGCCTGCACCGGCAGACAGCCTTGATCTAAGGTTTTCACAGGATATGAGTTCCCCAGGGCACAACCCAACACGCGGGCACCATTCCAGGTTAAAGCAGGAGATAAAACGGGAAGAATTCAGGCTGCTCCATTCATTCCAAACCAAGAAAGAAAGCATCTCCTTCCAGCTTATTGTTTCAGGATCAGCGTGAACGTCAGTAACACTGAACACGGACAAGACGCGGCCTCACTTCCTGAAGTGTTTGATGTGCTTAAACTGAAACCCGCTTCAAACCCTCTGGGAATCACAGTGCCCTGACGAGCTGTCCTCCAAACGGGGAGCAAGGCACGCTCACGGGCTGCCCAGGGACGCACCCTCCCGCCCCTTCTGATCATTTTTTAAATCAAGAGGAAAAAAAACCAGGACGTACTTTTTCCAGCTCCCTAGTGTCGCAGCATAAGATAAGAACACACTTTCTACCATTTCTACCATTCTTTGGCTCATGCCAAAGATGTTAGATAACTCAGTGAAGCTAGAGGTATCCTATATCCTGCCAGAGCTGAGGAATCGACGGAGCCACCAGGCAGCTGGGAGCCAGGGCAGCACTCCGTCAGGACGTGATGACGCCAGCTCTTTACGTGCGTACCTTTCTTTTTTTGTGGATGGATATTTTGGCAGAAGGCTGGGATGGGCTGACTATGGCATAAGTACATCCTTGATCCGGGTGACATCTGACCCATTAGCAGCGACAGGGGTGACTTCTTTTCATCACTTGCCAGTCCTCAACATGAGCAGGTACAGACCCAGAAGTGTCTGAACTTTATGCACGTATGGGGAATTAATGGTGGTATTTCTGTGGCTCCCGTTCTTCCCGCCAAACCCACCATGTCACCGCCTGGTCAAGTGTCCTGGGTGACTAAGGGCGAGGAGCCCCAGAGGGACTTAGAGTGCATTTTTCCCTAGGAACCGTGACCAAGGGCTGGCCATGAAGAAGCAGACCCAGGCCCCGCTCTGCTGGATCATGAGGCAGCTTTGTACTCCTTTAGTCTGGCTTTCAGAATGATTAGCTGTTTTCTCTCCATTTCAAAATATTCAATTTGTATTCAGGTGTTCTTTCCATGCCCTGAGGCTTAACAGTGAAAAGCTACTTGAATGTTCAAAGGGGATTAGACAGTGGGACTTCAGAGGCCAACAAGAGTGGATCAGCTGGAGCCACACAAATGGCCAATCCCAGGGGGTTCGCTGGACCCAGCACACTGTCCCAGACAGTGGTGAGGTGCGACTGCAGGGGCGGTCTTCCTGGGGAGCTTTGGGGGCCTGCGAAACAGGCTTTCAGGGACTCACGTGCAATGCAAACAACCATTTTAATATGGTTCTTAGAGGAAAATGCAAAATCTTTCCTGTGGGTCCAACACCTTGCCGTTCCCACGACCATCTGTCCCAAATGCTACAGGAACTAATGATGGTTACGATGATGATGATGGTGATGACCACGGTCATGGCTGACACTTACCAAGGGCTTTCTACACGCTGACATCTCTATGAAATGTTTCATATGGATTCTCTATCTTACTTGTCCTTTAGAAGAACCCTATAACATCAGCATGATTATCATTCCCACTTTAGAGATGGTAAGACTGAGGCACAGAGAGGTTTAGAAACTTGCCCACGGTTGCTAGGAAGCGACGCAAGCCCAGGAGGCTGGTCTGACTGCAGAGCCCATTCTCAACCATCGCGGTCTGCTGCCTTCTCTGCCCAATTGTCATATCTGAGTAGGCAGGGACCACGTTGGTCTTGTTTATCACTATATTGTTATAAATGAAATAGTGCTTGGCACATAGCAGGTCTCAATAAATATAGTATTTGTCGAGTAAATGAATAAATGCATGAATGAGTCAAGGATGACAGAACTTTAGAGAAATGGGGTTCTGACTGTTGGTCATAATTTCATACAGGATGAGGTTTCCTTCTTTGTGTGTCCTCGCTGCTTAGAGGAATGGCCGAGTCTGGAGACATCTGAATTTGTTCTGGGTTTCTCGCAAACGCCGTGGATCACAGTGAGGGAACCACGAACCCACAGAAAGCAGGACTGAACCTCAACAGCAAGAATCTGAGCGCCTGGCAGAGAACTGTATACCCAGCAGCAACGCTAGACTTTCAAACAAGCATCTCCATGGTCGAAGCCTGAGGCAGGCCCTGGAGCATGTGTCAGACATGAGGCAGTTGACCAAGCTTCCTGAATTTCTCTCCTTCCATACACACACAGGATGAGAATTCCCTGTCCCCTGTGAAGTGAGACCTGGCCACGTGACTGGCTTTGGCCCGTGAAATGTGAGCAGCCTAGCTCCCTGGGGAACTAAGATGAGACGAGTTTGCCCCACTGATCCATAATGGACAGGCAGGGTGAGCAGGAAAGAACCCTTTACTGTTTAAACTGCTGAGACGCGGGCCTGTATGTTAACACAGCATCAGTCAGCACATACTGACTGATACAGAGGAGCAACTCATGTGGCCAAAATACCCAGGCCCTGTGCCTGAGGATCTGATGCTGCAGCCAAGCAACAAAGCATGCACGGATGAAACAACGGAGGGAAGAGAACTCATACGTAGGCAACGAAATGCCAGATGTGACACTAAGGGATTTATGTCATTATTTCATAATGATCTCGTGCATTATTTTCTGTAATGACGCTGTTCCCATTTTACAAGTGAAGACACTGGGAGGTAAAATAATGTTCCCAAGGTCTCTCAGCTAGTAAGCGGCAGAGCTAAGATTTGAATCCAAATCTGTCAGAATCCCAAGCCTCATGCTCTTTCCCACCTCCGCCGGTTTCCTAGCCCCTGAAATTGACCGGAAATTGCTCGAGACCAGCACCGGCTATAACCGGGCAAGGGATAAAGTGATTAGCAAATGCCTTCTGACCGAAGTGAGTTTCAAATCAACTCTAAGTGGCGCTCTTAAGAGGGAAGCTGGGGAGGGCAGGTGAAAATGTGCAGCCCGCAGCGGCGGTACACAGAGAGTGGATGAGGAATAAGGTGACCACTTAGACAGAGGCCAAGCAGGAGAGTGGTGAGGGAGGCAGCGGCGTGAAGCTTTAAACAACAGGCTGGAGTGTTTCCACTTTGTGACCACAGTGAGCTCTTCAGCAGCGGTGGGAAGTGAGAAAAGTGGTATTTCTGAAAAATTGTTCTGCCACTGCACAGAGGATGAGCTGCAGCAGAGCGAGGGCGAGACTCAGGGTGGCAGGATAAGCTGGGCTGGCAGCCAGACCAGAGGACAGCAGGCTGAATGAGGACGGGGCTGTGGAAATGGGAAGAAAGGGGAGTGACGATCACAGGCATGAACTGAGCTCTCCCGAGTTTCCGTGTGTCGGGCTGAACAACCTATACACGTCAGCTCACAGAATGTTCCCAGCAGTCTCAGGAGATGCAGTATTATCCCATTTTGCAAATGAGGAAAGTGAGGCTCAGAGAGATTCTGTGACCTTCCCAAGGTGACTAGGTAACACAATACTGAGCTAACAGCTAATATGTGATAGGCGCTCTTCTAAGAGCACATCTTATATATTATTTCTTTCTACAACTGTCACCTCCAGTTTATAGAGGAAACGAAGCCTCAGGGAAGGGAAGTAACCTACTGGGAGTCACATCCAGCTGATAAGGAGCAAGGTCAGGATTTGCACCCAGTCTAGGTTGGCTCCAAAACTCATGCTCTGAACTGCCACGTGGGATTGGCCTCTGCGGCCCCGCCGACTGGGCCACATTCCGGGAGCCCACGCAGAGCCCATCTCAGAAAGGAGTCTCTGCCATTCCCCGCAAGGGGGCCGGGGAGACGGGCCAGCAACACATTCTAGTCCGGAGCCTGCACAGGCAGGTACCACAGTCAACGTCCTGACTCCAGGCTGGCTAGGAGGGTGGGGGGAGGAGAACACATCCTGACCACGCCCCCCGGGTATGTGCCATGTGGTTGTGCTCTGAAAACCAGGGCAGAATCATAACTGAGCCCACAGAAGGGCCCTCTGACACTGTGTGTGAGCCAAACCCTCTCAGAGGGCACCCAACCTTGGCCAACTCTTCTGGTTTGCGGCAGACTAAAACGCTCAGACTGGAGTTTTCAATAAAGCACTCATCCTGCAGGGAAAACAGTCAGGTCACGAGCTCCTGAAATGTTACCGTTGCATCTGGGCTTCCACCACCAAGGTGGGCTCAAGACTGGGAGACAGGTGGGGGACAAGGTGTGCATGCCTGGGCCACAGACGGAGAGGCCAGAGGCGCATGAAAGGGCTTTGAGTACAATTTTAAAATGCAGGTGCTGTTCCAGGCCACGTGTTCCTCCCAGCACATTCTTCAAATTCCGTTTTTATTTTTAACAAAGGAACACGTGCACACAATTTCAACAGTCAAACAGTGGTATGAGGCTTAAGAAAAGAAACAGCATCCTTTGACCCTCCTCCCCCGAGCAGTCATTTTCTACCATCTTGGTTGGGTCTTCTCCAAGTTCACCTCCGTCTTTCTAAACAACACGCTTCCAGTACCGCCTCTCGATTCCCAGTTTGGGGAATTAGCTGTTGCCTTCCCACTCTGGGAGGGGAAGAGGTGAGCCCCAGTTTATGCCTTCTCAGCCGCCACCTCTTTCACACCCCCAGTTAGAGGGTAATTTTAGACAATCAGTGTTTTTGCATCATGAAAATGTCATTCACTGACACACCATAGAGTATATTAGGCTTTAGATGCTTTTCTTCCTGGCAAAACTTTTTGTTTTCCCTGGAGTTCATCGAGCCTTTGCCTCCACCTGTAAACCTCGGCTCGGGACAGTTGCACGCGCTAGGGTCCGTTGACGCCTGCCATTTCCCTTTTGCTCCCTCACGCTGGATCCCCGATTTCCCAGAGCCCCTGTCTTTCTTTTGCTCGGTTCACTCCTTTAGTTTCGGTACAGCAGAGTCCTCAGCAGTTTCCTGAAAGGGCTCTGTAGGGAAGTTACGTTTTCCTCACTTCTGAAAACATCTTTACGGTGCAGAATTCTAAATTGTTTGCTGCAGAACTCTTGGCTCGTAGCCAACACTGTTAAGAAACACGATGCCATTTTGATCCTGGAAGCTCTGTAGAAAGCCTGTTTCACATATGTGTGTATCTTGCAGTGCCGTCCCTGGGAGCTTGCAGGACCGCCTTCTCGCCCGGCGCCCTGCATCCATGCTGGTGGGCTTGCTACGGTTGCCTCTCAGCCACGGATCTGGGCATTAAGCGAACCGTCTCCCATGTGAAAAGCCTGTGCTCTGGTTCAGGGGAAATCTCCTTCAATTTCTCCGTTTTCCCTCTGCTTGTTCAAATTCCTATTATTTGGATGTAAATCTAACCAGATCCTTGATTTTTTTCAATCTTTTCAACCTTATTTTGTATTTCTTTGTGTTTTTGTACTTTCTGGGACAGATCCTCAAATTATATCTCCGTTTTTCCATATTTTAAATTTTCGAGTTCTTTCTGCTTGTTCCTTAAAAAGGGTGGGGCATCTGTTTTTATGTCAAGAATGCAATATCTTCAATTATCTTTTAGGTTTTTTTTTTATTAGTTAAGTTTTCTTCTCTTTCTATAGCCTGTTTCCTCAAGGTGCTCCCCCCCCCCGTGCAAATGCATGCATGCACGTGTGCCTGTGCGTGAGTGTTCTGTCCTTCACATTCAAGGGTCTCCCCAAGCATCTGGCGCTTCTGGGCTGACCATTCATCTTTAGCATGGGGCACCGAGGAGCTCTCGGCTGTGGCTGGCTGACTGCAGGCTCCCCCATGAGAGCTCAGCTGGGCCACCCCACGGGCTTCTCCGATCCCTTAAACTGGTGAGACTGCCCGTGGATGACCCTTCCAAACTTCTCACAGTAAGGCACCTGAGCCCAGCTGACTGTGTCCTGAGAAATGACTTGAGGAAAACGATTAGTTGGTTTCAACCTTCTTTACGTCAACTTGCACTAAATTCATTTTTAAGAAAGGCACCCCAACCTTAGCTGGGCTCGATGTCTGCTACGCCAGGGCCCTTCTGCTTTACCCCGAGCAGAGAATAAACTCCAGCCCGCCCGGGTGAGACACGGGCAGTCTCCTGGCTGAGACGGTGAGGGACAGGATCTGAAAGTGTGACAGCTTCCCAGTGAAATTCCAACCGATCTTTCTGTTTTTAGCCCCCCGTCACCTCTGCTCCCAGCCATATCACGCTGCCAATCCCCAGGCCTTCTGGAAGTAAATCTGGCTGCTTCCTGTTCCCCTGCCAGTTAGGGTTCCATCTTCTGAGCCCAGTGAGTCAGTTACCGCCTGTCCCCTTGTTCTCCAGCTTCCCCATCTTTATTGCTGGTTTTTCTTCTCTTTTTCGTCCTCGCGGGTTTACCCTTTAAAGCATCACTTGAGTGGATTTTGAGGAGGAAACAGAGGTGAAGGCGTATGTCCAAGTTCCACTTTAATCTAGAAATCCTGAAGGTAGGTACTCACACCATTTACTCCCCTGAACCTCAGCTGGATTTTCAGGCTAGTGAGGCCAGTGGGACCCTGTGTCTGTGCTGTGGCTGCGCATCTCTCCCAGTGTGGCACACGCTCAGTGTGGGACAGATCACGGGCCAGGAGGAGGTACGGCGGTGACCTGCTCTGACTCCTGCTCGCCGACACCCGTGCTCTCGTCTGCAGTCTCAGGATAACATCGATTGACCCTGTGCACTTTCAGGGTTCTTAGAGGAATCAACAGGATAATGACTGTGAAAGCACCGACGACCACAGAAACACAAGACTTTGCTGTTACTGCAAACCTCACTTTCATCTCCTGAAATTCAATCTAACGTTGTCTTGAGCTGCCTTCAGGGGAGAGAGGGTTGTCTCCAGTAATCTTATAAATCACTCTTGTGACGTTCAAAAGAACGTCCTCTAGTCACACAGACATGACACAGGACAGTGTTTCTCACTCCTTGCCAAAGCCAGCCGGCTCCACATCACCCAACACACACCCTGGGATCCAAGACAGTGTCACCGAAAAGACACGGGTGAGATGGAATTCTTTGGGGTCCATTCCACAGTGGGTCTGCCTCTCAGCTGAGCTACACATCCATCTTGACTGAGGTTAGAAATATAGGATAAGAATGGTTAAACGTACCCAAACAATGGGTATATTACAGCCACTGCAAAGGAATGCAGGTAGCGCTCCATGTGGTGCCATGAAAGACACCATCGTCTATCAGGTGATGGAGACAAGATGCGGAACCATGAGAACGATCCTCCTCCTTCCACAACACAACGAAACCTTACCTCCGGGCGCGTGTGTCTCTGCTGACTCTGTATCGCAGAGACACAGACAGACACAGAAGAGGTCCGGCTGCACTCTCACCAAAGCACCCCCGGTGGGCACTCCTGGGCAGGGGGCTGCGGGTGGGGAAGGACTGTTGCTTTTTACTTTATACACTTCTGAGCAGTTTAATCTTTTTCATAACATGCATACGTTATTTCTGATGATAAAAAAGAAAAGATTAAAAGTAATTTAAAAGATCAAAAAAGAAATGGAATCTGAGAAGAGAAGTAAAGGTAACTAGAAGTCAGCAGGAGACGGATGATGGAGAAGAGGGTAAGAAAGGGGCCAGGGCTGGCAGGGGTCGGGAGCAGGTCACACACTTCCCCTAGAGACACACAGCAGGCGACCTCCTCCCGGCTGGTAACAAGAAAAGGATGCCCTCCAGGCCACGACAACCACTTGCACAGCTGTGCAAGGTCCACTTCCAACTGAAGGGGAAGGAAAACTCATTTTCTAAAACTGTGTAATTTCCATACAGTGAAATGCACACATCTTGAGTGTACAGCTCAATGACTTCTTCGGGGCTGGCCCCGTGGCCTAGTGGTTGAGTTTGGCGTGCTCTACTTCAGCGGCCTGGGTTCACAGGTTTGGATGCGGGATGTGGACCTACACCACTCATCAGTCATGTTGTGGCAGTGATCCACATAAAAAATGGAGGGAGACTGGAACAGATGTTAGCTCAGGGCTAATCTTCCTCAGCAAAAAAAAAAAAAAAAAAAAAAAAAAAACAAAGATTAAAAGATTAAAAGATGTCTATGCCCAGGCAACCCACAAGGGGCATTTGTTTTTAACCTAATCTCTCAGCTGTATGCAGATGTGTGATCTGTAGGGGACGAGCTCACTGGTCATGGTCAAACACAGGAATGGACAAGCTGTCTCAACTCCAAGAGCCTGTGATGGGTGAGGGGTTGTTGCTCAGTGTGCAAGTCATACCTCATCCATCTCACTAATTCCAAACTAGGACCTGCCTGGTGTGGCTATTTAGTTTTCTCTCTGCATTTCCTAGAGACTTCCAGATTCTGTCTATTCCTAATATGGGGATCTCCTGGCCCAGTAACTCACATGTCTCTTGGCAATGAGCACGATAACCCTAGACCACACATGCAATCAGTCTGGCAAGGACATACAGAGCTTAGAAGATCCTTGGAGGCAGACCAACTCTCTCAAATGAGCCAGCTCGCACTGGCAATTTCCCCTTTTAGAATGGGAGCTCCTAGCTCCCATGACTCATTGGCACAGGGGACTATCTTACAGCACCTGCCTATAGTCCCTCTGGGCGAGCACTATAAGCACGAGAGCTCACATTTATCGTGTCCTTGTTATAGCCAAGCACTACATCCTAAGCACTTTGCATGATTTACCTTTACTCGGATGCCACGAGATAGGTACTATCATCATCTCCATGTGATCGATGGGGATCGCAGGCCGAGGTGTGAGCCACCCACCCCAGGTTTCAGAATTAGTCAGTGTCAAGATGGGGACCAGTGAGCCGCACTCCCTCTCCCTGGGGAAGGGCGGGCAGAACTACGGGGGAAAGCGTCATCTTCTGACTTCCTGACCAGAGCTTTCTTGGCCAGACTCTGTGGCCTCTGCCTAATACATAAAACCGTCAAGTCCACCTTTCTTCTAAGAAGGGGTAAATATACAGCCATCTCTAGGTATTGCTGGGGCCACAAAGGAGTCTCTTTGCTCTGTCTAGACACAAAACCAACAGAGCACAATGCATAACCGTGTTTTATAGCCAGGGCTTTTTACCGTGTTTCTCCTCTGAGGAGCTGGCAGATAAATCAGGCCTCACAGTGAGGGAGGAATGTGTTTTCGTGTGACTTTTGGGAGCAGAGTGAAGGGCGAGCAATAATATGGCAAAGAGAGGCGTCCCTCAGAACCAGTAGCCATCTCACATCAAGAGGCCAGTTAATCCACCGCAGGAAGAATGAGCATGAGAGCAGCAGAGCCAGGTACAGATGTCCCCCAGCCTCACCGCCAGGACCTGGAGCCCTCCCGACTCACCCCGGTCAGTCTCTGTGGTGACAAGCCACCCTGCGCCAGCGCACCCATCCCACCACAGGCACTGTCGAGAGACACACGCCGAGCCTGAGACGGAAGGGTACCCAAGTCCATCTAGCACCGTGCTTCCCACCCCCTGAATTCCCAGCATCTACGGAATCCCATCCTTCACAGCATCCCCTTGCCTCCTCCTAAAAGCATCGTTTGATTGTTTTATTGCATTAAAGTAACTGTTGCTTTGACACTTGGGTCACCTCATCTGAGACACGTAGAGATACCCTAGGGAGAACACAAGTGAAAGTTCCGGGCAAAGGCATGTAAAGAGTTCTACCCAACAACAGGCCAGAAGTAGAGGTTTGATTCCATCTATGAATGTGGGCTGGAGTGCACAGAGGCAAGGTTCTCCAGCTCTGGGGAGACTTCCAGTTCTGGCAAAACAGTGGGCTGGAGCCAGCCCTGAGGGCCTAGTGGTTAAGGGTCAGTGCTCTCTCTGCTTCAGTGGCCGGCATTCATTTCCTGGACGTGGAACCACACCCCCCATCTGTTAGGTGCCATACTGTGGTGGCGGCTCACAGAGAGGATCTGGAAGGACTTACAACTATGATATACAACCACGCTTGGGGCTTTGGGGAGAAGGAAAAAAAAAAGAGGCAAGACTGGTAACAGATGTTAGCTCCGGGCCACTCTTTCCCTGCATACACACACAAAAAAGTTCTCATCAACAGAAAAAAAGCTTAAAAAACACACATACACACACAAAACAGTGGGCTATACATTCAAACGAACTTACTCACTGGGGGAAAAAATAGCTTGCGATGCTGGAGTAAAATATTTCTTAAAAACAACTTAATATCATTGAAGAGGTGATTACAAAGTCAATGGTGAGCATCTGGAAAAGGGAGACAATTTCTCCCAAGAGCAATGGTGATCTGGACCAACTTGGGTTTCAGTTTTGCCAAAGACTGAAGTCAAGATCCAGGGCCTGCCCAAAGTGGGGAGTCGAAAGGGGACCCCTCCTTCATGCTGGGACTCCAGAGGGCTAACTAACTCTTCAGGTGAGGATGAACCAGAGGTAAGCCTCCCCTTGCCTAGGGGGCTGCAAGGAGGGTGACCTTGCAACAGGTGCAATGAGGGCAACGTGGAGGAACTTGGCACTCCTGGCGGCCCTCTCACGGACTGCGCATGTCGGGTTTGCATTAGTTAGATGGCCTAGGGAGCCTCATAAACTTGGGGTGCAGAATGATATTGCACTGATAGCCCTCCCAGGCACCCAACAGAAGCCAAGCTAAATCCCTGGAGAAAGGCATCTTTATCACAGGCCTCAGTGAATCCCCACAAAAAATTTTTCAAAGACAATGAGCAGTATACAGCCCAAAATACCACGCAGTTGAGGAACCAAGGGACCCTGAGTAGACAAGTAGAACAGGAGACGTCAGATGCAGACACACAAAGACTCCAGATATTAAATGATCAGACCAGATCATAAACATGCTTACTATGTTTAAAGAAATAAAAGAAAAACGTGAATGCATTCCTCTGCAGGGAATAGTAAACTATGTAAAAAAATGACCAAATAAATTTGAAAAAAGGACCAAATAGAACATCTAAACGTGACAAATACTGTAACCAAAATTACAAACTCAGTGGACTAGTTTAACAACGGGTTAGACACAGATGAAAAGAGAATAGATGAACTGAAAGACAGCTCGGGAGGAATTATTCAGAATGCAGCAGAGACACAAACAGATGGAAAATGTGGACGGGAGGCTAACGGACGTGGACTGAGGTGGTCTGAAGCAAACGCAAACTGTGGTGTGCAACAGGATCACCCTGGGGTCTGGCTACATCATGGATCCTGGGGCCCTAACCCCACTATTTTGACGCTTCAGGACTAGGCTGGGCCCCAGGAACACACCAGTTAACGGCTGTGGAGGCCCTCCATTCTTCAGGAAGTATCGGAATAGTGACTTCTGGGTGGCACGCTTCAGAAGTTAATCTTCCTCCTTTGGTCCACACTAGATGAAGTTTTTCACCTCTCATTGACCGTAACCTGCTCAGCCAGAATAGCTGGGTAGAATGTGGAATATTTCTCCTTGTATTATAGTCAACGTGCTTTTGCTTTCACTTCATAGGGGTTTAGATCAGAAAATCCAAATATGTTTTGAAACCCAGCATTTCCATATTTCGAAAGCAAAAGATGTTTTTGATTTTTTAAGAATTTTGTGTTGAGTACGTGTGAATCTATCACCTTCGCTTAGACGGGGGTTTGGTGAAAGTACATGCTGCTTGTCTTTCACTCACCCCAGGTTGTGAAGCGTCTCTCAAAAGTTAGCTCACTGCTGCTGTGTGTCTGTGGCTGGCTCACTTAGCTTCTCTGTGCCTCACGTTCCTCACCTGTAACACAGCATCCTACCATCTACATCCCCAGGGGAATGCATGAAGTATCAGCACAGTGCCTGAGACACTGTAAGTGCTCAAAAACTGGAAACTATTACTAATAAATGATGAATCCATTTCTTGAATTGTAGCCCCAACCTTACAGATCTCCTTCTTATTTTCTCTCCAAGTTCTTTGTGCTTCTGCAAAGACAGCAACTCTTGGCACTACTGTCTCAGCCTGGCTCCTTTGCTCAATGGTTAATATCAGGCTCCGTATGTATCGAACAGAAACTAAAAGGCTGCCTTACTGAACTGAGACACACGCCCCTGGTAACTCCAGGAATGCCTGCCTTTCAAAGATGCAGAAGATGAGCGGTGAAGGGGGAAGCCTCTGTGACTTGTCATCGTGTGCTTCCCTACAGACGGGTGTCAGGCACGGTCAAGGGTCTGCAAGGGCTCCAGCAGGGAAGTGAAGGTGACAGGCCACTTTCCACTGTCCCCATTCCAGGACTGAACGAGAGGCTTGAAGCCCCCCAGGAGTGCAAATGCACTAAGAGGCAGACGCGGCCAAGACGGGGTCTCACTCCTTGTCTCCTCCCAGGAGGGCAGGCGAGGGGGGAGGCAAATGGGGGAGACAAGAACAGCGCTGAGACAGCCACAGTGTTGAATCTGGGGGACCAAATTCTGAAGGCCGCACAAAGCCATTATCCCTTGTCAAGAGATTTTCACGTATCGAGGTATATGGAGTAACTATTCAGGTTCAAACTGATTCTGTGACCCAGGGAAGTCCCTACAACGTTTTCCATGTCTAACGCTTGGTTTTAAGTTGTGCTTGCTTACAGGAACCAAGGCAGTACGTTGCCCGGTGGCCAAACCGCAGAACCCATCCAAACCAGAAGGTCCAAGACGGCGATGAGGCGCCCTGTGCAAGAAGGGAAGCTCCACGCATGCCCCACGTGCCCCAGCCCGGAGCCACGACCCGGTGACCCCTCCCCGATACCCCATCCCCTAAGAACCCTGCTCACCTGCCCTTGGGGAGAAGGCATTGAGAGCTCGAGCTCTGCCTCCTCCGTTCATCGATCAGTGAATAAATTTCTGCTCTGCTAGTCCAAACCCGGTCTCCGTCTATTGGTGCGGGCGGCTCCGGGCGAAAGGACCCACTTGCGGGTCACGGGTTCCTTGGGGCTCAGAAACAATTCAGCTTGAACTAAAAGCCTGACTTATGGCCTGTCAAACATACACTGTACATCTGCTTCAACCATTAAAGTAAAGCGATGAGAGCGCATACTCCCCTCCTAGGCCCTACGGGTAATGCCCATATTAGTCTCTTTCCTGACATCAGGACCATGCTGACCTGCTGATTTGCAACTAAATGCCTCTTTGAAACTTCGACAAGGTATCCTGGGTGTGTTTAACGTATGTTCTTTGTTCTGAAAAAGATCTAAGACCGTACTGAAAACCAGGCTTCTCCAGAAAGCTGTCTTCCTTTCTGGAAAAGGCCTTCGGGGTTACAATCCTCATTGTGGAACAAGTAACACTCACCATATTTCTATTATCTATAGAATGGTAATTGGTTATTTTGTGTCAACACTTCCTCACTTACTTCCAAAGTCTCTTTCAAAACCATTTTTTTGTATCTTCCAACTCTGAAACCCACAAACGAGTGTACCTCTTGGTAATCAGCATTATTTAGTTTCAAACCTCATTTATTTTATCTGGAAAGGACTGGATCACAAGCAACAACTTCACGCCCGGGACATAATTCCGTCCCAGGGATCATCTCCAAGCCAGAGAAACGTGGAGCCACCCCCTGTTTAAAGCTGATGAATTCTCTTTCTTTAGCTCTCCTTCTCAGACGATTTGTTCCCCGCTGTTTCCACACTCCTGTCTAGACAAGCTCCTCCTTTCTGTTATCTGCAGGCTCAGAGCAAAGTGTCAGGGCCAGTCAGGGAAGGCAGGATAAAATGTTTCTGAGCAATCTGACCTTTTATTTCTAACGCTTTGGGTCAACTACAAGCTAAAGATGTCCGTGTGTGTGCGTGCGTGTGTGTGCTGACAAATAAAAATGGCAAGCAATAGGATATACTGGAGAATATGAGGAAGCCATTTTGTGTAAACCTAATTCATCCTGACCTTGTCTTTCCAAAAGGGCCTGACCACGCCCTTGAGCATGCATTGTGTATCTGCTTTAGATATTCCCTATGGCAAAAACAAAGGCCCTTGAGACAAAGTTGCAACTTCCTTGCACCTCCCAACATTGGCATTTCTTTAAGGATTAAGCATCTTTCCTTAGGCTAGGAACTGATTGCTGCGCTCACCTGTGACCGCCCAGCTCAAGACAATAGACTTGCCTCCTGCTACGGCTCCGAGAGAGCAGACCCACTACCTGCTATGTCCATCAAGCGCTGTACGGACAAGGCACTCTTGTGACTGTTGTGGGAGGGACATTTCAATCATATGTGAAACGTCCTGTTTGGGGGTATATAACCACTCTGTACACCTCACTTCTTTGTGCCCCGGGCCATGGTCCTCAGATTTCAGCTCAGAATAAACTCTGCCAAATTTTCATTTATAGATTGGTTATGGATTATTTTTGTCGACAGTGTGCACATGCGTGCATATGTGAGAAGAGAGAGGTTGGCAGGCAAGCAGGCAAAACTGATTTCCAGCCCCCTCAGTGCCTTCGTATTAACAATTTAATGACACTTTACATTTTCAAAGTGTTATCCAACCATTAAGAATTGAGCAACTTTTCAAAACCATGTTGAGCAGCCTTCTCAGGAGGCAAGGGAAGCTGTAATTAGAAATATGGCAGTCTACTGAAAGAGGCCACATTTAATTAGTCAATTTTAATTTAATTTAGGTGGGGTCCACACAAAATAGCTCATATCCAACCCCACAGCAGGAGATGCCAGAGAAGTTCCAGAAGGCTCCTCCTGGAAAGACTGGCGCTTGCCCCCAGGACAACAGTCATGAGCTGAGGCCTCTGAGTCTGAAGACCCACCGTGAGCCCTGCCCGCACCAGCCTGGAGGCCTTGGGAAAGTTATGCCACTGACTCGGTTTCCTTATCTGTGAAATTCAAATAACGAAGGACCCACATTTCAAAGGGTTGGAGAGAGGACTACTGTGAAGTGATGCTTATCAGGCCCCTGACCAGCTCAGGGCTGTATGCAGACCACATAGAAAATGTCATCTGTCCAAAACCTCCACCAAACGAGCCCAACAGTGATTATCCCAGGCGAGCAGGGGAGCAAGAAAGACTTCGTTTTCACTCAAGTCCTGTGTTCTTAAAAAGTGAGTGTTCAGTCACGTATGGGGTGGAGGGTCCCTGATCTGTCCCAGGGGTCAGCTACCCAATGTCACACTTAACTTCAGAGGCTGAGCACCCGATCTGTCCTGTTGCAACGCACCTGTTCCTGGTGGTGCCATCCTCCCACTTCCTCAGGCAAACATCGTGGTGCCATCCTTGACTCCTCTATCATACTCCACATCGAATCCATAAGCAGTTCCAACTGACCCCACTTTCAAAACAGCCTGTTTCTAACCAATGGCTGCTCGCCACCTCCACTGCCACCACCCTGGTCCCAGCACCATCTCCTCACACGTGGACACTGCCCCTTACAGTCTATTCTCAACATAGCAGCCACGGAGATCCGGGGAAACGTGAGTCAGATCACGTGACTCCTCCGCTCAAAACCCTCCACTGGCTCCGTCCACTCCAAACAGAAGCCAAAGTCCTTTCCGCACCTCACAAGGCTCCACTGCCTGGTTCCCAGCCTCCTCTCCATCCTCGGCTCCCTCTGCTCTCCTCCCTCACTCTGCCCCAGCCTCACAGGGCTCCCTGCCCATCCTCCTACTTAAATTTATCATGTTTCTACTCTGTCTAGAAAATAAGCCCTTTGACGACAGGGATTTTTACTCATTTCGTTCGTTGCTGTATGTCTGCCACCTACAGCAGTGTTTGGCACGAAGCAGACACTCAAAAGGAAATGTTGAAGAAATGACACCAACAAAAGGTATCTAAGAAAAGCAGCGTTTAAGTGTGTCCTCTGCAACGCAGGTCCCCTGGGCCACAGGCAGCAGAAAGGGACGAAGAAGCAGACAAGTCCCAACTGGAGAAGAGCCGCTGGCTTGTGACGGAGGGACCCTCAGATCACACTGCGGGTCAGGAAGCTGATAGCGCGGGCAGGCAGAGCAGGACCCCCTGCAACCAGGATGCAGAACTGGATGTGGCACTTTGCGACGGAAACCAGCATTCACAGTGTCCTCCTGATCTCAGCATTTGGCTGGCCATTTTATATATGCTGTTTTATTTAATCCCCCCAGTAGCCGAAGGAAGCAAGTATTATTATAATAGCCCAGTTTACAGATACGGAGGCTGCCCAGGTCTGCACAACTCGGAAACTGCAGCCCTGGATCCATATGGTCGACTGCACGAGCAGTCCCCAAGAGGTGTGTTAGCAGCAACACACTTCCGAGATGCCCATTAAACATCCAAGCTTCTGGGCTCCACTCTTTGATTCAGCATCTTCAGGGAGGCAGCCCAAGAATCTGGGCTTAGTGGAAGCCCTGGGATTCCCTTGTCAGCCAGGGCATTCTGCCTTCCTACCTCACCATTACTCGAGTCAGAGAGAAAAAGGAAGGTACAAATAGAGACAGACCCTGCCGTGTTGAGACTTCAGTCCAGTTCAGGATTAAGGAGGCCGTATGGAAGCTAGGGCAGATGGCCCACACTTGAAGCGACATGGCATTCTCTTATCTCGACCTCAAGAAGCTTACAATAAAACAGGTGGAAAGATAAAGGGAAACAAATGTCAGGGACGTAAGGGCTTGAACGTAAGAGTTGGAAAAGCAGTATGAGTTAAAGGCTATGGACGTTCAAAGGCAGGAGGATGGTCTCTGGCTTAGAAGTGAGAATCAGCGCATGATCCTTCAGGTAAGAGGTATCTGAGATGAGACCTGAAGGACGGAAACAATTTTCAGAAGTGGAGCTGGAGACAGCACACTGCACGTGGAAGGAAGGAGCACCAGCCAGCGGAAGGTGGGAAAGGACAGATCTCTTTGGGGAATGACAAACAATCCAGTTGTGCTGGGGCCCAGGGTTCGGGTGTGAAGAAGTCCTCTGGGGTCAAAGCTCTGAATGCAGGGGTGAGGCGCGTACCCTTAATCCAACACGCTAAGGCAGGGGAGGGGGTCTTTGGAAGGGGTGTGAGCAGGCAAGTTAACAGTGGAGTGAAGACTGAGAATAACAAATCTGACACTGACTGTAGGATGGATTGGCCTGAGGGAGAATGAGGAGGTGGGAAGACCAGTAGGCAGCTGCACCGTGGAGGGCAAAGGAAGGTGATGGTTTTCAGAAGGAGAGAATCCTCAACAGTGCAGGGGCAGCAGGAAAGCTAGATCCTGAGGTGGAAAGGAAGCTGAAGAAACTCACACTGGGCGGCCTTGATCTTCTCCATAAAGTGGGAAGGGCGAGCATCTAGAAGATGGGGTTGGGGACCGAGAATGTGGATGGTATAAAACTGGTAAGGAATGGGACACCAGCTCTTAGGAGATCAATAAGAAGGATTTGTCTTGCCCCACTATTGAAAAGGTCTAGCTAATGCTAGATAACAAGAGTTTGCACTGCCATGAGCCAGCCATCAGAAGACTCTTCTGGGGGAGTCAGAAAGCAGAGAGTCTCCCCATGGGAGCACAGAGTTACTCATTACATGCCATTCTTGACAGCTGCACTGCAACCTCAATGTCCACGCTGTTTTAAAAGCATCCTTTCCAAGCTCAGAGAATGATGTGGGCCCTGTTCTGTCTCCAGTCCACCCTGAGACAGCCCTAAGAGTCACCTTAATTTACTGAACGACAAAGTCAAGAAGTCACAATGTCTAGCAGTTTGGTTTCTCCATGCCATCAGCCTTAGGAGGAACTCAACTTTTTCAGGGTAATTTTGTTTCCTAGCCACTGATTTTGGTTGATACCCCCTGGCTGAAGTTGAACTCACTGGTTTCAGACTTCAGCGCTGACACACACAGACACACACACACATACACACCTGTTGCTGAAAAGTGCAATGAGTGACATTTACAGCTTTGCCCTCCTTGTGGCGGCCACCCTATTGATCATGACTGACATTTACCTAAACATTTGCTAATAGAAAAATACCTCCCGATTCTATGTCCTTCTGAAAATGCCAACAAACGTGCCCGAGGCAGGGAAAGTAAGTCCCAAGATAAAATCATCTCTCCATTCCTCTATGACCGTGATGCTTTGTTAATATTATAACTAATTATTTCTTTGGTTCTTGGCAGCTCACGCTGTTAGTCTAACCCTCAGCCTGCATTGATTCTCCTTCTGTTAAAAATACACATCGGCAAGGCACCTGAAATAGCTGCTCAAGCTTACTGCTATGCCGGGAGGTTCTATCATGCATATTAAATCTGGACAGCATTTAGGCAAAAGCAATCTTAACTTTATGATCCTGTTGGTTTTTAAAGCAAATGTAATGAAATACACACTAGTTATAGCAAATGGCAATCCCAGTGGGGTACATTTTAATTAGTAGAGTTTGTTCAAAGAAAAGCAAATTTAACAACTCCTCATCTGTCACCTGGCGTCCTCAACCTGGAGGCAGAGTAAGAAGAGAAAGCAGAGGATACAGATGTCTGAGCATTTCCAGACTGACTTGTGAGCAGAGGAAAGAAGAAGGGAGCCCCAACCAAATCGTTCCCTGCCACAGTAGCTCTGAACTTCTCTCCCACGATGAAATGTTTTAGTCTGCGCATTTTCCAGCCTCTGGGTCCATCTTTCAAGGTAACAGGTGACCAGGAAGGTCAGGCATCTGTGATGATGCTTTTAGGCGTGTCATTGGCTTATTACTCAGGATACTGTATGTGTTTCCCAGGGCTGCTCTAATGAAGTACCACAAACTGGGTGTCTTAAAACAGCATAAATTAAGGCCCTAGGCTTAGGGAAGAAGCCTTCTTTGCCTCTTCCCGGCTGCTGGGTGTTCCTTGACTTATAGATGCATCACTCCAGTCTCTGCCTCTCTTCACATGGTCTTGCGTGTCTGTGTCCAGATTTCCTTCTTCTTATAGGGATACCAGTCACATTGGATTTAGAGCCCATCCTAATCTGATCCGATCTAACTGTGGTGGCTAATTTTATGTGTCAACTTGGCTAGGCTATGGTACCTAATTTTTAGTCAAACATCGGTCTAGATGTCGCTGTGAAGGTACTTCTTTAGATGTGGTCAACACTGAAATCAGTAGACTTTCTGTAAAGCCGATTATCCTCCATAATGTGGGTGGGCCTCATCCAATTAATTGAAGGCCTTAAGAGAAAAGATCGATGCCCTCCAAGGAAGGAGGAATTCTGCCCTCAGGTGGCTTCAGACTCAAGATTGCAATATCAACTCTTCCCTGAGTCTCCAGCTTGCTGGCCTGCCCTGCAGATTCTGGACTTGCCAGCTCCTACAATCACATGAGCCCATTCCTTAAAATCAGTTAATCAATCTCTTTCTCTCTCTCTCAAAAGATAGATAGATAGATAGATAGATAGATAGACAGACAGATAGACAGACTGGTTCTGTGTCTCTGAAGAACCCTGACGACTACATTCATCTTAACTTGATTACATCTGCGAAGACTATTTCCAGATAAGGTCACATTCACAGGTCCTGGTGGACATGAATTTTCGGGCAACACTGTTCAACCCAGTACACATATGGTGGACCAGGGCCTCGCTGTTCAAAGTGTGGTACTGGATCAGTGGCAATGGTACCTCCTAGGAGCTTGGCCAAATGCAGTCTCTCTGGCTCCATCCTGGACGTAGCGAATCAGAATCGTACTTCACCAGATCCCCAGATGATGTGTAGGCACACTGCAGCCTGAGAAGCACTGGGCCAGAAGATCTTGTTTCCAACTATTACAGTATTTATAGTAAAATGCTTGAATCTAGACATTGTAAAAGTCAGATGACTCTAAAGTAAAGGGTCAGGAAGAAAAGTAGAAATGGAAGAGAGTGTTGAAATGAGGCATGTCTCATTAATATGATATGCACCGTACCAATAGTTGAGACTAGATAAAATATTTGTCAAATGAGTGGACCAAAGAATAAAGGAATAGAGTGAGCTCTTGAAGACAGAGAGGTTTGCTAATAAACTGGCTTCTAGTTACAAGAAAGCCCTCAGGCAAAGAAAGAAAAATCTCATTTCCAGCATGCAGAGTGCCATGACCTGCTGCATCGGGGCCCAGCTCTGCCGAGGTGATTACTCGGAACGGTGTCGCACTCCACTGCTGAAGTCTTGCTCGAGGCCCCACCGTAACTCATGTTGACACAGAGAAATGTTTCATTTTCAGATCCATATGTATGAATTTTTAATGAACTGTGTCAAAGAAATCAAATATTTCCCCCTCCACCCCCACTCTGAGGAATCAGATTTTGACCTTCTGCCAAACAACTATAAATCACATTCAGCAGGAAGAGGAGCCGGAAGCGGGGGCTGCTGCGCGTGGGCTAGCCAGCTAATTTCCCTCTGTCAGATCTTCACCTAAGCCGTCCCGGATGGGGAGAGGAGGGCGGCCGGGAGGAGGGGATGGATGGTGGGGAGGCAGGAAGGGAGGGGAGGAGGGAGGAGGACTCTAAACACAGGCACTCAGTGGTTACTGACTCAACAGTGTAAGTCAGAAACATTCAAATACAGGTAAGGTCGTTTATGCCTGAAGACTGGGCAGCTATTTCAATCATCAGAATCTTTGGAGTATTAACTTCCTGCTCCTGTAGTTTGGTCAAATGTTTCTCACGTAAGATGACTTAAAAGCAGAAAAAAAAAATGGGGCTGGCCCCATGTCCAACTGGTTAAGTTTGCGCACTCTGCTTCAGCCACCAGGGGTTTGCTGGTTCGGATCCCGGGTGTGCACCTGCACACCGCTCATCAGGCCATGCTGTGGCAGCGTCCCACACAGAACAACTGGAATGACCTACAACTAGGATATACAACTATGTGCTCGGGCTTTGGAGAGGAAAAAAAGGAGGAAGGTGGGCAACAGATGTCAGCTCAGGGCCAATCTTGAAAAGAAAAGAAAAGTGGAAAAAAAAAAGCTTGAAAAAGTAGAAAGAAAATAAATTATTTATTTGAACTATGCAAAGCACAGCAGGGTCTTCCCAACTAAAGCCTCAATCAACACTTAAAAAGGGAGCTGCTTGGGGCCGGCTCCGTGGCCAGTGGTTAAGTTTGAGAGCTCTGCTTCAATGGCCCAGGGTTTTGCCAGTTCGGATCCTGGGCACGGACATGGCACCACTCATCAGGCCACGCTGAGGCGGCATCCCACATGCCACAACTAGAAGGACCTACAACTGTCGACTGGGGGGATTTGGGGAGAAAAAGCCAAAAAAAAAAAAAAAGATTGGCAAGTTGTTAGATCAGGTGCCACGCTTTAAAAAAAAAAAAAAAAAGAAGGGAGCTGCAACATTAGAGACAATTAGATATCATTTCTTGCCTAGCAATGCAGGAATGATTTAAAAAAATAATAATATCCTACGTTGGCAGAGATATGGTGAACAAAAAGATCTATCCAATTGCTTGTGGGGGTGTAAAAAGATAGAATCCACTGGGAAACAATTTAGTATATAAGTGCAACAGCCCTGAAAGTGTTCACACCTGGTATAAATGCCATGGAAATCTCTCCTAAGGAAGTAATCCAAAATATGAAACAAAGGTTTATAGACCATTACATCTGTGTCTGTAATAATTCAGTGATAAAACCTAAACGTTCACCAGTAGGTGTCTGGCTAAGTAAAATCAGGTGGGTCCATTTGACAGAACATCAGGCAATCATTAAGAATGGTTATTTGGAGTTTATAACAAATGGGAAAATACTTAGTGATACACATAGGAGAAAAGTAGGATGTAAAACTGAATAAACAATATGGTTGCAAGAACAAAAGGCCTCCATTACATATGCACAAAAAGAATATGGAAGGAAATACACCAATTGCTAATAACAATTATTTATGGATGGAGGAAACACGGGTGAATTTCCCCCTCTTCTGTATTTTCCAAATGTCCTATAATGCGTATATCTACTTTTAGAATGGAAATATATTTTATTGTGCTTTTGAAAAGCATGTCAGTTGTATAAGTAAGATTTTAAGGGATGTCCCCTTCAACAAACAATAACTGAATCGTGGCTAATTCAAGGTGGAACATAACTGTAAATACAGTCACACGCTTCGTAACAACACTCTGGTCAACAACAGTCTGCATACATGACGGCGGTCCCATAAGATTGAGACCACCTACCCTAGGCGTGCAGTAGGCTGTGCCATCTAGGTTTGTGTGAGTGCACTCTGTGATCTTCCCACAACGACGAAAACACCTAACGACGCCTTTCTCAGAACGTAGCCCCATCATTAAGTGACATGGGACAGTACCAGATTTTCGAATCTAACGTCCAGATCTGGAATATGGAAGAACCTGGGCTGCTCCCTGTCTGGGCAAAGCATCTATATCTGTCCAAAATACTGCACTGAAGAAGTTAAACGAAGAGTCAGAGATGTCAGTGTTAAACTGCTGGACTCTGGGATGAGCACAATAGCTGTCACACACACTGCGTCTGCTGGAGTTGATTCACTGGAAGGAGCTCCACGGAGCTGTGCTGAAGAACAGACACGGGGACTGACAGGTGTGGATGGGGCTGGACGCTCCTCCCCGCCAGAGACCACCCCCAATCACGCGCTCTCCTTTCTCTGCAAATCTGTGCACTTGAAAGCCACCCTCTCTGGCTTTTTGACCCTGCTCAAGCAAGACCTTTTGAAAGAAGCCATCTGTTTCTGGGAACAAGGAACAACCTAAGGTCATATGCAGGGCGCAAAGGTAGAGAAATGATTTCATTTGAACGAGGCGCTGATTGATATATTTTCTAAGTGGCTGAATCCTGTACAACTTTAAATGAAACAACAGTCGGGTGACTGATGGGTTAGGCAGCAGCAGTGGCGGCAGCAGCCTGGCAAAGCAGGCAGAGGACTGGGCCCCTCTGATGGGCAAACCCAGCGCCCGCGGCTTCCCATGAGCATCTTCACAACGGTACGCATTCGGAAGCTTGTAAAAGCAGTGTGGGGACAGCGCCCGGCTGGGAGCCCCAGGACTCAGCCACAGTGTCAGCTCCCGTGAAACCCTGAGATCACTGACAGCAGCGGGGAGAAGCAGGAAAGGCCCCTGGCAGAGGGGCATCTTAATCAGTCCTGGCACCGACTTCTCTTCTCACTAGAAGCTCCAGGTCTCATTTTTGTAACCCAGTCAGGCAGGACATGGATGAAAGCAGAAAAGTGAAGCCGCTCAGCACTAATGTCAAAGTCAAAAAGGAGCAGCAAAATCCAGGTCCTCATTCGGCACTCTAACTCAGCAGCCTTCAAACTTCCATTAATGCATTTTTCAACATGTCCCCCCAATACATAGTGATCTGTATTATGTACACAATCCTCTGTCAATCCATTATCAAATACAAAGCTTTTCTTTTTCTTTAAGGTAAAAAATACCTATTCGAACCCCAAAGAATCACCCCGGAATACATCCCTCTCTGGGAAACTGCTCTACATACTTAAGTGGTCATCGGTGGGTGTGGCAGTGACGGCGTGGGCACGAGAGGCTGGAAGGAATGGTTTCCTGCCTGCACCGTCTTGTTGAGGGAAGGAAGACTTGAAAGGCCCCCACACCTGGTTGGCAGGTATCTGACACTAGCCTTCTCTAAAATCCACGTATCCACAGTGGACACTGCACCATACCTGGTCACAAAGAAGGCCAAATGTCATTAACGTGGAGCCCATGAACTAATCCAAAGCAGGGGGTGGCCGCGATACCCTGCTGGGCGGTGCGTCAAGGGAGAGTGTCTGCCGATAACCAGAGTGGAGAAGCAGGGGGAATACGGAATTGCAGAAGGGAATGGATTCTTTGCAGCCTCCATTTCCATCCAGGCAATCCATCCACCAATTACAAGCAAGTTCTTACCCAGACACGAAAGCAGGCAACTGCCGTGCTGGAAACCAACCAAAACTGCTTATCTCCGACTGTCCTTAATTCCAGACCTTTCCCTGATCCACCCTGGCTTCCTGCCTAATGCATGTGCATTGCTTCGTCTGCCCCCAGGTGAAGCCCCCAGCTTACCCTGACGTCAGACGCCCATGCAGACACAGGCGGGCAAGGCGGTGAGCAGATCTTTGTCTTAACTGCCTGGGGAGGAAGATGCTGTTTGGCCTCTTGGGTCTGTATTTGTCCTGCGGAACATCACTTCTGCTGCCAGTTCTAACGACAACCCTGTTTCACCGCTCACATTTGAAATATTCCAGAAAGGAGACTGTCATAAGAAGTGGGGGGGGGGATGCTACAGCGTTAGCCAACACTTTCCAAAAATGGGGACTCCATACCAAATTGAGGATTTCCATTGCAAATCAAGCATTCACTGGGCCGGCCCCCTATTAGCCAAGCTCAGGACCCGGGCTAATTAAGTAGTTTCGAGGGGAAAGCTGTAGAGAGAAGGGCCATGGGTTGGCTCCCTGCTGAGGGGCTCATGGCTGAGGCTCTGATTCATTCTGCACACAACGTCTAACAAATCAAAGTGAATGCAGGGAGCAGGGCCACGGCTGCCTGGGCCTCCCCTCCATCGTGTGCTCGCCCAGCCCAGGGCGTCACCAGCTCGCGTGTCCTTTCTCTGCATTAACATTCTTCCGGAGTGCTCCCTTCACACTCAACAAGTCTACTGCAGGCTGTGAAGGAGGAGGCGGAAGACAGGGAGCTATGCCAAGGAGGGGGCTCTTCCCACACATGGTGCACAGCCGCAAAACCATTTCAAGAACGTGATCTGGACACAGCAGAGATCGGAAGTGCTGTCATTTCTCCCCTGATGAAGAATCCTGCCCGTGGGGGTTGACTGATACTCTAATTCTTCAAAAATGCATCTTTCTAAAAACATAGATTAAACTTCCCAAAATAGCTTTGATGCTCCTCCAAATCCCTTTCTTCCCCACCACCCGTCCCCGCCAACAGTTTAAAAATACCACGCCAGGAATTTATATTTGGTTCAAATTTGCTTAGCACACCAAAGCTGAATGCAGCCCACACACCAATCTTGTTTCCAAAAGCACTTACTTGTAAACGCCTGAAACTGTAATGGGATGATTTATAGTTTCCGTTTAGCTCTTTCATTGCTGATTTTCAAAGATCTCTCTCGGGGTGATTGTTTTGGGGTATTTCTAAGTCTGGAGTTAATTCACTCTCAGAGCCTCACGCTCACCGATCTACGTGTTTTGTTTGTGTAGCACTCAGTGAGCACCGGGATGCCCAGTGGGGCGTACAGGGCGGAGGAAGACACGGGCTTCCGGCCTCGAAGAGCTCACCCTTGATCTCAGTCACCTTCTGAGTCCAGAGATGTGTTGCCACGTGACTAAATTTACCTGCAGAATCAAACTTCCCTGGTTGGAAGCCCAGGTTGTGTATGTCTCAAGTGCACCTGTTCCATCCAGCCTGTTAGCGAGAGGGGCTTGTCATTATTCCTGGAATGGAAACGGAGCTGGCCTCTGAGGACTGTTCGAGTCCCCCCACCCACCCCGAAATGAACCACGGGAAGGTAGACTCCACAGGGGCACGGGGTTCATCTGCTTTTTTATTTATAAATCCCTCTACACATGGGTGGCCTCTCGGTCGTTTATAAGAGCTCAGTTGCCCCCTGCTAGCAGGGGCTCAGGGGCCAAAGCTTGACTTCCGCGTGCAGTGGAACCTCCCTGAGTGTCGACTTCGTCAACTAGAAAATGGGGGAGAACCTGCTTTCTAGGATTCCTGGGGGGCGTCACTGGAGGAACAAGAAACCCGCAGAGCAGCGTCTCTCCTGGAGGAAAGGGAGATGCGAGGGGTGAGCCTGCACGGGGACAGAGCCAGCCCCATGGGCAGGTCTCCAGGGCATTCAGACTGATTTCTTCTATGTAAAAATACTTTCTAGAACTGAAAACCAACGTAAAAGGGTAAAGTGACTATAAAAGGAATCAGCACTATTTTATTCAAAGACCCCTCCTTTGACAAGCACCGTTCCCGGCTTGAACAGTGGGATAAAAACATTTTAAAAATTGACTTTAGAACCTAATTAAAAGAAAGATCAACTGTGAGGAACACGTTTTTTTTTCTGCAAAGCAAAATATGGGGTAAGAGGGAAAAAGGACTGCCAGGCTATGCACTCCTCTATCTGATAATTAACCATTTCAAGGAGGATTTGGCCCAACTGGCACTGCTCAGTGGAAATGCGCTCCCCACAGCCTTCCCTCCTCGGCTGGAAACGAGCAGGCTTCCTGGGAGGGTGCTCTCCTCCAGTTTCGGCGGCCTGCAAAGAATGGAGGGCTCCGGGAACAAAGATGGGGAGGCCTGCATGATTTCTCCTAAGGCAGCATTTGGCCTGCGACCGTTTCCACCCCACCAGAGCGTCCACGCAGCACAGACTCAGCTCTCCTCTGTCTCAGGGAAGAAAGTGGAAGGGAGAAGATGCTTTCCTTGTGTCAGAACACTGCTTATCTGCCTCAGTCACAGCCACCAAGGCAAAGGACTGATACTCTTGCCCGCAGTGGCCTTATCAGCCCGAGCAACACACGGCCACGTGGGACCGAGCATTTTCAAGGGGGTCCCAACAAAAGCCCGGCAGCCGGGTGCTGCTGATGCGACACGGGGGGATCCACTGCGAGCCCAAAGAACAAAGACGCAGGCTTGAGTCAGAGGAGAGGAAGCTGGGGGCCCCAAACCACGCCGGGCTCCTAGGGGTGGGGGTGGACGGTGCTTGTGGGCAGAGCCACAGGACTGTGTCCCCTTGATGCTGGCTCCCCGACCTCCCCTTGGTCCCTGGATTTTCACTCTCTACCACCAGCACCACCTCCTGGTCCCACAGTCCTTCCTCATTTCCATGCTAACCCAAGTTGGGGCTCAGCCTTTCCTTCATTTCCTCAATTCAAGAAAGTCGTGGGGCGGGCCCGTGGTGTAGCAGTTAAGTTCGTGGGCTCTGTTTCAGCGGCCCAGGTTCACAGGTTCAGATCCTGGGTGTGGACCTACACTACTTGCCAGGCATGCTGTGGCAGCGTCCCACATACAAAATAGAGGAGGACTGGCACAGATGTTAGCTCCGGGCCAATCTTCCTCAAGCCAAAAAAGAAGAAAATTGGCAACAAATTTTAGCTCAGGGTTAATCTTCCTTACCACAAAAAAAAAAAAAAGAAAGTTGCAGTAAGAGGCTGGAAATTGGAATCATTTCCTTCTTCATTTATTCGTTCAACAAAGTCTTCAGTGAACATCTGTCGTGTAGCAGGCACTTTCTCCAGCTGTTTGGGATAGATCACTCAAGAAAACAAAAATTCCTGCCCTCAGAGAACTTACAAACTAGCAGAGGGAGGCAGACAATAAGTGTAATAAATTACAGAGTATGTTGTTTGTGGGGAGATAAAAGTGCTGTGCAAAAACGCAACAACCACCAGCAAAAGCCCCCACATGTGGCAGGTGGGATGCAGAGCAAGCGGGGTTGGGGGGGGGCGGTGAGCAGCTCTAAACAGGGCAGTCGGGGTGACTCACTGAGTGGGGACGCCTGATGAAGAACTGAAGGTGCCCCTGGGTATTTGCAGGCAGGGTGTTCTAAGTGGAAGAAGAGCAAGTGCAAAGAGCCTGGGTAACAGATTCCCTGCCGTGTTTGGGGGAAAGGCAAGGAGGCTTGCTCCTTAAAACTCAATGGAGCACAAAGGGCACAACCCCGGGGCAGCAACACTCCCGGAATGTTCTCGCTGAGGCAGCTCTCCTCCTCGCAGAACACCTGCCGCGGTGTTTTTAGAACGTCGGTCTTGACGATCACATAGCAAGCAGAGAAACGAACACACTGGGTCAGGAACCCCATAAAATTAAAAGAAGGAAACAACAGATTCACCTGTCAGCGTGCCGCACAGAGACTGCACTCTCTGTACACTTGGTCGTGATGTAGAAAGTATTTCTCACGGTGGGGCGGGTCCAAGCAGCTTGGAAGCCAGGGACGCACGGCCGCCTTCTTCTGAGTGGCAGTCTCCTTGCCGCGGCAGTGCCCGCCCCCAGCTCCCAGGGCAGCTGCCCTTGAGAAACGAGACTCCTCGTAATGAGGCTGGAAAGTGAAGGCAGAGAGACAAGACCCTTCCTCCCCCAGCAGACGCTGCTGGTCTCAGGAGCGACCACACAGACTCTGCTTCCTGACGGGGGTAGGTCCTTACCCCACGGCCCAGCGGGTCCCTCTCCATGACATTCATAACAGAGACACACGCACGTTGAGCAGGGGGTCCCTTTCTTTATCCCGACCCCACCGGAAAGAGCAGAGTCTAATTCACGGGCAGTTCATTGGAAACTAACTCCCTGGCCTAAGCAAGCTCATCTGTTCCCTTGGCCAAGAACCCAGGGCTCATCAGGGCCTTTAAAAAATGACAACTAAATAAAAAGAAATCAACAAAATCAACAGAAGCGCTGCACAGCCACTCGCAAGCCGCAATGCAGGAAACTCCCGCCGACTCCTCTGGTTTTTCCTTCCCAACAAAGCCAGCTTCGCCTGGCAGCCCACAGAGGTCTCACTGTATCTGGACAAGTCATTTCCAGTTTCTGTAATATATCCTCCTATTAATGTTCTCGTTTAAAGGCGTGAGAGGGCACGGGTCCCTATGATGCCTTTGGGGGTGCAGGAGACTGTGCAAAATCTGGAGACCCCATCGGCCCCTTACAGCATTACCAAGCACATTCTGAACGAGGTCCTCTCTGTCCAGCAGGAGACCACCAGATTGCCCTTAATAGAATTTTTTAAATTGCTTAAAATTGCTGCTTCTACTCCAGGCTGAAAATTACAGCCCTTGCTCCAGTTCCCATCCTGCCCCCCGGGTCACTCGGAGCCCCTGAGGACATCTGTACTGATGACAACGCTGCCGTCAACAAAACCCGAATGCACTTTGCACGGGGAAAAATATTTGCGGCTTTTCAACCAGATCCAGAGGCTCTGACAGACACACACACTCTCCCAAATAATTCAGACTTTCCTTTTTTTTTTAACGCAATAAAAAAAATTACCAACATGATTTACGTTGCCTTCCGAAAACATTACAAATCAAATGCTAAAAATCTCTGAAACCTTACAGCGCTGAAGATGATAAATGCTGACCTCCCTCCTTTGTCATTCTCCACCAGCTGCGTGGGTAGCACGCAGGGGAGGGAGGTGTCGAGGAAGAAGTCACTGTTTGCAAATAACGCCACATCAGAGCGAGTGCTGAGACCAGCTTCCTCACTTGCCCTCCCCCCCAAAAAGAAAGCTTTGTGTGCGTGAACAAGCAGAACCAGCCTGCGTTCATTTCAGGATGGAAGGTCCTCGTGCTGTTTACCGCAGCGGGGAGGGACTGCCTTCGGAAGAGCCAGCTTCCTTCAGCTCACGCTGATGATGACAAAGGGGTGGCGCTGTTCCAAGTGGCCCTGGACCACGGGGTCATGTTCTGCCAGGGCGCCTGGCCCTCCCTAGGGTCCTTCAGGGCAGAGCCGGCTGTGCGGACAGACCTGGTCTCGGAGTTGGCGGTGACAGTGTGTATGTACAAACTGCTCTGAAGTTGGGGATGGTGTCGCCCATGGAGATAATTAACTGCTTCCAATGCAACACTGACGCCCCGACTGAGATGCCAACTACTGGAGCTCTTTCTTATCCCTTCAAGTGTTTAGCATTTGAGGAGAGTAGACAAGCTCCACTCAGTCAGTTCTCCTCGTTAAAGCGAAGGCTTTCTGACCCTGGCTGCACACTGGAATCACAAGGTCCCACCCGGGGGATGGCTCTGGCATCACCGTGTAAACACAGCGCCCTGGGTGATGCTCATGTGCAACCAGGGCTGAGAACGGCCAAAGAGACGGAGAGCCAGGCAACGACTGACCTAGGAACGCGTTCTCCCGGCTCCACAGAATGCTGCCGGTGGCCTCCTGGCTCCGCACCTTGAAGCCAGGAGGAAGGGGCCCAGGACTGGTGAGGGCCCTGAACAGAGCCTGTTGGAGGATTCCTCTAGTCCCCACTGTAACATTCTCCTGAGCACCTGCTGCCGGCCAGACACCCCTGGGAATCCAGGAGTGAACGAGAGGCCCCGTCCTTCTCAAGGGATGGCTGTGAATGCGGATCAGAAAATATCGCCCCAACATAAGCCACTTTGCTATAAGGATTATTTTGAGCTGAAGGCAACTGAGCGACAGCAGACACAGGAGGAACTCTGGGTCCTCCCCCTTCCTGCCTAAAAGCCGGCATCATTTCCCCTGTAAAGGTGACAGAAATTCCCCTTGTGAAGGTGTCTCCTGCTTATACCAGGAGGAGGACAACAATGCCCGTCATCAGAGACGGAGATGGCACCGAGATGAGTCTGCATAAACACACCTTACTTTATAAGTAACCCTTATTGATCACTGGTTTCCCCATAAAGCGACCTTCCCAAAATTTACTACCCACAGAAGCTCACATCTCTTTTCCTTTGTCTAGTCATTTCACAATTTATCACCCTTTGTTAAAATGGTATAAAAGCCCCGGTATAAAAGCCCTTGGGTCTAACCACTTCTTTGGCTTTTCAGTTCTTTTCTGTAAAGCCCCCATGCACATAAAATTAAAAATATTAATATCAGGGGGCCGGCCCCATGGGCAAGTAGTTAAGTTCACGCGCTCTGCTTCAGCGGCCCAGTGTTTCACTGGTTTGGCTCCCAGGCATGGACGTGGCAGCACTCATCAAGCCATACTGAGGTGGCATCCCACAGACCACAACTAGAAGGACCCACAACTAAAAACACACAACTATGTATGTATGTATGGTGGAAGAAAAGGAAAAGGAAGGAAGGAAGGAAAGAAAGAAGGAAGGAAGAAAAATATTAACATCAATAATTTTTTTTCTCCTGTTAACCTGTTTTTTGTCAGTTTAATCTGCAGGCCCCCAGGAGTTACCTAAGAGGGTAAAGTTTTTCTTCCCCTAGAGATAACTATGCTCTTCAGTGAGCGAAGCACCTGCAGCCTCTTCTTCGCTCATTTAATCTTTACCGCCAATCTGTGAGGTAGGTATTATGATGCCCATTTTGCAGAGGAAGAAATCAAGGCTCAGGAATATTAAGCAAGTGCCCAAGGTCACAAAGCTAGGACACCTGTCTGACTTGTTCTAAACCTCGGAGCCAGACTAGGAAGAAAACAGCTAAAATGAACTTGGGAGCAGAGCATAAGTCAATATAGCTGCTCCTTAACAGGGCTGTCTCAAACCAAGGTTTTTAATTCTAATTCTTTACACAAAAGAGGAAGAAAATCAAATAATTTAGGATTCTTCATGACATTTTGAGGCATAGCTTCAAGGGCCCCGAATAAATAATGAATGTCACCGAAAGGACACAGCGCAGAGTGACTGAATCACACACAGTCAGAGCCAGGAGCAGCCTGGAGAGAGAGAACACTCGAGAGCATGCTCTCTGGGTTGTTAACAACATCGAAAAATCCTGGATCAGCAGATTTCCTAGACAGCCAAGATCCACTCGGAGGAGCCTGTCAGCCACCAATTAATTCCTGGTCAATGAGACACCAAGTGATGGCAAATAAACCAGTCCAACCTTAGAAGAGTCGTGGGCCTGAGGTCAAAGGCCATCCCCTTCCCAGCAGAGGTCAAACTAAGGGGGAGAGAGAGAGAGAGGATGGGGAGATGAGGAAATGGGGCAGAAGAGTGTAGGCCCAAGGAAGGAGAAAAAAAGGGAGAGAAAGAAGCACACAGACAGACAGACCAAGCCTGAAGACAGGATGGGCCCCTGGGACAGGGACTTGTGGCAGGAGGCCAGGGGGCAGCTGCTTGGCGTCAGCTGGTCATCTGTTTGTCCATGATGCAAAATTGTGCCCCAAATGAGGTCGCCATTAGGATGGACGGGAACATTCCCTCTGCGTCTTAGTCAGTTCAGCCTGTTACAATAATGCACCATAGACCAGGTGGCTTATAAACCACAGACACTTACTCAGCAGTTGGCTCTGGAGGCTGGAAGTCCGAGACCAGGGTGCCAGCATGGTCACTTCTGGTTCTGGTGAGAGCCCTTTGGGGTGGGAGACTGGAGATGTGTCCTGCATCCTCACACAGCAGGACAGAGCGAGCTGGCTCCACTCTCATGATCTAATTCTCTCCCCAGCCCCTACTCGCTAATATCACCACACTGGGATTAGGGTTTCAACGTATGAATTTTGGGGGGACACAAACATTTAGGCTTTAATGCTGTGACACAGGCTCCAAGAAAATTCGGATGGATGGTAAGACACGGAGCAGATCCCCAACCCAGTGACCTGGCTAACGCAGCCACAGCATCTGGAACGGGCTGGCACAGGAGAGTCAAGGTGGAATGGAGAAGACGCTGGTTAGACAGCGTTGAAGAGGTTTCTTCGCAGCAAGATTTCTCCAGATCTCTGAAGGTGATTTCCGAGAGGTGGACAGTGTCCCCCAAATTCAAGTGACCACAGCGGGAGCCGCTTATAGATTTGGGGTTCCAGGGGCAGTGCCTTAGGAAAGCTACTCAGGCACAGAAGAAATTGCACATGGGGACTTGTCCTCTCTTGGATGCTAAAGATGAGTCACCGTGTGCCCACTCTGCCTCGCCGTCAGCTTGGGGATGCTGGTGGTGGCGGCAGAATGAGCACGTTCTTGGCATTTAATTCTGCCTGGTGCTTGAAGCGTGGCTTTCAGAGGGTGTGATCCTCCCAGAGATCAGCACTGGGGCTCTGTGTGCTGACTGACACTCTGGAGGAAGGCCAGAGATGTAAGGGAATCTTCTGGATCAACTCATCGCTTACGGAAAAGGAAATGAACAGCCAAAGCCTCAGGGACAACTCAGTGGTTGAGGTGAAACTAGAACCGGGTTCCTGACCCTCGGTCTGAGCTCTGCTCCTGTTCTCCGGCTGCACCCCCCAACCGATGGGCACCTCCAGCCAAGGTTTACAAAAAGCTCAGGAGGAAGCGTGTCCCTGGGCTGTGGGAGAGGCAGCAAATTCCACCTTCCACGGTGGGCCAGCCTCGTCGGTCTACGACGACAATCTGCACATTATTTATCCCGTAAAAGAAACAATAAGAAGCAAGCTCGAGAAACTCCCCAAGGCGGGAGGGGCCCGTTGCCCACCACCGGAGCAAGTGAACGTGTGGACGCTGTTTCCCTCGCCCCCTCTTGACTCCACATGCAGAGACAGAAGCAGCGTGAGGCGGGCCTCTGGGAAACGGGCGCTGGGACTGTGACAAAGGCCGCTCCACTGAGCCACTCAGCATGAGACCAGCTAACGGACCACAGACTTATAACAGGTCTGCATTTACAACTTCACAGACTGACCCAGAAAGAGGTAAACTGAGGAAATCCAGGGGGAAGCCTCAGTGCCCTTGGGGGAAGGGGGCTTGCTCTCCGTCTGGACAGATGAGCCAGCAGACAGGGCAGCAGGTCTGGGCACAGAGGAGATGCGCCCAGGGGCGTCCCACGAAAGGTCAGCCGGTCAGACAGAAACTTACACCTCACCTGACTACAACCTCTGTTTCCTCCCAGACCCACGCGCTTTCTGTGGCAATCTCCGTGGCATTGACTCACTCTTGGAGTAAACATCAACCAGCGTTTACAGTGGGCTGACCACATGCCAGGAGGCCCTGTTCTCAGAAGCGGGGGTACAGCACTGACCACACAGACCACGCGCTCACTGGTCAGGCAGCTCCTCTATGTGGGCTCCTTGCTGAATCCTCAAGAAGAAACATCCCCTGGGGTGGGGATCCTTGAGCCTCAGAGCGGGGCAATGACTTGCCCCAAACACACAGAAGATGGCGGAGTCGGGACTGGAACCCAGGCAAGCGGGACCCCAAAGTCTTCATTCATAAGCCCTCATCGTTGCTGCCTCCCTTAAGAGAAGGAAACAGCCTGTCTGACTGTGCCCCGGACGAGAACTCATCACCCACTGTGTCGGGGGTCCCCCAGACCCCCCAGGTGATGGTTCAGCAGGAGGTAGTCATCCTCACGGCTGTAATTATTACAGCGAAAGGATACAGAGCAAAGACAGCGACGGGAAAGGCAGCGGGCAAAGCCGGGAGGGACAGGCGTCCTCTCCGTGGGATGCACCCAATCCCCCAGCCAGGCGCTGACCACACACGGAAACACCGTTTATCAGGGAAGCTCAGCGCAGCCCCGGGGCCCGGGGTTTCACTGGGCTGGCAGCGGACTCTGCCTGGCGCGGAGCACGGCTCCAGATCCCCAGGAGGAGGCGCCGTTCAGCCTTAACAGCGCTGTCAGTACAAACGGCGGAGGCGCAGTGAGCCACTCTCCACTGTCGGGGCGGGAGCCCTGCCCAGATCCAAGTGTCCAGGTGCCAGCGGGGGCCAACCTCACCAGCAGGCCTTTCTGGGGATAAGCAGTCCCCGCTCCCGTCTAACCCTTCTCTGCAGAGCCTTCTTCTGTTGGAAGAGCTGGTCAACGCACAAGGACCAAAGGACACTGGTATGAGGCCAGCAGAGCCAGCAGCCCAGATGAAACCCTCCCTGATATAAGTACTGCCAAATTCACAAAACAGATTATGTTGAGGTTTTTTGTGGGGAGGGCTATGAGTGGACAGGGCCATCGGTAGGGGTGGGATGACTTTATTACAAAAGAGCCTCAGAGAGGCCTCAGAGGACATAGGGTTCTGTTTGACTTAAGGTCAATTCCGATCTCAGATGAGCTGTGTGACCTTGGCCAAGTCACTTAACCACACTGGTTTTCCCATCTGTAAAATGAGGTGCCTCATCTAGATCATCGCTAGGGTTCTTTTCGTCTCTGACAGTGTCTGGTTTTATGACTAATGAGCAGTTTCCTTTGAACAGGGAGACCTCCCCCCAGTGGATTCAGAAAATGACGCGAGCTCCACACAGCTTTTGGGAGCACGCGTACCACGAAGCGAGACGCTCGTGGATCTTTAGCTAAAGGAAAAGGGGATGGGGGCATTTCTCAGCCAGCTGGTGGTTCAGTTCCCTGAGGGGGTCTGGAAGTCAGCACCAGGTTCCCCCTGCTGGTGCTCCCCTCACGGAATGGGGAGTGTGAGGAGCTGATGAGGGAGGAGAGGCGGTGGCCACAGGAGGCACCGCAGTGGCGCTGGGATCAACGCCCGAGAGTCGCCAGCTGCAGGCGTTGGGGTCCAGGCTAAGAGGCTCGCAGGCAGCCCCATGCCTAGTCTGCAACCCGGACTTTCCTTGTTGTGTCCCCAAGAGATAAGATAACCAAGGCACTTAGTGGCCTGGCGCTTTGGAGAACTGATCTCTTCCTTCCTTCAACTCCGTCGACTGACCTTAAAGTGCAGCTCAGTCGGCCGAATCCACGCGAATGCCGGAGTCTCTGCCACAGACGCTGGTGTGCAACCAGCACCAAATGACGGACAGTTTTGGCCAAAGAATATTTACTAAGCTTCACGGAGGAGCGGGAAGAGGACAAGGGCAGCAGAGCTGGGGCCCTGAGCTCAGCGCTGAGCCCCTCTGGGGCGGGAGAGCTCATGGGAAGAACACGGCTTTGGAACAGACCCGCGCTGACCATTGCCCAGCCCCGTCACTCACTGGCTGTGCAGCTTTGAGCAAGAAACTTCCCAGCTGCAGCCTCAGTTTCCTCGTCTGTAAAACGAGGCTGAGATGGTCTGTAGAAAGGCCTTGGCACCGAGGCGGCCCGGCCACTCACATGAGTACATGTGAGAGAAGGGCGGAGCCACTGCAACGGCCAGCGGTGCCACTGTAGGCAATGCCCGGGGAAGCTCCACCTATCCGAGCCCACCGGGATCCAGAAGCCACTCCCGGAGGAGCGTGGGGTTCACCAGCAGGAGCCGTCTGAACTAGAACGGGAACAGCTGGAGGGCCTCTGCCTGGCGGAGCAGAGGGACGGCATCCCAGGCAGAGAGGAAAGCGTGGGGAGGGGGCCAAGGCATCGCTCAGGCCAGAGTGCATAGGACAGGCCTGGAGATCCCTCCACACAGCACCGAGCTCAGCTGCACACAGCCGGCCAGACAGGCAGGCCCGGGATTCGAGAAACAGGGACCAGAGGCAGGGGGACGGGGGGAAGGGAGATGCATCAGGGAACCACAGCAGAGAGGCCCAGAACGAGGACGCAGGCCTTCAGCACCAACGGGGGAGCTTTAAAAGGACCAATTCCCGCCCCATTCATTCCACAAGTGATGTCCTCGGTCCTGGGACAGGCGGAGGCCAACACACACACGGCCACTGGGAGGCACCACCGCTCTTCCTTGAGAGGATGGGTACCACGCAGGGCGGGGCGGGGGTAAGTGACGCCCGCCTGCAGCCTGATGGAGACTTCAAGAAAGCTGTTTCTGGGAACGAAGAGGATCCCCGACTCCTTCCGCCTCACTCTATGCAACCCCCTCAGCCCCCCGCAGCATTGTGTGCCCCTGCCCGGGCCCTGTGAACACCACAGCGAGGCTGTAGGAAAGCAGGGCCTTACCTCCCCAGCAGAATGCGGGGGCACATGGACACAGGTGCGGGGCCTCTTGAGGATGTCCCTACTTGGCAAGGACAGCACCAGCCTTGCACCCTGGCCCTGCGGAAGCACCGGCTCTGCGCTGCTCACCCTCAGCCCATCCCTGAATCCCGGCGACAGCTTTCTTTCCAGTTACTGTCTGAGACCAACGAGGCAGGACTGCATGGTGCGTGAGGAGGACCCTCGACGCCAGCGCAGGAGCAGCCACGTGCTCGGACACCCTTAACAAGAAGAGAACCAGAGCAGGGATGGGATTCAGACTCCCTCTGGTCCTCACCTCCCACTAGCCGGCGGATGCTGCCATGCAAGGTCAGCAACTCGGCCAAAGACGCTGTCGCTGGAATCACTCGTTCTTCTAGGGCTTCCAAATTGGGTTACTTTGCCCTTTTCTTTCTATTTACTCCATTTTGCTATTTCTTTCCTTTGTTCCTCTTGCTTTCTGCCAAATTAACTTCATCCAGGATGGTCTTTTATAGATTCGATCGGAGAGACTCTATCTCCTGCCCGCCTGCAGAGCCCCTGATGCGCTGCCTGCTCTGCACCCAAGCCTGAGCGCCTGCTCATCCCCGAGAATCCTGCAGAGAGGCCACCTTCCCCGGCGCCCCAGACGGACTTAAACACTGCCCACGCCTCTGCCTCCCTGGTACTCAACAAAACTCACCAGCTGGCCTGCAGCCTGTTCGTTTTTTCAGACTCTGAGTTTCTTGAGGCCCATATCTTATTTCTCTTGACAAGCCCAGTGCACAACATGGGGGCCAGTTCACAGGCGGTACCAACACTGTTGGCTAAATGGATGGATGGACGGAGGAATGAAAGAGGGCGCACTTCACTAACGTCATTTGCCCCTTCTAAGAGCGTCTACAGCACAATCTATCACAAAAGCTGTGAGATACAATGTTATTTCAAGTCATTACCAACACGTCCTGCCTCCCCAAGCCAGGGGGACACATTCTTAACAGGGTTGGTGATCTGTGGTGGCAGAAGATAACTAAATTCTCCATGTCCTTTAGAACTTGATGATACGGTTTAGGAGCCCTTCTGGGCCAGAGCCGTCCTGGCTCAGTCGCCAGCTGCTGCATGTGCCCAAGGGTCACCAAGGACCAAGAGAGCAGAAAATCCTAAGATGGCTCCATCTCCTGCCTGTTCCTGGGTGTCACCCCTGGCCTTCCACGCCCAGATTGTACACGCTCCTCATCGCAACTGCTAGCAGACTGAAGCTTTCCCTTCTAGTCCCATTGACAAACGTAACTGTCAGGAGAACTCCCCAAGAGCAGGCGGCTAGAGAAAAACAATAAAGGCAGCACTGTCCACGTGAGGGAAGAGAAAAGCTGGATCTGCACTAAATGAACCGAGACGCCCCCAGAGGCACCAGAGATTTTCAGAAAGAAAATACAGCTCCCAGTGCGTCACAACAGTGGGCCCCTCCGTCCTGCTCCTAAAGCCCGGAGACGCCATGGCGGGCGTGAGAACACGAACAACAGGGGTGAAGGACGAGAAAAGCATCACCACGGGACCCCCCAATCTACAGCTTTCTTTTTGCTTTTGTGATTTCCCAAAATCCCGCTGCCAAATATGTACTACCTGTAGAGTAAGAAAAAAGAAGTAATAAAAAATGTAATGAAACCAAGGAAAGAAATGAAAGACCGAGTACTTGGCTCAAGCTGGCGGCTCACCCTGCAACAGCGCAGGGCACGTGGGGCCGGGCGTGCTCTGCAGCGACCCAGGAGGCCGGGGTCACAGGAGCACCAAGCAAACTGTCGTGTTCTAGAAATTATACCTTAGACATATGATGGTACGTTCTGAAACACTGTTTTAGTAATTTTTAATGACTTGAACAAATACACGATATTATGTGTAGTGGGTTGAACTGTGTCCCCCAAAAAAGATACGCCCAAGTCCTAACCCTTGCCACCTGTGAAGCTCACTCTGTGGAAATGGGCTCTCTGCAGATGCTCCTGAGTGAAGGAGATGAGAGCATCCCGGATTGAGGGTGGGCCCTGAGCGCCATGACCAGTGTCCGCGGGAGATGCGAGGCACAGCGACACACAGGGGAGAAGGCCGGATGAAGACGGAAGCGGAGACAGGAGTGACGTGTCCACAAGCCAAGAAATGCCAGGACTGCTGGCAGCCACAGAAGCGAGGAGAGAGGCACAGAACAAATTCCCCCACAGAGCCTGGGGCAGGAACCAACCCGGCCGCACGCCGACTCTGGACTTCTGTCCTCCAGAACTGGCAGAGGATGAATTCCTTCTGTTTAAGCCATCTCGTTTGCGGCCACTTATGGGAGCTGCAGGAAGTTACTAGATCATGGCAATAAAGGCAGCTTATGGAACTGTTGACAGGATGGTTTCAATTATGTAAACAAGACGGACAATGGGTGCGTAAGACTTTTATAAAGAGAGAGAAAGTTCTTAAACAGACTCAAGGAACTTGCCCTCTTACCACTGACGATGAGCTGACAGCCAAACCTTGCTGCCACATCGCAGTTCTTTCTATTTTTAGTTCTTTATTTTAGATTGGCCCTGAGCTGACATCTGTTGCCAATCTTCTTTTTTCTTCGTCTTCTCCCCAAAGCCCCCCGGTCCCTAGTTGTATACTCTAGTTGTGGTCCCTCTGGTTGTGACATGTGGGACGCCGCCTCAGCATGGCCTGAGCAGTGGTGCCATGTCCACGCCCAAGATTCAATAACAACGAAACCCTGGGCTGCTGAAGTGGAGCGCGTGAACTTAACCACTCGGCCACCGGCTGGCCCCCACAGTTCTCACTCTTACCAGACATTTGGTCTTCAAAATAACCTGGGGAGATGCAGAATGGGGAACCTTATTCCAATTTTATAAATGAGCAACTGGAGCCGGAGTGTCATCAGTGGCCTGAGTGGGTGGCTGTGTTGGAGTAAGAATTTGGGCCTCACAGCGCTTCTCATCAGCTCCCATCTATTTGGCTTTTTACTTTGTGCTACAGGCTGAACCGTGTTGTCCTACAAATTCATATGTTGAAGTTCCCACCCTCAGCACGCCAAGGGTTAGCCGTATCTGAAGTCAGGTCTTTAGAAGGTGGTTAAGGTAAAATAAGCCTGTTGGGGTGGTCCTGACTGGTGCCTGATAATAAGAGGAAATTTGGACCCAGAGAGACATCAGACACCTGCAGGCACAGAGCAAGGACCACAGGAGGACAGGGAAGAAGTGACCATCCACAGGCCAAGGAGAGAGGCCTCAGAAGAAAGCAGACTGGCCACGCCTTGATCTTGGACTTCCAGCCTCCAGAACTGTGAAAAAGTAAACGTCTGCAGTCTAAGCCAGGCAGTCTGGGGTGCTGTGTGATGGCAGCCCGAGCCGACGGAGACACGAGGAAGGCTGAACATTGCCTTTGCGCCTCTCTCCTTCTCCTCTGGCATCCTCCCTGGGCTCAAGCAGGAGGCAGGAACGTCCCCACTACAGGTTCTCCTGCTCAGGGAGGTTGTCTCTAGACTAACACAATCGAGCCTTTTGGCAAATCTGTCTTCTGCACAATGTCCACCGAGCCCGGTGGGTCGGGGAGTGGCCAAGCAGCATTCAGTAGTGGTACCAGCCTCTGTGGTTTCTCATTTAAGTCCACAGGCTGCCACCGTGGGGGCCGGGCGAGGGGGGCACCCATGCTTGCGTTTCCATCGGGGCCAGGGGATGCCTTGTGACTGTTAGATGGGGGAGCAAGGCTGTGGGAGGCAGGGCGTGGTGACCGGGCCAGAGTCCCTAGAAGAGAAAGGGGTTCGGATACTGGTGCCGCCACGCCTGTGTGACCCCAGGCAAACTCTTCTCCAGGCTGAGATTGGGCTCCTCACCTGCGCACTGCAGCTAACGCCACCTCACTGGTGGCTAGGAATCTGCAGGGTCAAGGATTTAACATCGTGCCCACCACACAGCAGGTGCTTAATAAATGCTTCTTATGTGCATTAACGACAGGTTACACCAATTTGGCTCCTTTTCAAACTGCACTTAAATCCCACCGGAGTGGTGTGGCTCTTTGTGCCCTGGGGTTACATGAGCCCAGGGGCTGGGTTTCTGTGTGAGTGCACAGTGTCTTAAAAGATTTTGAATTTTTTTCTTCCAGCTATTAAACATCAAGAGCTTTCACACAAAAATTCCAACCAGAGTCCTTCTGATAAGGACAGAAGAGGCGGCAAGACAGGACGGGCCTCCACCACAGCGCCCGGCTGGGGCCAAGCTGGGGCTTCCTCCTCACGGAGTGCGTGCCCTCCACTGTGCATGGTCCTGCCTGGCCGGCGACACCACCACCCACCTGCCTGGTCCCTTGGAGACATCGGTACGTGCGACTCAAGGCGCCAAGAGCAGAGGTGGGAAGCAGAGAGCGGGCTGAGCACGCACTGTGGGTCGACTCAGTGAGTCCTTGCAGCCCTGTGTAACCAACATTCAGTCAACGAGGAGCCAGGTTTAGAGTGGGCAGGTGACCAGGCTGTATTACTGGAATGCCACCTCAAGACTCCCCCAGGAGCTGTTAGGCCGGACGCGACTGCAATCACGGACAGACAGAGCATCACCCGGAGACGCAAACGGACGCACTGCCTGTGTCTAGCTCTGCGGCAGCTCACCTCACCAATCCAGGGGGGACGTCCAAACGAGGTCTAAACTGCAGCCCACATTTTCATCAGGCAACACCACCAGAGAGGCCACGAACCAGGCGTCAGCCTCGGGCACTGCTGTGCAGAGCGGCCTGACAGGAGGCCACGGGGCTGCAGCGTGTAGGCACCGTGTGTGCAGCCCCGAACCCCGGTGGCTGTCCCCAGGGCAAGGGAGGCGGCAGCTGGGGGTGGGCAACAGAGGCTTCTTTTCTCAGAAAACAGAACAAACTAGGCGTGCACATCCTCTCTGAGATTCAGGAGAGGGCCCCATCGTACGGCCTTTTAAAAAATCACTGACGCTGCAGTTTCGCAGAGCAGATCAATACTGCAGCTTGAATGAGATCCTACTGCCGTCAGAAACGCAGACGAGGCCGTGCCAAGCCACAGCCCGCCTCCCGGACTTCCCATGGCCAGACGGCTCACCAGCCCCGCTCCAGTGGGGACGGGCTGAGCTGCCGTCTCCTGGGCCGGGACACCGGCTCCGTCCACCTGTTGTCACAAAACCACCAGCTGAACTCCTTGCCTTCGTCTACACTGGTTAGCCGACACGCCCTCCTCCCCAATCCGTCTCCCTTTATTGACTGATTCCCCACCCTCAGCCCACCAAACTCCCGACCGCTTGAACCCGGGTGCCGCGTACCCCGAGGCCCAGCAGGTGCGCCCTGGAGTCTGTCGGAGCCGCTCAAAGTCTGTGCCTGCCGGAGCGCCAGACCCCAGGCCTCAGGGCGTTTCCCAGAGGGCGGCATCCGCTCCCGCATCCTCCCCAGCCTTCTAAGGCGCACATAACCTGACCCCGGCCTGCTCTTGACTTTGATCTCTGCTGTGTGCTCTGGGGAGTTTTTACAAAGCAAACGCCCGTGAACTTCCAGGGACGAGCGCGTAAATCACGCAGGTCCTCCCAGGCCTCCAGATGCTACAAGCTCGACTCAGCCAGGATGGAAGGAAGGTGCACAGGGGCTGCTCTCACTAAATGAACTCTACCCGGCCTGGGCCTCGCAGCCGGCCGCCAGCATCCTCACACCTACTGGCACCATCAGATCCGCACGCAGCCTGAGGCCCGAGGCCACGTGAGTGACACGCGTCTCCACGGAGGGCGGAGACTTCTCAAAAATACAGAGAAAGATTTTTAAAACTATATATATGTTATATTACATACTTTTAATTTTACAGATGTATATTCAACAGCACCCAGAATTTCACACTAGCTAGGATTTCGTCATTTTCCATTAATTCTTTTAAAAATTAATATTTCTCAGATAAAGCAAAGGTTTCCTCACGCAGCCCCTCTCAAATGTACTGTCTGCCCACTCCTCAGCCCAATGACTCCAGGTAATCATTTTCTTGAGTTTGTTTTGCAACCTCAAAGTCAGTTTTTACATACTTCCCTATTCATATTTATACCTAGAGTCACTATGTAGCATTGGTTTGCACGTGTTTTTAAAGTGCACACAAACCGTATTATTCCCAGCCTATCAGTGAACATCTTGCTCTTTTGTAAAACTCAAGTTCTGCATTACCGATGCCCATCTAAGGGGTTTGGAGTCTTTTCGTCATTAGAAACAGTGAGGACAATACCCTCCATCACGTCTTTCCACACACGGCCAGATGTTCTCCAGCGTGCGGAGGGCCCTTGCTGCTCATGTTTGATTGGTCCTGTCTCCTGGAGGGTGAGCATCTTCTCCGAGCATCACAGTTGACTGGATTTCCTCTTCTGTGACCTGCCCAGGTCAGTGCTGGTTGAGAACGAACGAGCCGCAGTCAGAGGTAACGAGCACTGCTTTCCAAAGCAAACCAACCCCCTCCTCTGCTCATCCCGGCCTCTACTTCGCTCGCTGCCAGAAGGAATGTAGTTACTTCTCCCCGGCATGGCGCTTACCCAGTAAGGGATGTGTCGTCTCCCAGGGCAGCCCCGAGGCTGTCACGCCGACCCCACTCCTGACACAGCCTTCAGGGCTGCAGCACCAGGAACCAGCCCGCGCCCGACTCCACAATTACAGAGCACCCCATCACTTCAGCCGGCCTCCTGCTGCTGGCTTTGCGGAGGAAGAGAGCTTGTCATTCGTCTTTCCACACTAGCTCTTCCCAATATCCATGCACAAAGGGCACTCCCAGCCCGCCCTTCACCCCTGTCTCCTAGAGACAATTTAAACACTGCCACGGAGGATCACCTAACTCCCAGACCAACAGAGATACCAGCTGCTCTCTCGGAACTGGCAGCATTGGGGGGTTTAGCGGAAAGGGCACAGGCTTGCATTCATTAGCTGTGTGACTACAGGTAGGTTACCTACCCTCTCTGAGCCTCAGACACCTTCCCAGTAAAGATGCGGATGGTTGTAAAAACTAAGAGAAAATACGCATGAAGTGATTGGAAGATATCAGGCACTCAATTCATGTCACCGGCAGCAACTCAAGAGTTCCTTGTTAAAAATCAATACGTCAAACGCAGATCAGCTCTGGAGAGACACGGAAGTACAGCTGTGGACTGGAGCGAAGACACATGCCAAAGTCAGGACCATCTAGAATTAACTGACGCATTCTGTGAGCTGGAAATGAAGTCTTCACAGGGAAGGTGGGATGTTTAGCTGAGTCTGGCCCCACCGTGGGCACGCGGCAACGTCCTGGAGACACTGTTGGCTGTCACCTTGAGGGTAGGGGTGCTCCCGGTCTCTAGCGGTAGAGGTCAGATGCTGGCAGACCTCCTCAGCGCACAGGACAGCCCTCCACAACGAAGAATTCGCCAGCCCAGAGTCCAGAGTGCTGAGATGGAGACACCTCACGCCGCGGGAGAGAGCAGGGAATCCTGCAGTAGGGAGCAGACGGGAGGGCGCCATCTCCCTGAGGTCATAGGGACATTTACCCGGCTCAAGCCACAAGCTCACGGACGATGGGTGGCGGGGAGGGGCAGGCAAGGTGTGCAAACAGGTACAGATGGTCCTGACTCCTATTGAGAGTAACAGCCTGAGGTCAGAGGCCAGCTCCCTGGACGCCTGCTGGCTCACAGGCTGCGCTCTCTAGTCAGGCTGCACTCACAGAATCGGAGAGGGCAAACTGGAAAATGCCATCCCCTCCCAGGGTTCAACCTCCCACCAGCACGAGTCCTCTCTGTCGCCCAGCCATCCCCCACCCACCAGGATCACATCTTCCAACCGGCGCCATCTTCTGAGCCACAGGCAGTTTTTGAATAAGAAGGGTGAGGGCAGTCTGGTTGCAACATTTTGTCACCCCAATGAAATTATTAAGTACTAATTCATCTGATTCCCATTTTTTAATGAATCATGAGCAAAGGCAACTGCCAATGCAAAGCTCTGATGAGCAGGAGATAATGGATGTTGCTCTGAATCGGAAATGAGTCCAGCCAAGAGCAAGGAAATCAGGCGTTTCTACCTCAGAGTGAAAATGCCATGTAGGTCACCCCTATCAATCTGTTTACAGAACCCTAGGACTCTGAGGACCCCACTTTGGGAACCTCTGATTTGGTCCAGCCACTTCATTGTACAGAAGATGAACCTGAGATCTAGAGAAACTATCAACGAGCACTAACACTGATCTGGTCCTGTATCACGTCAGGCATGGTGCTAAGACCGGACACACTATCTCACCGATTCTCTCAGCCACCTAAGGAAGTAGGTACAATTATCCTCCTCAGTGACTTGCCCTTCAGAAAGATTAAGAAAGGTAAAAGGCGGGATATGAGCCCAGGTCTCTGTGGTTGCACAGCCATGTCCTTGCCCACAGGCAATGGTCCTCTTGCAGTGGGCAGCCAGCTCGTGTCACGGCCGACTGTGGACCCAACCTTGTCACCTTCAGTCAGGTACTCAGGCTAACGATGCTCAAAAGCAACAGCCTGAAGGGTGAAAGACAGCCGCCCGAGTTGTGGAGAGCCCAGGAAACCCCACCCTCAACAGGCAGTCTGGCTTTTTTTTTTTAAGCATAATCACTTAAAATTATCTAACCTTGAAAAACAATAAGGCCGCCTGAGCTAGAGAAGTCTGTGAGTACAGACAAGACAGTCACTCATCGCTGGAGCAAATAGACTCATACACGCTCACTCGGCTGCCCTCGCCCTCCTCTGGCGGCAGAGGACAGCTGCCTTAGCGGCATTTTGCAAGAAGTCGTCTAGGATTACGGGGTGGAATTATTATTTATCCGTTCAAAATATGAGTCTTGCTAATTAGGTCATAATGGTACTCATTTATCATCTGACTTTGGAGCATATATTGTATCGATCTACAACGTTGTCCGTGGGCACAAGGCGCTTATTAATACCGGCTCAGCTCCAGCGAACTGTTCTCACGAACCTTAAACCCTCCCGGAAACCAATTCAGGTGTTCGGCTGCCTGCAGACAAGGGGCTTCCTGCAACGGGCGGTCTCCATTGGGGCCGCCTCCACTGGACGCTTTGCCTTCGGAATCTTCCCCCCTGATTTTGACCAGAGTCCCCAGATTGCACAGGATCTGCTAATTCTGGCAAGAGAAGTTGCAGGTAAAATGAACTCATGTGCTCATGTCATCAGAAGCTGGGTGGATAAACATGGACTTGTAGGTATCTGATTTGAATCCCGTACTTTAAAAGGTGTGGAGGTGGCCAAAGGGTACGGTATTTTGGCTGCAGCGGCAGAGGGCAGATCCGTTGTTCACTGACACAAACAGCGGGAGAAAGGGCACGCCACAAGACTCTGTCCCCTGGTCAACCCCAATTCAGGTCACTGCTCAGTGACAGTCGAGGCTTGGCACGGATGGTTTGGTTATGCTCCACGGACTCTTTCTAACGTTTACGCTGATTCTGGCTCTGCCATTTCCTAGCTGTGGGGCTTCAGGGAACTTGGTGAGCCCCTCGCCATCAGCAGCCACGTGTGTGAAACAACAAGGCCCCTCTATGCTGCAGGGCCCACATGGAACCTACACAGAGAGTGCACAGGAGGCACCAGGGCCGCACGCCTCCGTGTAATCCTAAAAACGGTCGGCTCTCACTGCCACTCACGCCCACGCAGGCAGACTGCTGCCACAGAGCGCAGGACTCAGTGTGCACTGGTTCACACGCACGGATGGCAGGCTGGGTAACGGGGAAGCAACCGCTCACCCTGGAGGGTTGGTACTGGAAAGCCTTTGCGAGTCAGACTTCTGGCCGTGTAGGTCCACGAGATGTAACTAAGAAACAACGCTGTGGTCGAGCGCTTTTGGGAAAGGCCAGATATTGCCTCCCCCACTTAGGGATTTGTAACGTGCCCAAGAGCATCATCCAAAACTCGAAATAGTCCAAAGGCCAATGGACTTTTTTTTACTCAGTATTTGCCATCCTTCTTGAATCACAGAACTTTCTAGGGCATGGGTGGGAGAGGGCATGAAAAAGCTGTCATTTTAGACACTCAGGTTAATGAAAAGACTCCGAATGGGAGGAGAAGGCAGGACGAAGGAATGGAAGGTCAGAATTATTACCAGCCCCCAACGGTGTCTGCCAGAAATGGCTACTGTCCCTGACCGTCCCAGACTCCACCTGGGAAAGGGCAAAAGCTGGTCAGAGGCATGGAACTGGAATGTGCAGCCCAACTTGTCCCAGGCATCTTCTTGGACTCCTGGCTTTGACCTGAGTGATCTGGTTACAAGAGCAAACCACAGCAAAACCTTGTGTTTGTTCAACCTTGCATTTAAATGCTTTGCATAGACAAGAGAAGAGGCTGCATCCCTGGGCCGAGGCAAAAGATGGTGGAAGCCTCGGCCATCCCAACTGTCCATCTAACTTCATCCTAGTTTTGCTGCATCTACAACAGGGAGGAAGAGAAAGAGGGAAAGAAGGGGGGCAGGGGATCAAAGAGAGGACTGAGAGTGAGGACTGGGGGAGAGAGAGGGACCAGGTGAGGAGAGTGGAGAGGGGACCAGACGCAGAGAGAACTGGAAGACTAATTAGTGTTTCACCCCATTTAACACCCTCATGGTGCCAGGCAGCTGGTGCTCTCCTGGGTGCCTGGGACACCCGAGGTCCCACTACCGACTTCCCAACTCCACGCTCTCCTTCCTGCTCCAGGTCCAATGGCAGATTTTCCAGCCAGATGGGAGGTTCCATTGTAACCGAATGAGCCCAGGAAGAAAGGGATGGGCGATTCCATTTCTCCATGAGGGTCAGGAGCAGATGGCCCGGGGTGCTGCTCCCGCTCCATTCCTACCATTCAGCTGACAGCCTGGGCTCACGCTCACAACATTTACATGGCTGCCTCCTCCACGGTCTGAGAAGGGGACCCGCAAGAGCTCCCTGAACAAAAATATCTCACTTTCCACACTGCCATTAAGAGAAACGGTAAAATTCTCTCCCAGAGCACCACATCTTTGGATTAAGAAATCACTTCTTCAGACACGCCAACATTACAGACCCCACGGGGTGAGAATCTGTGACGGTGCAGCCTAAGACCTGCTGGGAAAAACAGGATTCCGAGGACTCAGTCTTCACCAGGCCCCAGGAAAGTGCCTGTTAACATCGCTAGCTCGCGTAACCAGCAGCCACGCAGCAGATCTAGGAGAGCGGCCGGGACGCTTCACCCCGCTGAGAGGGCAACGGTGCGGGCTGTGTAATGTGTTGCGACTCATCGTCCCCTGCTCGCAGGGAACTCGCTGGGATGTCCCCCTCTCAGTTTCCACAAGATGCTGACATTTTAATTTTGCATTGTAGGAGGCAACGTGCAGACGAACACAATCTGTTTCGCAGTGTCTGGTTGTCCATCCAAATGCTTGGTGTCCTTCTGGCTTTGTCACCATTCCTGTTATATTTCATCCAAAATTATCCAGGTGGATATGCATGCGCGTGTGTGCACATATGTAAATGCACAGTGTCTACGTATGTGTGTTATGTGTATGGACATCTGAAAGACGGGAAGAAGTGAGAGAGCCACGCAATTTTCTCAGCTTTCAATTGTTCCAACTGGAAGAGACGTTTAAGAACCTGTGTCCACTCGGAGCTGGACCATTCTATCCTCTAAAATAGAAAACGGCCTCCGCCCTCTAAGGTGATAGGGCAGACATGCTGTCACGGCAGGAGATGCCAGATGCACGTGGATGGAGAGCTAGAGTAAGCTGAACTTTCCAGATCACAGGTAAATGAAGGTAAAAGGTAATGGGCACACAGGACAAGGTGTCATCATAATCACTGCCTTACGCATCCTCGTAAAAAAACCAACGTCCTATAAAACTCATTTTATTATCCCCAAACAGAAGAAGTGAGGCGTGTGGAGGGAAGCCACTCACCTCGAGTCATGTGGCAGCTGAGCGACAGAGCTGGGGACAGGACTGAGACCCGCCAACTCCAGGCTGGTGCCCTTTCCTCCATACACAGCCTCTCATACCCTTGTACTTGGGGGCTCCTCAAAACAGACCCCAAGACCCCAAACGAGGTCACACTGCCCCGGCCACCCAAACAGGCACTACCTGCAGTCCGTGCTGTGCACGACACTGCGAGGCGCACAGGACTAGAGGTGACGCGTGGACACGCGAGCCAACAGCCACCGTGGGAAGCTACCTGAGGAACAAAGGAAAGCCACCCTTGCCTGGAACCCCAACGAAATCCAGGGGCTTCTAAGTCCTGAGAAATTCCTCTATCACAACACACCTACGTGACTTTTTCGCCAAATTACCTAACCCTTCTGTGGCTCAGTTTCCTCTTGTCTAAAATGGGGCGATGACACCTACTCCTTTTGGGTTGTCAGCAGGATTAAATAATCTAAAATATAAATGCTTACAAGTGCCACGTTCACAGTGCACATCATATGAGTTATTCCTCTCATTACTGCTGTTAGAATGACACACGTCATCAAAGCACACACTCGTACACACACATGCTGCTTCTTCCTCTTCTCTCGCACAAAAACGGGTGACTGAGGCACAGTTTCCAACGGGAGGGAGGAGTCCTGGCAAAGGAGGCCCTTCATTCCTGCTTTATTTTCCGTCTTCAGCTCTCCTTTCTAAATAGGTTCGCCAAATTGATGCTTAATAGCTTAATATCAGGTTCACAGTAATCTCCCCCGTCTGAGCTTCAAAGGGACAAAGTGTTCTGACCGTTAAGGAAGCGAACTTCAGTTTCAAGTTTCCGAGAGATCAGAGCCAGGAAAACAGCGCTGATCCAAACAGACAGACTCTCAGGGGGCTCTTTAGCAGACATTGGGGTTTACAGATCCAATAGCCGGGCCGGCCGCCGAGGCCCCACAGACGCTAGATGGCACTGGAACACGCTGGAAGCCTCGGTCTCCACCCACCCACCCCCAGATGGGTTCACTGAGGCAGATGAGCAACAGACTGGCAAACCGGAATAAACTCCCCGGACGTTAGTATAAGGAAGAAATATTACACGCTCGTTTTTATCTCTCTGGACAAAACACCCCCAGGACTTCTCTTCTGGATTTAAAAGGCCAATCGTCACAACAATGTGAACATCCTAACACCACTGAAGAGTACACTTAAAAATGGCTAAGATGGCCAATTTTACGTTATGCATATTTCACCACAATTAAAAAAATGAATCGGGAAAAAAGGCAGATAAATCATCGCCAATAAGAGGGACAGCATTTTCATTCATAAAAATCAGCACAAGACTGCAGCCAGGAACCATGTCTTGCTTTGGGGTAATGCCCTCCAGCCCCAAAGCAACCAAAAACCTCAGCATTTTACCAGCTGGCTGCCCCGGGACCAGGCGGGGCACAAGGAGGCTCACCCCTCGGTGCACTAGGAACACCCCACTTCTGTAGACAGCGACTTCTTGTCTCAGAGACGCCTCCGAAGCAGGTGACTATCACACAAGAAAGGCCTCTCACCCCAGACCAGCTCTCAGATGCGTCTGTGCTGCTCCCAGCCTCGCTGTCAACAGCTTACCGGTGTGGAAAGGCAGGGGACCCGCTGGGAGCTGGACTGCAGGGCGGCGAGGGTGGGGCAGGATCGCCCACAGCAGGAGTTGCCACTCCTCCGGCTGTCCCCACCAGCGATCCAGCCTGCAGGGCTCCACGTGGGCTCCCAGGGCAGGCAGGGTGGGCTCCGAGAGGCCAGGACAGTGGTCCAGGAAAAGGCCCGCGGCCAGCAGCAGGGCAGGGCGAGGCCCTGGAGTCCTGAGAGTGCCAGAGCTGGTCCATGAGCGGAACAGGGGTCTGGGCACTGGGCTGGGACTCCACTCTGACACCGTCCAGCAGAGTGAAGGGGGCGGGTCTCTAAGCCTCGGTTTCCCCACTGCGAAGCGGGGATAATAATGGCAACAGCTCCTGCACCAGCTGCTGTGCGCAGGACCTGGCACAGCGTCTGGAACCAAGCAGGCGCTCAGAATGGGCTAAGACGTCGAGAAGGACGGGGAGCTGGAGGGACCTGAAGAGGAAGTCTTGGGCTCGTCCCAGGCTGGGCTCAAGGGCGCCCTGGCTCAGCGGATAAAGCCTGCCACAGCCCCACAAGACACGTGGCCTCCTCTGGGCAAGGCGGCCCGCCTCCAGCCCCTGCCTTCCAGACTACCTTCACGCCTTCCACCGCCTCCCACTACCCCGGCCGCCATCAGGGTCTATCACGGCCCCACGGGCAGCTCCAGCAGATTTTTTCAGGATGGTCTCTCCACATCCCCATCTCCCCGTCCGCGTCCTGTCCTGGAGGCCACGCTCCCCTCACCCCACGCCCTCACATGCTGTGCCCTCCACTAGAAACCTCCCCCCTCCCCACCCTCTGCTCACAGCTCAGCCTCAGCTCAGCACCCCCTCCTCAGAGCAGCCCGGCCTCTGCACAGCGCGCCCTACACACTTCCTTCCACGAATCGCCACCTTTGAAACGGCCTGCTCAGTGCCCGTCTTTCCACTACACCTTCAGCTGTGAGCGTGGGGCCTCAGCTGATGAGAGTCCGCCATGACTGCCATCGTCCTGGCAACAGATCTCCACTGAGCACTTCCTGCGTGCCAGGCACGGGGCTGGGGGCTGGGGGTCCAGCAGTGAGCTTGATAGATGATTGACAGACAGATGAACAGACAGACAGATAGATACATAGATAGATAGATAGACAGATAGACTGACAGATAGACAGATGATAGGTACAGTAGTGAACAAGACAGGTGCACACATACAAACATTCATAGATCCACACATATGTACGCAGACAGACACACACCTACATACACACATAGATAAAGGCGCTGTTATCTTTCCGCTCGAAGAGGCAGAGAACCAATGCCATACTCTCTTCTAAGGTAACCCTCTCCCTTGCCACACGAACCTGGACATTTACATCTGGGAAGGCCCACTCAATCTCTCCAGCCGGATACAGGGGCCAGGTCCCTCTCTACCCTCCCCACCCCCAGCATCAAAGCTACTATTGAGTCCTGACACCCCTACCTCCCTAACATCTCGAGTCTGTCTACTTCCCCCCATCCTCAAGCAGACGGCCAGCAGCCCTCCTGGGGAGGCGGCCATCCAGCCAGGGCCTCTGTGCCAACCTTGGCCTCTGCCCACTGCCGCTCCACCCTGCAAACAAAGAGATTTTCTAAGTGCAAATCTGTCCTGCCCTTTGGGTTCCCTCTGCTCTTGGGATAAAAATCCAACTTCCGAGGCCCCCAGGCTCCTACAGCCCTTCGTGAGAGGCCTCGGCACCTCCCTCCGCGGCCCCCAGGGGAGCATCTGTGCACCTGACGCCGAGTGATCTTTATCTGTCGAAGCATCCAGCACAGAGCCAGGCAGAGCAAGTCACTGTCGAACAGGTGAGAGGGGCCGACACTCTCCAACCAACGGGAGGCAGAGGAGCCCCTCCCACCGGGTCCTGACCCTAATGGGGTGGGTATTTATACAGACGCTGATGAACTGTTTGCCTAGACACCGTACCACAGACAGACAGGAAATCAACTACTCAGCTTTCAATTCCCATTCTGAGTGTCATCGCAAGCCCCTTCTGCATCAGTATGTGGTATCTGAGTTGTGAACCTCTGGGTCAGGTCAGCGGCTGGGAGCGGCTCAGGGCTGCCCTGACGTACATCTCCCAGGTGGTGGCTCAGTGTCCGCTTTGAGCACACAGCTGGAGAAACACCCATCACACGCCCTTGGAAGAGCATTACAACACCTCAAAAGAGGATGCTGGACTTGCCGAAGGAACGCCAGGGAAAGCAGTCAACTGTGTGCTTGGGAGCTTGCAGGAGGACACAGCACACAAGACAAGCAATGGCACACAGGGATTCAGAGCATGAGCTCTGGAGTCAGGGGCACAGTCTTACCAGCTGTGTGGTCTTGGACAGGTTACTTAACCTCTCTGAGCCTCTGCATCTTAATCTATAACAAGAAGACAGTAACAGTAAAAAGGGTACAAAATAGATGTGGGGACAAACGGGATCATCTAAATAAAAAACTGAGCACGGTGGCTCAGACACGGTCAGAAATTTATCCACATAATGTCATTTACCACGTAACTTTACTGCGGCTGCTACTTCTGATACGGAGGCACAAACCAGCCAAAAGCCTAAACGTCACAAGGGTGATCCCGCAGCAGAGGACACTGAGCGCCTGCCACGTTCTAGCTCGTTCCAGGAGTTTCACAAATGCGAATTAATTTCAGTCGAAGAACAATTTAGGAGCTGGTACCATTCTATACTATTTCATAGATGGGAAAAGTAAGGCACAGAGAGATTAAGGAATCACCCGGGGTCAAACAGCACATACCTCATAAATTTAACACTGTGAGGGTGGAGCCCTTCCTCCCTAGTGCTATTTTATTTTCTGATTCTAACTTTTACAGGAAACAATTCATAACTCACATTTTTTCAAGGCCCCATTCAACCCGTCCCCAGCTCCAACGCAAACCCGCAGACTTAGGATATTAACACAGGCGGCCCTTGACTTACAATGTTCAACTTAACCTGCCTTTGCGACGGCGGCTCCAGCCGGGAGTTCCAACCGCTCCCAACGGGCCGGCTCTGAGACGAGGTCAGCGAGGGGAGTCGTCTTGCTTCACAGATTTACTGAGGGTGAATATGCCCACACTGTAATGGACTGTAGCTTTGTTCATTTTCTTAACTTTTGAAACACGCACACACTTAAATCAGCTGTGAAACGATCCTGTGTGTGTGTAACGGCCTCTCCTGCTTTAGAACAATCTTTGAAAACTGTTGACCTTGTTCAACTTCTCACTCGATGCTTTTTTTTTTTAAAGATTTTATTTTTTCCTTTTTCTCCCCAAAGCCCCCCTGTACATAGTTGTATATTCTTCGTTGTGGGTCCTTCTAGTTGTGGCATGTGGGACGCTGCCTCAGCATGGTTTGATGAGCAGTGCCATGTCCGCGCCCAGGATTCGAACTAACGAAACACTGGGCCACCTGCAGTGGAGCGCATGAACTTAACCACTCGGCCGCGGGGCCGGCCCCTCAATGCTTTTTTTTTTTGAGGAAGATTAGCCCTGAGCTAACTACTGCCAATCCTCCTCTTTTTGCTGAGGAAGACTGGCCCTGAGCTAACATCCATGCCCATCTTCCTCCACTTTATATGTGGGACACCTACCACAGCATGGAGTGCCAAGCGGTGCCCTGTTCACACCAGGGATCCGAACTGGCGAACCCCGGGCCGCCTGAGAAGCGGAGCGTGCACACTTTAAGCGCTGCACCACCGGGCCGGCCCCTCGATGCATTTTTGACTTATGATGGGTTTATTGGAACGTAACCCCATTGTAAGTTAGGAAGATCTGTATTCCTTAATAAACATAAATAATAAAATGATGGTAGCCTTTAAACCCTGCATATTTAGCTTCTACAGTCATTTTTGCAACCTTCCTTATTAAGGTCACAAGATCGCATGCTCAAGGAATAGGAATGTTATTTATTTTTTAAGTTACATCTTTCTTTCAAAACATGAAAGTAATTTGCTCAGTGTAAAAAAATGGAAAATGCCTAAAACTAGACATAAAAGTCCCCAGTGACCCAACCTCAGCGATGCCCACCGCTGGCATTTTGTGACTTTTCCTCCAGGATGACCCTGCACACTGTTGTTCACGGAATTGAGCCCGCGGGATCCCACTCGGCCAAGGGTTTCAACCTGGGTGGTTCCGCATGTTCCAATTACTTAGCCATTCAAGACACCCACTGGTCTTACAACACAGGTCCTTTGTAGATTCTAACTCCACAGAGCTCTTTCGTCCTTTCAACAGAAATTAAAAAGGAAATTAAAGTCACAGACACGCCACATAACACCAGGAACCCTGGAGTCCTCACAGTCTTTAAAAACCCAAGGGCAACTCAGACCACCCAGTATCCCATTACTGGATATGTTAACGAGCTTCCACTGGAAAACCCAAACAAGGCCGACAGCCCCAGCGGATGACCCTGGCACCAGAATTCCCGGCCCCAAAACCACAGCTGACAGCCCCTGGCTTCTGGAAACCAGCCTCCCACTGCTGACCACTCCAAGGGCCAGGCTTCCTCCACTGCTCTGAAGCGGGAGTGGCTGAAACGAGGCTGGCGGGTGTCCCTGTGATAACGTAATCTCTTTAATAAGCAAGATGAGCATTTCAGGAAGGCTGAGCGATTACACTGGGATAAAGGAAACCCTTCTCTCAGTGGGTGTACGCTTCGATTTAGGAACTCGGTGCAGGACTGGCAATGGTACAGAGTACGAAGAAGAGCAGGCCCGCATCTAGGAACTGAAGAGCGACGCAGGGCCCCTGAGAAGCCGCAGAGGTGGGAGACGGAGCAGGCAGCAGAGGCCTAAGGGTGGCGAAGAAAGGAAGGGAGGGCAGTGGAGAGCGCTGAAGCTCCGGGGGAGCCTGCTCAAGTCCTGGAGAGCAGAAGGCAAGGATGAGAGTGGAAACAGGACTAGACCCTCCAAAACAGACTGCAAATGAAGGGTATGGAGAAGCATGTTGTGCACAGATTGCCATGCACGGCAGCTCCAGACTGACCTTCTTGGTCCCCGGCTGGGCCTCAGCATCAGCCTACAGCTTCTTCCAGCAGATGCCTTCCAAGAGGAGAGGCGTGGCATGAGACACTGGACTGAGGGGCTGCTGGGGCGGATGGAAAGGACCACAGAGCCCACCAGCGGCACCTTCTGCAGGGCCTGGAACCGTCTTGCCCGGTGCATGGGCTGGAAAATGTCACTCTCCACCAACAAAATTATCTATCCAACTCCCCTAAACGGACGGACAGAACTCCACACAAAGGGGACCCCCAAACCTATTTACTTTCAACAGCAGGACTGGGTTTGCACAGTTGAGCGTTCAGGGCTGCACAGCACACGATGATAACCCTGCAGCCCCCGAGTAGATCACCCCTGAGGGCGTGGCACGCTGAGCAATGAGATGCAAGGAGCCTGCTACCCCGGGGCGCTGAGCTCATGGTCAACCCCGTGGACCGGCTGGGCCTCTGTTTCCCCTCCGACAGATGGCGTTCACTCGTTCATCCATTCGACCAACACCAACTGTCCAGTACGTACTGCTAGGGATCATAACATGCATGATGACAAGGATACAGCAGTTCACACGCTGTGAATGCTTCCTGCACTGGAAGCATTTTCATGGCTGAGTTAATTCATTCTCTGTAACAAGCCCATCATTATCCCCATTCTACAGATGGAGAAACAGAGGACAGAAAGCGTCAGTCATTGGCCTAAGGTCGCACCATCTAACTTAAGTGGTGGAGCGACGATTTGAGCCCAGGGAGTTGCTCCCAGAGCCCACACTCTGAAGCTCTCCCCTGCCTCTGAGCTCCAGGTCTGGGTGCACACAGATGAGCACACGAGTCCGCCTCCTGCTTGCACAGAATCCACAGATCGGCCCGGGAGGTGGGGAGGGGGGTGCTGTGATAATAGACAAACCTAAACGCTGCCCAGGAAGGGACACGCCGGCGGCTGTGACCAAGGGCAGGAAGGGCGAGGAGAGGACCGTGTGCCTCTGGAGAGTGACCAGGGAAGCTGTGATCCTCGCGGCGGCTTCTGGGCAAGTCATAGCACCTGCAAAGGCCGGCAGACAGGGAAGGGCTTGGCAAATGCAAGAATGGAAAGACCGGGTGGCTGGAGGCACCTGGACAAGTGTGAGAGTATCAGGAAAAGATGTGGTTGGAGAGCAGCTGGGAGTTGGAACCTACACTGCAGTCTCGGTAAAGAGTTCGATTTCCCTCCAAGGCCAGTGAAAGGACTCTCAAAATACCACCTTGTAGAGCCCAGTCAGGAGGGCCATGGTTAAAGGAATCGCCAGGCCATCCCAAGCTGTGTGACTTTTTCAAGTTACTTAACCTCTCTGGGCATCAGTATTCTCATCCGAAAAACAAGGAATAATAATAATGCCTACCTTATAGGGTGGTTGTGAATACGAGAAGACTGAGTTATATGTGTAAAGGCACTGAGGCTAGTGCCGGGCATCTAAGAGGTTGTTTGCACGTTACTTGGTGGACTCTGCCCCCAGAACTCCAAGTTTCTGCCATGTATTCAGTAAGTTTCCTAGTTTAGCAGGGGAGGTAGCGGTAAGGGCAGAGCCAGCAAAGAGAAGGAATGAGGCAGGATTAGTTCGTAATTAATACTGCTTGCAGCCGTTACGGTGACAGGCGCCAGATAAACACATCAACAGGACGGAAGAGCAGCCTCCGCTGCCAGCTGCCGCCATCAGCCCCTTCAGACAACTCTGCGGGCAGATGCCTAACCTCAGTAGCCTGGAGCATCCCCTCACATTTCAAGTGCAGCTCTTCTTTTATTCCCTCCCCCTTTTATTTAGTCTGCTTTCAACTGGGAAGCTCCAGCTGCCTTCAGATGCGCCGACTGACGGCAATCCTGCGTTAAGCTTTATTTTACAGTCTGTGTAAATAATGAGTCAGTGGCACACTCGATAAAGGCAGCGCTGGCTGGAGCCTGAGGCTGGCTCTACGGCCGCAGGACCTTCAGGAGTTTGGGTGGTCGGCACAGAGCCGGTGGGGGAGGTGCTCGGCCACCCCCAGGCGCGTCTCCTGCAAAATAAGGCATCTGCCAGGCCGAGGGCGGGCGCTGCGCCTGCAGCCTGCTCCTCCTGCAAACTTCAGGGCGAAATGCACGGCGGCCCGCGTTCCCCAACCTTTTCAGCTTCCACGCCCTCGGCCATGCAAACTCGTAGTTTCTCTCCCTGGAGGAAGTATTTCCTGCCCCCCTGACCTTGGGCTTGGCCATGTGACTCGCTCTGGCCAGTGAGACCACAGCACGTGCCACGAGCAGAGGCTTAAAGTATGCTGGTGCTTGTGCACTTGACATTGCCAGGGGAAAAACACGCCCTGGGGAGCACGCTTTCCCCGGAAGAAAGAGAAACAGGCAGAGCAAACCCAGGCCCAGCTTGCAGAACAGACGAGGCCTGGCCTGGTGCAGCCGAACCCCACGGACTGCAGCCTGGGTGCCATCTGCTACTGCACGTCCCGCAGTGCATTTAAAAATCTTCACCGATGCTCCTCACTTGACAGCATCTGCTTGGGTCCTTCTCTTAGGAGTGAGGCGTGCACGGAAAAGCAGACAAGCAATGGGAACGGTCCATTCACAGGTTGCTCTCCTTCACGGGATGCTAAGCTCCTCAAGGCTGGGTCTTATGCCTCTTGGCTGCCCAGCACCTAAGACAGTGCCTGCTAATGACATTGACAGCAATAACCACAGCAACAAAGAGAACAGCAGTGCTACCTGCTGAGTGCTTCCTAGGAGCCAAGCCCTACGCTGAGCTCTTTACCAAGCGTACTTCATTTGACAGTCACAAGAGATGAGGAGATGGGTCTTGTCCCCATTTTTCAGAGGAGAAAACTGAGTCTTGAGAGGTTCCTTCATCAGTTCTTAGCCCTCAAAGGCACAGAGCGAGGCCTTTCCATTTTCTCCCACACCTGAGCCTCTGTTTTCTTGACCACAGCTCCACCTGGATGGTGTCTCCAAGCTGCCCGTCTAGAGCCCCTCGCTTGCCCTCTCGGACACATAGCACAGCCCTTCCTTCTCATTTTCTGTGTGTTCCCTTGGTCACCCAGAGTGTAACATCCTAGTGGGACGGGGATCATGTCTTTAGAATGCAGCCCTTAAGAGCTTCGCCTCTGAGGTCACAAGAGTGTGGGTTCAAATCCTAGCTCTGTCATTTACTGGATGACTGTGCAGCCAGGGTTCTCCGGAGGAGACCAGATAGACAGACAGATAGATAGATAGATAGACAGACAGAGAGACAGACAGACAGACAGAGATTTACTATGAGGGACTGGCTCAGGCAATTATGGAGGCTGGGAAGTCCCCCGATCTGCCCTCCGCAGGCCGAGGCCCAAGGAAGCCGGTGGTGTTCCAGTCCAAACCCAACGCCTGAGAACAAGGAAGCCAACCACATGTGTCCCTCTGAGTCTGCGGGCCCGAGGACGGGGAGCACCACGGTCCCGAAGTCCGAGGGTAGAAGATGGACGTTCCAGCTCGAGTAGAGTGAATTTGCCCTTTCTCTGCCTTTTTGTCCTCAACAGACTGGATGAGGCGCACCCACACTGGGGAGGGCCATCTGCTTCACTCAGGCTACCCATTGAAACGCTAATCGCTTCCAGAAACGCCCTCATAGAGGCACTCAGAAATGCTGTCCCAGCTCTCTGGTCATCCCTTAGCCCAGCCAAGGGGACAGACAAAATCAACCACCAAAACGTCCTTGTGCCAGTCCCACAGGCTCCCTTACCTACGTTCCTCCGCTGTAAATGGGGTCATGATAACAGGAGAAACGTCCTCAAAGGATTCCCACGTGTGTGTGAAGCTCGAGTGACCGGGGCCTGGCGTGCAGCGACACTGGTGGTTGCTGCTCTCTGCTTCACGGGTTCGCGGGTGGCGGGCACAGCATCCGCAGGGAAGACACCCCCACACTCTGCCTGCGGTCTCTCACTGGCGCAGCCTCACCCTCCCCGCTGGGGCTCAAAGTCCTAGCATCCGCTGCCCCGAGAGCCCATCAAGCTTTCCTGGTCTGCGAAACCCGCTCCCCCGCCTGAGACCCCGCTTCTCTGCATTTCCACAACTGGCGATATTTGCCAGAGCGGTAACGGTTTGGCACACATGCTGCACCATGTTCTCAGGGCCATCGAAGTCTTGCCGATCCAAGGGGAGCCCTCGCTGGTCTGCCCTGCACCCTGCGGAGCACAGGCTCCCCCAGCCAGCACCCTTCAAACGACGGGGCTGGACGCTCCGGGGGTGTGTGCTCACCTGACAGCAGTTCCAGACTCTTCTCACACAGACCGCTCCACGGCTGCACCGTAAGCTGGGTGGTTCCTCATTTATGTTCCAGCCTGGACCCTGCGCTCCCCGACCCTCACTCCTGCCCCCGACCCCACCCCGTGCTCCATGTTAAACATTCTCCCCCAGGGCGCCTCGTGGCTTCCATCATCACTCCCAAGGAGACTCTTAAACTCTATCTATGGCTTTCATTCCTCTACGTTTGTCCCATAAATCAATCCTCCCTTCCCTCAGCCATGGCCGTTCTGTCTGGATTGTTCCTCTAGTCATTTACGCATTTCATCCAGTCGTGAATTCAGCAGATGATTACTGAATGCCAACTGCGTGCTGGACACTGGAGACAGAACTGTGAATGAGAGACGCAGTTTAACCCCATTGTTGAAATGCCCAAAGTGTGGACTGGGGTCTGGAGCTGGGTTGCTGGGTTCAAATCTGGCCCCTTCACCTATGAGCTGAGCAACCCAGAGCAAATTAACTAACCTCTCTCGTCCTCATTTTCTTCATTGATAAAACATGGACAATAGTGACTGGCTCATGGGGTTCTGGTAAGGTTTAAATGAATGATATGTACACAGTGCTCAGAGAAGTGCCGGGCACATAGTAAATACTCACAACAGCTTCCACTTAGTATAAATATGGCTACAGCTACCACCACCTGCGGAGTAAAAAGGACTGTTATGCTAATGAAGGAGATGGCCACTGGCTTTATGAAGGAGAGGTACGTGGTATTATGAACTCGTCCAGCAAGGAAGGGATCTGACCACCTAAAAAAAAAAATGGGGGCCGGCCTGGTGGTGCAGCAGTTAAGTTCGCATATTCTGCTTTGGTGGCCCAGGATTCGCTGGTTCGGATCCCAGGTGTGGACATGGCACCCCTTGGCAAGCCATGCTATGGTAGGCATCCCACATATAAAGTAGAGGAAGATGGGCACGGATGTTAGCTCAGGGCCAGTCTTCCTCAGCAAAAAAAGGAGGATTGGCAGCAGTTAGCTCAGGGCTAATCTTCCTCAAAAAAAAAAAAAAGTGAAAAATGTTTGCTCTATCAGGGCACAGCTTTGTCTTCTTTCATGTTTGTTTCTTGGCTCGTCTTTAGTGAACGTGAATCTTTAGAAGGCAAGGACTGTCACACACTACTCGTGAATCTGTCCCCAGACCAGAAATACAGCTGAGGGAGTCTGGGTAGTGTATTTATTAAAATGAAGCAGACAAGGATGCCCAGACAATTCAATGGGGAAAGAATAGCCTTTTCAACAAAAGGGGCAGGCACAGCTGGATACCACACGCAAAGGAATGAAGGTGGACCCTTACCTCACACCATCCACAAAAACGAGCTCAAAATGGATCTCAGCCTAAACGTAAGCGCCAGAACTATAAAACTCTCAGAAAAAACACAGAGTAAATCTTTGCCAGCCTGGATCAGGCAATGGTTTATTAGATATGATACCAAAAGCACAAAGAACAGAAGAAAAAAAATAGATGAACTGGACTTCATCAAAATGAAAAACTTTTGTGCTGCAAATGAGACTGTCAACAAAGTGAAAAGACAACAAACAGAATGAGAGGAAATATCTGCAAATCATATATCTGATAAAGGACGTATTGACTTATAATGCCACAATAAAAAGGCAACCCAACTTAAAAATGGGCAAAGGATCTGAACAGACCTTTCTCCAGAGAAGATATAGAAACGATCAGTCAGCACATGGAAAGATGCCCCACGTCAGCAGTCATTAGGAAAATGCAAGTCAAATCCACACTGTCACTTTACTTCACACCCCAAGGATGGCTATCATCAAAAAAACAGACAATAACAAGTGCTGGGGAGGATGTGCAGAAATCAGAACCCTGGCGGGAATGCAAAATGGTGCAGCCCCTTTGGAACACTGTCTGGCAGTTCCTCAAAGAATAAGCCAGCGTCACCAGACGACCCAGCAGTGCCACTGCCAGGCATACGCCCGAGAGAAATGAAAACACAGGTCTGTACGAAACTCATACACAAATGCTCATAGCAGCATTATTTATAATAGCCAAGAGGTGAAAATAACCCACATGTCCACCGATGGCCGCGCAGGTAAATAAAATGTGGTATATCCATACAACAGAATGTCATTTGGCAATAAGGAAATGAAGTCCCGGCACCTGCCACGACTTAGATGAACCTTGACAGCATCACGCCAAGTGAACCATGCCAGTCACAAAGAGCACACGTTCCAGGATTCTATTGAAGCGAAATGTCTAGAAAAGGACAATCTATAGAAACAGAAGGTGGGCGAGGGAGGAGTGCATGGGGTCAGTGGGAAATGACTGCTGATGGGCACACGGTTTCTTTCTGGAAATGCACTAAAATTAGATTGTGCTCCAACTGGGTGAATATACTAAAAAACACTGAATTGAGCACTTTAAATGGGGGACTTGCATGGCATGTAAGTTATATCAATAAAACTGTTTAAAAACCCCAAACAAACCAGCTCAGGACTCTCAACTGAATACAGAGCTCAGCTGACAGCCTCCAATTGGCCAAAGTGCGGTATTTCAGACACACACTCCTATTTTTTCGCTCCTGCCTTTGGAGACGTAGGTGTGTCAAATGGCACAGCATGCAAGGTGTCAACACCGTTCACAATACCATGCGGATATTTCCGCTCTAATGATTAAGTCTTAAGTTCTTTTCTCTCCCTTACAAAGAACATAATGGGAAGAGAACTGAGTTTTAGGGTCTGAAAAACTGGGTTCCTGTCCAGTCTTTCCATTTCCAAGCTGTGTGACCTCAGACAAAACACGTCTGTCTGGGCCTCTCTGGGCCTCCATTTTCTCCTTTATAAAATGAGAGAGTTGGTCTAATGTTTCTCAAGCCGAGTGGCAACTGGTATTTGGGGGCGGGGGGATAATTCGCTGCTTTGAGAGACTGTACCCCACGATGAAGGACTTTAATTTCCCTGACCCCCTCCATTAAACGCCAGTCGTGCCTCTGCCCCCTGCCCCACCATTCTGCTCACCGTCAACATTTCCAAATGCCCTCTCTCCCATACCCTCCCTACCGGTGCGGGTTAAGCGTCACTGTAACTAGACACTCTCCAGGGTAACTCTCCTAGCTCCAACCCTCCTTGATGCCAGCCACGCTGTCCCCCCGTCGTAACTTCCGCCTCCACGAACCTGCTCACCCTCATTTCCACTTTCCACATCTTTTCCTGGAGGACAGAAACATCTGACACCACCATCTGAATTTTCTACCAGATTGGAAGCTGGAAGGTCGACCAGGCAGAGAACGGCTGCCTTGAAGGCATTTCCACTAATGCTGCCACTGCCCCTGAGCTGGCAGAGCCCACGCGGGACCCCGTCCTGCGGACGCCGCTGCAGCCGCGACATCATCCCGCCCGTCACACGCTGGGCTGGGTGGGGGCCGGGGGCTCAGACGGCCACCGGTTCAGAGGCTTCTGGTGCGTTCCAGCTGAGTAATTCTGTAAATGCATGGTATGGTTCTGGTTCTAAACACTTTTAATGAAAAACAGTAAGGAACAGTGATGGAAACAAAAAAAAGACCACAGCAGAATCCAGAGAAGTCCAGAATCCAGCAAATTAGTACAGTTCCTTCTCGTTTTTGTTTCACATTTCAGTTCCTATCCCAGGTTTAAATATAGCCTGGATTACATGTGACGTGAAGCCGTATTTTAACACCCTCTGACTGTGGGAGTTTCGCAATTCTAATAGGAAACACGCCATAAATTAGCCTGAGGCAACTCGTCTTTTCCCAGCGTCTCCGCGTGACCCTCTAGGAGGATGGCCAGTGGCTCCAGCGACTTGCTCCCTTTTCTTCCAGATTCTACCTCACAACTTCTGCTCTGAGAGGCGACTCTTGGCGATCAGAAGACAAGTCTTTGTCGTTCCTGATAATCAGAGAGATTTCCTCCAAACTAATCAAGATTTACACACGGCTTTTAAACTGCTGCCAGTCCTGAGAAATCGGAGAACCACATAACACAGGGGCCTCTCTTCCTCGATGACGCGTCCCTGGTGCCTGACATGCAGTAATTCCTGCTGAATGAACAGGCTAACATGAGACTCACCTGCTATCTACCAAGAAGACGGTTTCTCCACCGACATAACGGGGAAGTTATTACTGAGACACTTCAGACCACAGCGGCCCTCCCGAGCATCCTCCATCCCTGACTCGCTTCACCCCCGCCTATATCTGAACGTTCACCCTCCGGAACGTTCCACGGCAACCCCACTTCTGTTAGGCCAGGAAGCAAGATGCCAGATGGAACCAAGCTGGGGCTGGCTCCTTGCTGGTAGGCAGGAGGAGAAAACCTTGTTAGCTGGCAGAGACAGGGCACCCTGGAGGGCTCACCTGCTTCTTTCACACTTGGAGTTTCTCCAGAGATGAAAAGGCTCGGCCAGCAGCTATAGCAGTTGTTGTTTTTATAGAGGGGCTGCCCCACGGGGAATGGAGCCCACACTCACGAGCACCTGCTCTGAGCTGAGTGCTCTGCAGTCTTCTCTCACTTCTCCTTCCAGCAAATCTGGAGGAAGGCTTTGTCATCTTGGTGTTGAAGAGGCTCAGAGTGGCTAAGCAACTTGCCCAAAGTCACAGAGCCACTAACCGACCCTATGCAAAGTCTCGGCTCTGAATGTCTTGTATCTCAAATATGGCTGATACAGTTGCTAAGGTGATGGGGAGGTCTTGGAAATCAGCTTGTTCCTAAAATGTAGACACAAAGCCTGATGGCGTTTTAACCTTCTCACATCTAACGCTCTCCTCTGTATCTCAACGGAGAGAATTTAAGCTTCCCCCAGGCTTCTGTCTCACGCTGAGGAAGTGGTGGGTCAGGGACTCAGGCTCAGCTGCTGTCAGAAGCACCTCACGCAGCCTCTGTGGATTGTGCCCAAGGTGAGCAGGGACTGGGGCATCGTTCTGGGGACGTGACTGTGGGGCCATCAGGGACAGCTCTGTGTGCCTAAGCCACGACACAGCAGAGCCTGGGGGTCGGTGTGCGACACCAGGTTCGAGAGCTCAGGAACACAAGGCCACAGGAAAGCCATCTCAGGAAAGGAGGGTCCGGGAAAGGGTCTGAGTCAGTCAGCTTCTCCACCTCGAGGAGCAGGTCAACTGCACAGGAAGACGCCTTTTGACTGGCCGAGGTTGCAGTTAGCTACTACGTAACGTAATGGCTTAAATGACGTTTCATTCTCTCTCACAGTTCCCGCGGCTCAGGCGTTCAGGAAAGGAGCGCCAGTTCCAGCCAGCTCAGGGCCTCACCTACCGTGGCCATCAGACGGCAGCTGACGCAGCCCTCTCTCCACGGCCTCTCTGGTGTAGACTGGTCTGGGCTTCCTTAGAGTGCGGCGGCCTCAGGGCAGCTGAAGCTTTCCGGGGAGGACTCCAGAGACCAGGGAAGAAGCTGCACAGCCTTTTACATCTTAGCCGCAGAAGTCATGCAGCATCACTGCCACCACACTCCACTGATGGCAACAGTCACAAAAGCTGGCCCGGTTTCCAGGGGAAGCGACAGGCTCCACTTCTTGCTGGGACGGATGGCAAAGAATTTGGGGACATCCTCTAAAACTGCCACACCACGGTTGGGAGAAGGATAAGTAACTGCGCTGAGCACAACATGGGGCTGCGTACGGGGGGGCAGGCACCACAAACTCACCTCCCCGAACAGACAGCGTATTCCAGAAGGAGGCAGGCAGGCACAGGCAGACCAAGAGAGCTCGGGGGGGGGAATCTACAAAAGGCTCTGAGCCACGTGGGCAACACCGCCTGCCTCAGCTCGTGAGGACAAAGCTGCTGTCCGTGGAGATTTCCTTCAGATGCAAAGTGACCCAAATCTGAGGTCCACTGACTTCAGTGAAAAAAGCCTCCTCAGAGTCAGGTTCCTGCCATCTGAAGAAGAACGATCTCCTTGACGACACTCCCAAATCAAGGTGAGAGCCGGGCTCTCGAAGGGCCTCAGTCGGTTTACAATCAGTAAGTCCACACAAGAGGAAACAACACGTGAAGTGCCTCTCCACCCAGACACTCGGGGTGCGGCGGGGCCTCCAGTGGACGTGCACCTCGGTTTCGCCTGTTGGCAGTGCAGAGCACGCCGGCTCAGATCTGTTTTGTTTGAGAGAGCCCGAGGAAGCAATGCACACACTGAGTGCCCTCTCTCAGGCTCTGGGGATCGACGCCACTCGGATAAAGTCTGTGGTCCGCTGGCGGTCAGTGCGCAAAACCAACAGGACGTGCTGTTGCCATAAACCGACCTCTGAACTATCGGCTCAGTTTAAAAGAGCCTGTGTCAGAGACTGAGGCTAAAGGTTCCCCCACTCTCCCTTTCTTCCTTTTCAGGACATAGACTCCCGAGCCTGAGCTGGGCACGTAAGTACCCACAACGAGAAAGAAAACGCTTCTCGGCTCCCATGCAGTGAGGCACGGTCATGAGACCAAGTCCAGCCACCAGATTATGAATAAGAGAGATGTGTGCAATTTGGGGGGCACCTCCCCAAAGAGGAAGCAGCCTGTCCTGGCGCTCCCCTTCCTTCCTCCTTCCTGACTTCTGAGGAACGGTGACACTGGAGCAGCTTGGGGAGCCCCGAGGAGGGCAGGGCTCCCCGTGGGTCCAGGCTGCTCACATCTAGGCTGCCACATGTGAGAGACTTCATCTTATTTAAGGCACTTATTTGAGCTATAACCTCAGTCTTATTTTAGCCACTGTATGATGGGGTCTGTTTGTTACGGCAGCTTAGACTATTTCCTACCTCTTACAGTTGTCCCTACGTACCCTTGGGGGATTGGTTCCAGTACCCCTGCGGATACCAAAATCCATAGGTGCTCAAGTCTGTTACATAAAATGGCACAGTATTCACATATAACCTGTGCACATCCTCGTGTATACTTTAAATCATCTCCAGATTACTTACAATGTCTGATACAATGCAAAGAGTTGGTATACTGTACTGTTTAGGGTATAATGATAAGAAAACAAATGTCTGTACATGTTCAGTGCAGATGCAACCATCGTAGGCCTTTCGAGCCACATCCACAGATGTGGAACCCGTGGCCGGAGGGCTGACCACACACAGTTCCTGGACCAGCTCAAGTCTCCCAACTAAGAAGCTAACATCAGAAAGAATCAGAGAAGAAACACTAGACCCTAGATGCCGAAGGTCCCCAAAGGATCTGCACGCATCCTTCTCTGCTCCCGTTTGACCATTCCCTCCTGCTTCTCTAAAGTAGTAACGCTGGTCTGGCAGGACTCCATGAATGCCACGCAGTCTCCGTCCCCTCCGGCCTCTCAGGCACCTCCTGCAGGCAGACCGGCACCTCGACTATGAATTCTGCCCTTGCTGACTGTGGCTCCCACACAGCTGTGTCCCCTCCCTACTGATGTTTGCTGAGCCTCCCACAGCTGATTCAGCCCCGAGTGTCTGAGCGTGAGAGAGCCGTTCTGACTCGCTGCCCGCCAGCCCGTGGACTGACTGGCCTTGGGTCAGGTGTGCACGTCTAGTTGGGTCATTAGTGGCTGAGGTGGTTGGGAACTGGCTTGAAGAGTGGAGGGCTGGTCCTTCCCAAGGTCGTGAGTGGAGCATAGAGTGTGGAAGGAGCTGGGGCAGGGAAGCTAACACAACACATCTAACAGACCCTGGCACCCGGAATACACAGCGCATTAATGTGTACTTTCACACATGCGGCTTAATGCAACATTTCTCAGTAACGTTGGTCAAAGGCATGGTGGCGTATTCCTGGCCTTCCTCCCCTACTGGAAAATAAGCCACAAGAGAAGAGAGCAGCGCCCAGGAATCCTCTTGACTTCTCAGAGCACCCAGCAGTGTGCTCTGCAAAAGGAGACCTTCAGTAAAAGCCGACCCGCAGATGCAAATCTGAGCAGCGCACGCGCTACAGAGGGCACAAGAGCTCACGGAAGCGGACATGCAGAGGGATGTGGTAGGTGTCCTTCTGTGGCACTGCAGAACCAAGACTAACCAGACCAATCACCTGCTGAGTTTCCACAGAAACACACGGAGGGAACAAGAACGAGGTGCCGGGAGCACTGTGGAATGTGGCACCATCAGAGACAGTTCCGCTTTTCACAGGCCGAACTGGGGCTCAAAAAAGAAGATTAATTGTGGATGGCACAACCCAAGAAAGATTTTTGAGCTACTAGTCAAGGCTGAGGGGAATACCCAGCCCATGGTCGTCTACCCTGCATACTATTCTCATCTTGGAGAACTCACAGCATCTGTTACTCCACAGTCTCATTGACGGTGTCCCCAGGTCTCAATCAGATCTCCCCTGCCACTGGGAGAGCGGGGCTCAGTAAGACCCGGGAGGGACCAGAATTCTCAGTGTGCGCAGTGATTATCAGCCCCTTCTGCGAATTCCTTTACCAGGGTTGAGTGTCTCATTTCTCCTGATTTCCCTCCTCTGGCTCCACCTTGCAACTGAAGCATGCAGGGAAGAGGCCTCCTCAAGCCAGCTCAACCCACCCTGACAGCTTCATGCCCCCCACACGCCTCCACCCTACACACGCATGCACACTTTGCTCCAGTCACACAGACTCGCTGTCTCCCTCTGGCTAGAGGCCCAGCCTCATGCTTGTTTCTGGGTCCATTTTTATTTATCCTGAAAGACTGAGGGCAGAGATTTAATTTCTCTGAAGCCTTGCCATATTCCCCTAGGAAAAACGGTCATTCCTCACCATCCAGTCACGTCCTGTCTCCCACGGCGTGCTGCTCAGTCCTCTGTTACAGCATCTGTCACGCTTCAGGGTGATTATCCGTAAGGCATTATGTTTCTCCCCTGCAGCCTGTGAGCAGCTTTGATCTGCTCTAGCTTTGTTTTTCTTCCAGAAGCTGGGTGGGGCCGGGCAGCAGCAGGCATGCTGCAAATGACTTGCATTTGAACGAACATGAGGAATGAACATGAACATGAGGAGGAACATGAGGAAGAGTCAAGAGAGTAAAAGTGATGGGGGCGGTGGTAGGGGCTGGGGGCCACCAGCTGTCCCTGGCCTGGATGGATAAACGGCCCCTGCACACGCAAGCAGCACAGCACAGCAGCCCCGGGGCTCAGAAACTGCAGAGGGCAACGAGCCCTGAGACCTCGTCCATTTGCCTCAGGAAGAAGCTCATCCGGCCAGGTGTCCAGGCGGGACTCTAGCACATGCCACGGAGAGGGAGGGGCAGATGGAGGCAGAAGCCGGGAGAGGGAAGAGAAGGGGACCTGTGCAAGGAATGGGGGAGACTAAAGAAACAGCTCTGAAGAGTCCCACGGTGGCTACAAGTCAGGAAGCAATTACTGTGGTGAGCGGAGAATCACTCTGACTTGCTTCTAAATGAGGGACACTGTGGAAATCCTCGAACTCCTGCTGCAGCGGTGAAAGGAGGAGCTTCCGTAAGGCAAACACAGTACTAAGAAGAAAGCTCCACAGGTAGAGAAAGGCAACACTCAGCCTCCCCCACCTCCCGCTGGCTCTTCCGATGCAGCCAGCACTTCTGCCTTCCCGGCCCAGCTGGGCCTCCAGCCCCTCAAACGGAGAGTGGAAAAGGCTTCTGTGTTTCTCCTGCTCATCGACCTCTGGCAGCTTCATTCCAAGTAAAGCCAAGAGGATTCCTGGGGGTGACCACTCTTTCCGAGGGCACCTCTAATGGAGCTCGCGACATCATTTGGCGGCCACAAGTTTTGTGGTGAATATTGACTACCCATCAAATTCTGGGTTGTGACAGTTTTGGTTGGATTCCCCTAAACCCAGACTACCATTTTTTTTTAAATATATAAAGCTCTTTTCCATTCATACTTGAAAAACTAAACTAAAAACCAGCACTTTTCCCATCTCGTGCTCTCCATGATTTCTCCAGAAATGATCTGTGGCTGCTCAGTGACTTGGTTTCATCTTGCGACAGAAAGCAAAGGTCTCTTCCAAAAGCACAAGCTCCTTTCAGTCTCAATTATCCCGCTAGTAGAGCCTGGAGCGGAAGGGCAGAAGGCACGCACGCCCGGAAAATAGTAGAGCAAAGTCCTCAGTTCCACAAAATTAGCCTCCCGATGGTGACCCGCTGTGGGCTGTTTCTATCCCTTCCCACTCTCAGCCAGTCTGTCATCAAATCTTGGCGCTGCTTAGCCTCACATGCCTCCTGAAGCCATCACCCCGTCTACACTGTGACCACCTTCACCTGTCTCGTCTCTGACTTCCTACTGCACACAGAAGGTCCACAGTCCTTGCCGTGACTACACTGGCACTGCTCCCCATTGCCGTTCTTCCGTTCTAAGATGTACATTTGTTTCACGTTTTAACATCCTGAAATTGGAATGCATCTAAAAATCAATAGTGCATCATAATTTAATTGTCAGCGTTTTTTCTTTGTCAGCAAAACATGAAATAATGGTGGGTCTTACACTCAATGGCATCTAAAGGTTTGTTAAAATATAGGATGTCCCTCTACTGGGCACAGTGCCCAGCACAGAGCACATTGATGACTGCACATAGCAGCGATCAATCAATACCTGGTAAAGGGGCCGGCCCGGAGGCACAGCGGTTGAGTTCGCACGTTCCGCTTCAGCGGCCCTAGGTTCTCCGGTTTGGATCCTGCATGTGGACCTCTGCACCACTTGGCAAGCCATGCTGTGGCAGCATCCCACATATAAGGTGGAGGAAGATGGGCACAGACGTTAGCTCAGGGCCAGTCTTCCTCAGCAAAAAGACGAGGATTGGCAGCTGATGTTAGCTCAGGGCTAATCTTCCTCAAAATAAATGAATAAATACCTGCTAAACACCTGCAAACAGACACACGTTTCCTGAGGATCTGACGTCACTCAGTTTTTGCTGTGTAACACATACACCTCAACAATCTCAGGGACGGACAAGAACAGAGACTGACTTTCTTGCTCATGGGTCTCCAGGTCAGCAGTATCTTGGCCTCAGCTGGGCCCGACCCCGGCTGCAGAATGGGTTCAGGTCTGTTTCACATGGCCCCACATCTTCCCTGGACCAGGAGGTTCCCAGGGTACGCTCGTCTCCCAGCAGATCACTCGAGTGCAGGAGACAAAGCACCAGGGTGCGCACACTCCACAGCGCTCTCCCCATCACGTAACCAACCTTCCACAGCCAAAGCCCAGCATCTGTGCGGTGGGGCCACTGCCTCTGGCTACTCTGCCCAGTCACAGGGCAGAGGGAGGGGGTGAGGAACTGAGATTAAAAATCCCATCTCCCACAGGCCTCACGTGGCAGGGGGAGGACGTGTGAGGGACACCAAACTCCAAGTTCAGCAGCACTAAAGGACAGTTCCCCTAACAGACCACATATAACACGGGCCTGGCCGTGATGGGCGGAAGGCATGAGAGCCAGTGAGCGAGCAGAGGTGGCCTGCTGCCAGCGGCCACAAGCACGCTCTTCCTTCGTTCCCTCAGCAACCGGGTTTGATTTGGGCCTTTATCAGAGAGGGGCGGGTCAAAGCTGTTGCTGCCCCTGCTTCTCTTCATGCAGCTCTGTGTCTATTCACGGAAGCCGGACTCCAGCTCCCCACCAGGGTGCTCACTGGGAAGCCCGGTCGGCCGGGGTGTCAGGAGCGGAGTGGAAGGACGAGGCCCCCGCCCTGAGACGCCGGGCACAGACGCGCTGACGGGCCTGGTCAGGACTGAAGGGGCTGGGAGGGGTTCTGACTCGCCGACTTCACGTCCAGGGCTGCTGTGGAGACAGACACTCCCCAGTGCATCGAGGATGCTCTCATCCCCCAGGGCCTCGTCTCGCTTTGCTCCTACTCTCTGGTCAGGTCACCCTCCAGCAGTGTCACAACCCCTTGGGCACACGTCTCCTGTGACACTTACGTTGGCTGCGCCCTGCCTGCGTGTGACTTCCTGGGGGCTGGTGGTCTGCCAGGGCTGCCGTAACAGGGTACCACAAACGACACGGCTTAGATGACAGCACTTCGCTGTGTGGCGGGGCTGGGGCTGGAGGCTGCACGGCTGACCCCTTCTGAGGCTCTGATGGAGTCCGTCCCACGCCACTCCCCCAGCTTCTGGTGGTCTGCTGGCAATCCTGGCGTTCCTTAGAGACGCCTCACCCCAACTTCCACCTTCATGCTCACACGAGGTTCTCCCCACGTGCGTGCCTGTGTCCAAATTCACCCTTTTTATCAGGACACCGTCAGACGGGACTAGAGGCCCACCGCACTCCAGGAGGTCCGCATCTTCACCGCATATGGAATGACCCCATTTTTCAACAAGCCCACGTCCTGAGGCGCTGGGGTTTAGGCGTTCAGCATATGAACATGGGGGCAAGAACACAATTCAAGAGGAACCAAGACCACATCCGCCTCCCCTGCATGCAGCACAGGGCCTGACACACGGAGGCACCCCGTGACCCGCCCACTGACAAATCCCAGCAAGGACTGCGCTCTCTCTCCCCCCTCCCCTTCCTCTCTGTCTCCCTCTCTCTCTCTCTCTCTTCCCCTCTTTCTTCCCTCTCTCTCTCTCCCTCTCTTTATCTCTCTCTCTTTCTCACACACACACACACACACACACACACACACACACACAATGCTACAGAAGAAACAGGGCAGAGCCATCACAGTCAGCTTCTGGTGAGGTGCCAAGCCTCACGGCCAGTTTTCCAAACTCTCCTCAAGCGTTATCACCAGGATACAGCCAGCAAGATAAAGAAACCGCAATCCAACTGCCAAAATGCTCGATTAACTACCCTGCACGGGGGCCCTTTTGGAAGAGCTTGACCCCCCAGCATCCTCCTGCAGCAGGAAAGGTACAGGTATCCTTAGTCCTTCTTACTGAGAGGAAAACTTGAGGGAAAAAGAGGGAAAACATGCCAGGCTGCATACACACCCTCCCCATGAGCTCACAGGGGAGGGGCCTGGTGTTCCTGGTCCCAGCAGGGCGATAACCGGACAACAGTGTCATGGGCTGATGGAGAACGTGCGTTTGCACATCCAATGACCCGAGTTCCCATCCTGGCTTTACCGCTGTGTGGACGTGGCACAACCACGGAACAACCTCTCTGTTCCTCGGGCTCTTTACCTAGAAAATGGGGCTCCTTTTCTGTGAGAAGAACCCCCACAGGGATACTGTGAGGACCAAACAGGAGATGCAAGTAAGATGCTCTGAACGGCACCTGACATAGTGCTCGACGTGACGGCTGCTCTGCAAACACCCTGTGCGACCCCCTCCCAGAGGTCCGGCCCCTCACTGCCACCCGCAACGTCACCAGCTCTCTGCGACCAGCGCAATCAAGACGGGGCCCGCTGGAGACATCTTCCGTGTATTAGTCTCTATTACCACACAATGAGTTACCCCAAAACTTAAAAACTTAAAAAACAAACATCTATTATCTGACAGCTTCTGTGGGTCAGAAATCCAGGGGTGGGTTCGCGCTGGCTCAAGGCCTCTTTACAAAAGGCTCTTTATAAGGCTTGTGGCCCTACAGGCCACAGCAAGGTGTCTCCCGGAGCCACAGATAGCTCAAGGTCGGACCAGCAGAGGAGCCACTTCCACGCTCACGCAGGCGGCCGCTGGCAGGCCTCGGCTCTCTGCTGGCAAGTACTTTTCAGAGCCTGAGAGGCACCTACCTTGAGAACTTTCACAGCTTTCCTCGTCGCTGTTGTCCTGACAGTTGTTCTGCCCGTCGCAGATGAAGCTCTTGTCAATGCAGAGGCCGTTCTTGCAGTGGTAGCGGGCAGTGGAGCAGAGCAGAGGGTTTGCTGCTGTGAAGGGAAACAGAGCAGATCACCAGGAGGCCAGTTAGTCCCCGTGGGGATCCCCGGAACCTTCTACAGCCAGGACCATGCCCTTCTTGGGATGCAGAGAGCTCATCCCCTAAGAGGGCTGACTCAAGTCCGTCCTGGGGGAGTGACCAGCCGATGACCTGGACAGGACAAGACTTCCTCTGTCCATTCTAAGAGCTCCTTCCTCCAAGTCACCATGCTGGTGCCCTGTAACCATGACAACAGGGCCAGAGGGCAGGGCTTCATTCACCCCAGGTGGGCTAGCAGCCTCTGAGGGGCCTGGGGCAAACCCTGAACCTCCCAGGAGAGTCAGGAGCAGAACGGTTGGTCGCATAAGAGACACACAGAGGAAAGCAAAGCCAGGGGAGTGGCCGAGTCAAAGATCTGAACCCCTGCCACAGAGGGAGTGATGTTGAGATCTGGGCCAAGAGCAACGTTGGATCATTCTGCTCCATCCTCATGTATCTTTATAGCTCAGCAAGGTAAACTCAGTGGTCTCAATCTTTTCTCTGCAATCACAGACGCCCATGAACCCCCCTGGTCAGCCTGAGTGGCTCCCCCGTGAAGCTCCTTGTTCTAGGCACTTTCAGGAACCTCAAAAGAAATAACAGATATGGTCCCTCCCCTCAAGGAAAAGGATGGCAACTGGCCAGGGTGAGGGCAACACAAAACTATTGAACACATAAGCACATCTCCACAGAAATCAGTATTTCTCCAGCGCAATTTATCCCGCTTCCCTGTTCCTTGCAGAGCAATTCAAACAAGCCTCACTGCAGGGCTCTATTTCAATAAACAGAGTAGCAAAGTAGAAATTACTCCAATCCCAGCCCTGCCAGTTATTAGCTGTAATCTTGGGCAAATTACTTCACCTCTCTGAGCCTTGGTTTCCTTATCTGCAGAAAGGATATTTGTGGGGCCCAGTGCAAACTGAAAATGTGGGGTCAACTATTCAAGAATTATTTAAAAATTCAAGAAGGCAAGTGCAGGGCATAAAACCAAGCGTGGTATCCTTGCAGGCTAAGCACGGGCTCTGCGTGACTGTGCCGGTCACAGGCCCAGAACGCTGGCCCTGCCACTTCGAGCATTGACTTGAGCATGGAATGAGATGACGGGGACAACATGTGCAGCACAAAGTCTGACAGGTGCACAGGTTCAGGGAACGTGAGACATGCTCCCCCCGAGCTACGTCTGCCTCAGTCCCCCAGAGTGTGGCCCTCCCTGAAGGAGGGATGTTGGTGATGATGGAGAGGGGTCCCCCCGATCTCGGGTAACAAACTGAGGCTGCACCTGCATTACACGTGGTGGCCGAGCACCAGGGCGGGACGCCAGGCCCAGCAGTGAAGACGGCCATGGCATCAGCGGCAGGTCCGCCCCGCTGCCTCTCAGCGGTCCCCAGCCTCAGGTGGCAGCTGTAATCTACCTCCCCCAGATGCTTCACTGCCGAGTTAAGATACACGGAGACCGTGGCTGAAAGGACTAAACCTCACAGGGCTCCGTAAGCCCAGAGGGCTGCAGGGGCTTTTATTTTTTAACTGTTCGACTCGAAGTTTGATCTGAAAGGTCAGAGGAGGCAGAGGGAGGCGGGAAGCCAGAGCTCTCGGTTTTGAAGATGATGGACGAGTGCGAAGTCAAACAAAAGGAGTCTGGCCTGAAAATGGAACTTTTAATTATTCACATGACTGTGGGCCAGAGAACGGTTCAACCTGATCAAGCCGAAAGCAAGGTCTGACTTCAGCCAAAACCAAAATGGGGAAACCCCAAACCACAATCACATTTGGTTTCTGCCCACAGCAGCCCTCCAAACCCCTCAGCATCCCACCATGGCGGCCTTCAGCTTCCCTGGGACCTGTGGGTCACGTCTACGCAGCCAAGCATAAGCAACAACCAGCTCTCTCAAACGCACAGCCTCAGAAAGGCACTCTGACAGCTCCAAGATGGGGCCGCAGCAGCTCGTGTGGATGCCGCAGGGGGCGGGCGGGGGGGGGGGGGGCTGTGCTGAATCAGCCGTGCTGACACTGCTGGCATGTACTTCCTCCTTCAGCCCTGGACCCTTTCCACTCACAAACTTTCCCAAGGAAAAGAACTCATATATGTGTACATACTACTGACAGGTGCACAGGTTCAGGGAACGTGAGACATGCTCCCCCCGAGCTACGTCTGCCTCAGTCCCCCAGAGTGTGGCCCTCCCTGAAGGAGGGATGTTGGTGATGATGGAGAGGGGTCCCCCCGATCTCGGGTAACAAACTGAGGCTGCACCTGCATTACACGTGGTGGCCGAGCACCAGGGCGGGACGCCAGGCCCAGCAGTGAAGACGGCCATGGCATCAGCGGCAGGTCCGCCCCGCTACCTCTCAGCGGTCCCCAGCCTCAGGTGGCAGCTGTAATCTACCTCCCCCAGATGCTTCACTGCCGAGTTAAGATATATATGTAGTATATATACAGGCCACACATATCTTCAAGATGAACTAAGACTGATGATACCTGAAGACACAGCTCTGATAAAAGAATCCAGACTGATAGAAAACCAAGTCACAGACTGGTTTTAATGCATATAACCCAAAGGACTAGTAGCCAGAATATATAAAGCACTCTCACAACTCAAAAGGAAAAAGATAAACAACTCAGTAGAAAAACGGGCAAAGGATACAACCAGCAACCCCCTAAGAGCCATGCAGACGGCAAGGACGCCGTGGAGAAATGCTGACTGTCATCGCCGGGAACGAAGCGTCTGGAACCACACCAGCCTTGCCAACGGGAGGTCTAGATACCGGGTTGCTGGCAAGGATGTGGTGGGAGGGGAAGTCTCATGGACTCCTGGCAGGAGTGCAAACTGGTAGAGCCACCTGGAGACCAATTTAGTAACATCTGGGAAAGTTTAAGGTGCACACGCCCTATGGCCTAGTGATGTCACTTCCAGCTGCACGCTCCAGGGAGAATCCTGACCAAACAAAAATGTTGACTGAAGCACTGTGAGTAAAATCAGAAATTAGCAAAGACCCAAAGGTTGGCCCACAGGAGAACAGATACAATGTGTCCATTGTTGCAACAGGATCTTGCCCCAGGGCTGGCTCACTTTTCCTGGAAATGGACAGAGAGTAAATATTTTAGGCTTTGCTAAACGATTCAGTCTTTGTCTCTGTCTTAACCGCTCGACTTTGCCATTGTAGTGCAAAGCAGCCACAGAAAATTCCTAAACAAAGGGCATGGCTGTCTTCCAATAAAACTTTATGTATAAAAACAGGTGGTGGGCTGAATTTGGCCCACGGGCCACAGTTTGCTAACCTCTGCTGAGCAGCAGTGAAAAAGGAATGAACCTGAGTCAAGATGGATAAATCTCACAAATAGAAAAGTGAGAGAGAAAAGTTAGAGAAGAATGTGTCTAGTGTCGCACCACTTATGTGAAGTGACGCACGCTACTTATTATTGATGGATACGAAAACATTCACGGAAAGAATTAAAACTTCCATTGGAAGAAACAACCCTAAGTTCAGGACAGCAGATGCCTCTGGAGAGAAGGGAGAAAGCTAAGATCCCAGAAGGTATACTGCAGACTTCTAATAATATTTGGTAACATTTTATTATTTTAAAAATCTGAAACAAATAAGGCTACATGGTAATAAGATTTTTTAAAGTGAGGTATAATTGACATACAACATTGCATTAGTTTCAGGTGTACAACATAACGATTTGATATAGGTATATACTGTGAAAGGATCACCACAGTAACTCTAGTTAACATCCGTCACCACATGTAGTTACAAAATTTTTTTGCGTGATGAGAACTTTTAAGATCTACTCCCTCAACAAATTTCAAATATACAATCCAGTATTATTAACGATAGTTAATATAATTATATTATTATATGTATTATTAATAGCATATAGTATTATCAACTATAGTTAATATAGCTAAAATAATAGAGTAAAAACTATAGGTGTATGATTTTTTAAATGGGGTGTTGGGAACGCAGTTGTTCATTTAATTTTCCCTTCCCTTTTCAGTGAAAGGCTTCACCGAACATTTTTAAGAGTCTAGGCTGGCAGAGATGCCCCAGTGATGACGCACTTTCCTCTTCCTTTCCTCTTCCCCCACAGAAGTCTCGCTGGCCCACAAACACCTGTGTTTAGCATCATCTCCCACACTCAGGAGCCCGGGTGCGCAGAAGACTCAGGGACACGCTGGCAAACAACCACGCCTGGGACTCCGCCTCGTCAACAGCTCCTCCTAAAACACTGTGAACCCAACAAAACCCAACGCAGGGCAGAGAAACAGAGAGAGGATGCTGGAGGAACACTCCCCAAGCCGGCAGCGTGCCACAAAAAAGGCCTCGGAACCATCAAAACACACGTCGCACTGTTCGTGCTCTTCAAGGGCCAGGAGCTTCCTGCCTTCCTCTCACTCAGGGTCTGTTGATTCTCCAATTACATAAATTCCAACGAGGTTTGTGTTCCGGTTCCCAAGGACAGGCACCTTAGGAGGGAGAGGGGATGCTATGGCCATCCTGCAGACAAACTGCCAGCGAAAAATAAAAGCTGACAACCGTGGGAGGAGATAGAAAGGCTCTAAAAAGCAACCTTAAGAATTCCAAAAGCGGAGGAGCCAAAGATAGATTCAAAAGAGACCGCCAAATTCTAAAAGGAGCCAAGGCAAGGCTCTGCTACAGCCCAGTCTAAAAATGAACACGCCTAAGGACGGCCCTGCGCTGTTACTGATTAAGCCAAGAGGCACCACATCGTGGAGAGATCCCTGTCAACAACGGTCCTCTGAGGCAAAAATGCCCCATTATCAGGCAGACTCACTGATCCCGAGCGGCAAACCTCCCCAGGGAGCCCACGTCTCACTATGTCTCTCCCAGGGCCTCTGCAGCTACTTTCCAGGCTCAGCCAAATGTCACAGTGCGTGTCTGTGGGACCAGGGCTGACCAACCCTGTAGACTCTAGGTGAGCAGGGCTGCAGTCTCCGGGGGTCCCAGGGTCCCAGGGAGCCTCACCGGGACCCTACAGCAGTAACCACCCCGCGGACAGCGCATCAACTGACCGGGAACGCTTGGTACTCAAGGATGCTGTCTCAGCATCTTCTAGCAATATTTAAGGTGCTCCAAATGCATGTTTTCTTTGTCCTTGCTAAGGTTTACCAGTCACTGAAAAATGCATTATTTTACTAGTTAAGTAGGGAGGGCAACGTTGTATTTAGTTCAAAATAGATGGAGAAAACTGTCTGCAGAGTCAACTTCAAAAACTCAACTGTGGACTCAGAAGCGTCTCAGTTATGACCATGACACACACGGGGTCTGAGGCTCTGTTTCCCAGCCCACAACACTCAGGAAGAGAACGCGTCTCTCCCTGCCAGAGGGAGGGAGGAACGAGTTAAGGTTAAGCTCAGTGCTTAATTAAGCCGGCGGCATTTACTTCAACCACATCTGAAGGGAAGGACCAGGGGCCCACTGCGCTCGCCCAAAAGCAACTGACCGGCTTTAAGACAGGAAATGAAGCAATCTGTCTCCAGCAGGACGTAGGAAATGTCGCCTTTAATCCATTTAAAGTCTGTGAAGTTGGCCTCTCTCCCGCCTCAAAGAGTCCTTGACAAAACACATCAATGAGAAACTCCTCGACACCAACCCCCACGTTTCCCATCTGCTCCCCATCCTGCACTGCTTACTGCCCGCTTTCTCGCCGAGCATCCCAACTCATGGCCTCTAGGGGATCTTTTTCTCTTCCCAGCCCCAATTTCCCTGGAAACCAGGCAAGCAGGGGCGACGGAGCTGCCTCCAAGACATCCTCTGCTCCAGGATGGAGGGTGCCTGGCCCCAAGTCTGCTTGCAAATAATCCGTCCATTAACAAGCATGGCTCCCTTTGCGCCCTGGAAAACGCTCGCAGCCCTGATCTGCAAAAGGGAAGAGGTGGCCTGTCTGTGCCAGCGGCAAGCTCTGGCCTTCCTTTCAGAGTCCGCTCCCCAAGGCCTCTCCCAGCGGCCCCCGCCCACGAGACAGAGCGGGGCCCACGTGCAGCCACATTCTGGAGCTAGACCCCCTCCGCATCTGCAGGAGGAGAAGGGGCCGCCACTCTGGGCAAGAGGTGGGAGCAAACACTCCTCAACCCACTAGCCTTTTCCCAGCCTCTGAGGACTCCAAGGATCTGAATTTTCCAAACCCCTCTGGCGTCCGCTCGGTGCCAGGGAAGCAGTCTGACTCACTGCTAACGGCAGTTTGCCTCCTCTTCCCTACACAGGCTTCCTGGGCAGGGCCGCCTCCTGTCCAACATCCAAGCCTGCCTCTGACCCAGTTTCACTGCTTCAACCACCACCTTTCTGCGGATGGCTCCCCACACCTCTCCTCCAGCAACAGACACCCTTCTCCGGAGGCCCTGCGGACACCTCTGCCTGAACACCCGTCACCTCAAATCTGCACATCGGAAACGGACGCCCTCGCCTCGTCCTCTTCCTGTGGCTCGGCCTCTGTTAAAGGAACCCCATGGCCCCGCTCCCCAGGCTGCAGCCGGGTGTGACCTGCTCCCTCTGCTCACCCTGCACTTGGCTCAGCTTCAACAGCTCCTCCCTGGGTACAAAACACCGTCCCAGATTCTGAACTTCTCCGAAGCCTGGCCTACCGCTCCAAGCATACGTGTTGCTGCGATGGTGAGGAGAGAGACACTGAGGTCCACTCGGGTTCAAATTTCAGCTCCACGGCTCGCTGGCTACGTGAGGTTAGGAAGATTATTTAACATCTCTCAGCCTCAACTTCCCCAAATGTAAAATGGGGATAAAAATAGGGCCTATGTCACAAGATTCTGTGAAAATTAAGTGAGATAATACATGCAAGTTACTGAGAATAGCACGTGGCCCACAGGAGGTGCTCAATAAATGCTTATTATAATTATTACTATTGGGGATACATATTAGTACAGTGGTGGAGAATTCAGACCCTGGATTTATACCGCCTGGGTTGGTATCTCGACTGTGCAACTTACTACCTGACCTTTGGCAAGTTATTCAACCTTTTTCTGTCTCCATTCCCTTATCTACAGGAAGGGACTAATAACATTAACAACCTAAAATGAGGCTGCACGTGTAAAGCACATAGAAACATGCCATGTACACAGCAGGCGCTCAGTAATTGTCAGCCAAGTACATTCCCATGCCCTGCACAGTCTGCGTACCTCCCAGCCTCTGCCCGGGCCCTGGGCCTAAAATACCCCATGGAACTGTGCTGCCAAGTTTTTAATGGTACCGATCCTCCTAGGTCCATTTCCTTCAACAGCCCCCACTGATGAGCCCAGAGGGAAATCCTCTCTCCCATCATTGCTCCAACAGCACTCCCGACAGTCAACCCCGTATTATAATTACTTGGGCGTGAGCATTTCTGCCCCCGCTGCTTGCGTATAACCTCAACAATGCCAGGGTCATGCATCAGACCCAGCTCTACGTCCCCTGCAGCACCTTGCACGGCACCTGGCATAGAAACTGTGGACAGAGGAGGAGAGCCTGAAGGAAGGTAGGAGCTGGGGTTCCTGAACAACGATGGTCTCAATGTGCCCCCTGGGTACACATCTGAAACCAGGGAAGAGGATCAAGACCTCCATATGCTAAGAACACAGCCCGACTGCTGCCTTCCCTCTTTAACCCTTTGACCAGCTGCTTGGTCCATTCATTCAACAGACATTTACTACTGACTATTCCCTTTAAATAAGGCACTGTCCTAGGCACTGGGGATACAAGAAAACCCAGCCTGTGTTCTTAAAGAGCTTACATTCTGGTGGGGAGACAGGCAAGTCAGTACGCATGAAGACAGCATGAGAAGAGCGATTTATTCCATGTGTATTTATTGCATGCCAAGGCTGCGCCAGACAACACACTTGGCACTGGGGGTAGAGCTGTGACCCACACCACGACACCATCTCATGGCTGTCACTCACAGAGGACAGCAAATAAACACATTGGTGCTAAGTGCTGAGGGGAAGAGAGGAAGGAGGCAGCGGCAGACGGGTGAGAGGAGTCATTCCTCACAGGGTGATCAGGGCAGGCCTCTCTTTAGGTGGCATTCGTTTGGCAAAGGCCCGAGATGGTGTGCGAACACACAGGAGGATGGCCCAGCCCAGCCTCGGCAAACCACAGACGTTTCCCTGAAGAAGCAGGCCATACCCAGTCTTTAAGGAGGCTCACGATGGAGCTTGGGAGCACTGGGCGGAAGAGTCCTCCACTGCAACTCTCCACTCACCCGGCCCATCGATGCCCAGCCCGGCTCCTGGAGGTTCCACTGAGGGACCGGCTGAGGAGCAAAGAGGAAACGCAGGCTCCAAGCTGACTGACACGAATGGAGCCTTGGAAGTGCACCAGCATCGAGGGGCTCCATGAACAGAAACCACGGCTACGCCGGCTAAAGGTTCAGCTGTCGAGGGGGACGGGCAAGAATTCACCATCAGTGGAAGAAACAGACTCCAGGACACAGAGGTTTTTCTGGGCACAACTACACTGACAGCAGCAGCAGAAGATGCTCAGCTTGAATTAATTTGCCATCGTGGCCCCCGCACCTCGCCGCCCTCTCAGTTCTTGGCAGTCTCCTCCCTCACGAACGAGGATCAGGGTGAGGGCTGTGCTGCCCGTCGATCTGGGGTTCACCTTCAGCCAAGGAAGTCTGAGCACAAGGGAGAGGCCAAATGCAGCCAAAATGAGAAAGGAGGGGAAGTGAAAGGGTGAGAGCGCAGCACTGGGACCTCTGCGAGGACACACCGGTTCTCGCTGCCCTCAGTCCGGGGCCAGGAGTCAAAGGTCAGAAACATCCAGAGACAGAGCTCTTTAAAAATGCCACTCTCCCGCTACCTGTTAAAAGTGAAGACATCACCCGACAACACCTTCCCTTTATCTTTTCTTTCTTTCTTTTTACCATCTTATTACAGAAACTTTCATACATGTACAAAAATAAAGACTGGCATGGTGAACCCATGTTCCAACCACTTGTTTAATAACTATCCTCTCCCCAACAATCCTGTCTCAATCCTTCCCGTCCACGACCCCGCCCCTAAGGCTTCAAGCATGTCCCAGGTATCATGTACTCTCATCTTCACAGACTCCAGTATGTATTTCTCAAAGATAAGGATATTTAAAAAATAATAAACAGAATACCATTCTCACACTTAAAAAATTAACGATGCCTTACTATCATCAAATATCTAACCACAATTCAAATGTTTCCCATTATCTCCATTTTTTTCTTTTGAACAGCTGGCGAGTCAGGACTGAAACAAGGTCCTCACGCCGCATTTGGTTGTTCTGTCTCTCAGTCTCCGTCAGCCTATAGGTTCCCTCTTCTGTTTTTTTCCTTAGAATTTATTAATGGATGAAACTGAGTCCTGAAGAATTTCCCACATTCTGGATCTGGCAGTTTCTCTCCCCATGGGGTCATTAACACCGTCCTCTGTCCCTCAATTTCCCATAAATCAATGGTTAGTATTAAGGACTGCATGATGTGTTCCCCAAAATTCCTATGTTGAAACTCTAACCCCTAATGGGACGGTATTAGGAGGTGGGGCCTCTGGGAGGCGATTACTTAGATGAGGTCATGAGGGTGCTGCCCTCACGATGGTGTCAGTGCCCTCATAAGATGAGGAGGAGCCAAGGGATTTCCCTCTCTGTGTGCACGCATCAAGGAAGGCCACGTGAGGACAGAGACACAGAGAACCCAAGCATGCTGGGACCCTTGATCTCGGACTTTCAGAACTGTGAGAAATACGTTTCTGTCCTTTAAGCCACCTCGTCTACGGTATTCTGTTACAGCAGCTCAAACTGACTGAGACAGACCTAGATGCTCTATCAGATTCAGGACGGATGTTTTTGGCAGAAACACCTCATAGTGGTGATGTGCGTGCCTTTTGGGTCATATCAGAAGGCAAAAAACACCTGGTTGTCTCTTTTCTCGTGATGCTAAAACCGACTTGCGGGAGGTTCCAACTCCAGGTTAGATACAGTAACCGCAGCCACCCTGGCCCTCCCACTGAGTGCAGCTAAAAAACACCTGGACAGAATACACATAGCAGGAAATTTTAGATTCTGAAAAGTAAACTGGAGAAGGCCAAATGGGGAAGAAGACCAAAATTTGAACTAGCACTCAAATGGCACTAAGTTACTTTTGTCCGTCCGTCTCAGAGCCCGAGGAAACTGGAAAGTATCAGAGAGATCACAAAGAGGGAGGAACTTGGGAAAGTAAGTCCATAAAGTTATTTATGCACTCCTAGGCTGGTCCCCTCATGCACGGGCACGGATCTGCTCCTAATCAACTCACCCAAGAGGCGGAGAACTGAACGCACAGACGACCGCCCCAGGTCCCAGACTGACCACGGGAGGCACACACGCAGGACAGACGCAAAGAGGACTGCAGAAACAGCTGGAAACTATCGCAACCGCAGCCCACAGAGGGCTGTCAGGAGCTTGTGGCCTCACCCCGCAGGGCCAGCGCCCATTAAAACAGAAATACAAGCATTCTCCGTAGGATTTAAACAAAACCCAGAGTGTTGCACACAATAATCAAAATATCCAGAATATAATCCAAAATCACTTGCCATGTGAAAAATCAGGAAAAATCTCAATTCTCATGGGAAAAGATAATCAACAGACACCAACACCAAGATAAGACAGACGTTGGAATTACGTGATGAAGACTTTAAAGGGCCTGTTATACAAATACTCTACCAAGTAACCACAAACACTCTTGAAACAAATGGAAAACAAAAAGCCTCAGCCAAAAACCAGAAGATATAAGGAAGACTCAAAAGGAAATTTTAGAACTAAAAAATATAGTAACTGAAATGAAAAAGAGCCGCACTGTACGGGCACAAAAGCAAATTGGAGATGACGGGAAAAAGCATACGTGACAAAAGATTAATAGAAATCATCCAATCTAACAATAAAAAGAAAAAAGATTGATTAAAAAATGAACAGCGCTTCAGGGACCTGTGGGACAGGAACACATGATCTAAAGTTCTCAGAGTCCCATTAAGAAACAGAGAAAGAGGACAGCACTTAAAAAATATCGGAAGAAGTAATAGCTGAAAATGTACTAAGTACGGCAAAAGAAAAAAACCCACAGGTTCAAATAGAACCCTAAACAGGACAGACTCAAAGAAATCCGCGTACCCAGACACACTAGGATCTAACTGCTGAAAACTAAAGAGAAAAATAGAAAGCTTCCAAAGCAGCCCGAGAAAAAGAGTAAGTTCTCGATGGGAAACAATTTGAATGACTGCAAATTCCTCATCGGAAACCACGGAAGCCAGAGGAAGCGGCACGACATTTTTAAAGGGCTTAAATAAAAGAACTGTCAACCCAGGTTCCACATGCAGTAAAAACATCCTTCAGGAATGAAGGTGAAATGAAGACATTCTCACGTGAGGGAACACCGAGGGGCTCCGTGGCCAGCAGACCTGCTTTACAAGAACTGCTAAAGGAAGTGCTTCGGACAGGAGGGAAATGATAACAGGGGAGACTTGGAAGATAAGGAATGAAGGAAAAGAAACCAAAATAGTAAATATCTGGATAAATATAAGAGATTCTTCTTCTCCTTTGGAGTTCTTTAAAATATATTTGAAAATTTAAAGCAAAAATTAAAACATTGTCTTTTGGGGTTTTTAACATATGGCAATTACCGCCTAAGACAGCTATCACATAAAGAGATCTAGAGAGTGACAGGCCTCTCCATTCTACCTGAAGTGGCGCATCATGGACTAAAGCTGTCTGTGGAAAGATTGACTGCGGTTTCGGGAGTTTTCAGCCTGATCCATCCATTACAAAGCGCCCATCAATATTACATCTAATGGTTGTAGCAGCCATTGATGACCCATTGCTTCATCAGGGGTTACAAAATAAATACTCTCATTCTCTCATTCGTCTGTTATAGCTGGTATTCTTCAAGAAAAAGAACTTTCCTGAGCCAGCCCTGATGGCCTAGTGGTTAAAGTTCCGTGCCCTCTGGTTCGGAAGCCTGGGTTCAGTTCCCGGGCGTGGAAGCACACCGCTTGTCTGCCAGTAACCATGCTGTGGTGACAGTTCACACAGAAGAACCAGAAGAATTTACAACTACACACAACTATGTACTAGGACTTCGGCAGGGGGAGAGAGGAAGAAAGGAAGAAGATTGGCACAGATGTTAGCTTAGGGCAAATCTTCCCCTGCAAAACGAAAAGGAAATTTCCTAAGTCAGCTATTTAATTACTCAGAAGTAAGGGAGGTATAAATGCTTGATTCTTTCCTTTTACTTACCAGTTTTCAAAACAGTGAGTTACAACTGCTATTTTTAAGCGCTAGACATGCCAGAGGAAAATGCTAGCTTAATCCTCACTGACCTAATTTGGAAGGGATCTAATTTACTCACTTAGACAACTAAAGACCAATGTTCAAACATCTAAATCATACAGCGTCTTCAATTACGGCAGGGAGGGCACTGGATCACACATCATTTAGAATCTACATACTACAATGCATCTCACTTGCTTTTTGTGGCCACTGAATTACTCTCTAGTACACAAGCATGTATGAATATATATATGAAATTGCCCCTTAGATTATAAAGTCCTCATGGACAGCAGGAAACTGAGATCAGGCTGATACACACTTACTAACAGACTAAATGATATACGAAACACGTACAGCCTTGGACACCCTAAGCCAACGGGGAAATCCTAGTAAATATGGTCTTCCCCTTGGTCACTCACAGCTTTGCTTTAGGTGACTACATATTTTTTAAATCAATTACTCTGTGCCAGCCACTCCACCAAGCACTTTTCAGACATTATCTCACCTAATTCTCACAACCACCCCTGTAAGCAGGCTCTCGGCACCCCCATTCTCACGACAAGGAAACCACCGTGGAGATCATGCAGCACACCCTCCTCATGCTTAACTAGGCTGGGACACAAATCTGAGGCCAGACTCTCCAGCTTAGGAGTCACTTTGCAGTCAGGCCCCTCCCCTGTTAGTGACAGGCATGCTCCCTGCCGAGGTGGATTTCAGTCGCTCTACTAACTATCCAACAATCCAGCGGCTAGGCCACATTTCTGCCATTTGGACCCAGAAAATGAAATAAGGCAATAGGAGAAGGCACATGGGAGAGTTATAAACTCCCCGCGGCTCTCCTGGGAGGACAGAGCCATGACTGCTCCCTGGAAAGACGTAAATAACACAGGAGACAGCAACCGTCCTCTGCAGGGACCAGAACCACAGGGTAAGGGAAAATCAATTTATCAAAATAGTCACTATGTCGCTAAAACTTATGTTTTGAAAAAAATTAATCCCATGAGAAAATGGTCACAATAAAGAGGACCGCTCATTAAAATACTAAAGCGGAGCACATTAGAGAAGAGATATATGTATGCATAAATAAAGAGAGAGAGAGAAAGGACTGGCACAAAATAACCCAAATATTAACAGTGCTTCATTCTGGGCAGTTTTGTTTTCCTCTCTATACTTTTCCATATTTTGCAAGTTCTTTACAATAATCAGAAGACAAACATGTTATTAAAATATGTAAGCGCACAGAAGAAAGTCAT